>NC_083319.1:41799758-42104531 GCF_963455315.2 Globicephala melas | reverse complement strand
GTCTAGAGAAATTCTTAATTGTCACAAGTTGGGCATGATATCAATCAGGGCCGCTGCTAAATGGGCTGTAATGTAAAAGACAGCTCCCCACAGCAAAGAATTCCCTGGCCTAAAATGTCAGTAGTGCTGAGGCTGAGAAACTGTTTTAGGCCAGTTTTCATTGTGCTGCTATTCCTTGATATTGCTAAGTTTTTCCTGCCTACTGTACTGGCTGTTCTTGAAACTCTTATCAGTCATTTACACTTTAGAGTGAATGAGGCTTGGTTGGTTTCTTGAATAGATTGATTGATAAAGGAAAGTAGCTTAAGAAAGAGACAGGGTGCAAAGGAAGCACTACAGTTCTTGCTTGTCTTGCGAGCTTATCCTCTTCCATTCTCTAGATTTTCAGCTTCTCCCTTTTCTTCTTTATAGTCGCAAACAATTCTCAGAACATCTCCAGGCAACCTTTATTTGCCTTAGTTTACTAGGACTTCTGACAGTGAAGCTCAGGAGGAGAAGTGCTACTTAACAGTCTCTTGGCTTCAGGCTCCATTTCCACTCTTCCATGCTCTACTGTGTGTCATGGCGGGCTAGAAGTCTGACAACTGCATCTCTAAAATCCCCCTGCCCAATGGTTTCTAGCTACTTTCTAAAAATTGGAGGCACAGGTGGGAGATTGGGAGGCATGAGGAAGGAAACACTATTTTATGTGCTTCTCCAGTGCAGCAGAGATGGTAGTGGTGGTAGACAAGTCTAGACTCGAGGCATCCTGCCCAGGCGGTGGGTATTCCAGCAACAAAGCACCAGTAGACTCTGGTTCCAGTAGCAACCATGACTGCTGTGGACAATTTTAGACTCAACTTTCTGCAAAGAAACCCTGGCTGTTGTCCCAGCGACACCAGCATGGAATGTTCTGGCAATGGTGTAGGGATCGTGGATGCTGAGTAACATTTTCCTTTTGTTCCTCCAGTCCTGGGGTGGGAACAGCATCTTGCAATTACTGGCCTGTGGCTAAGTTCACCTGTTCTCTTTTCTCTCTGTCAGCTCTTTCCAGACTTTTGTCTCCTGTACTAAATTTCCTGTCTGCAATACCTATAGTGGTTTCCGTTTTCCTGATGAGACATGGAATGGTACAGCACTAGTACGGCACAATCCCATTCCCAGGAATTTTTCATTTTTCTGGGTTATTGAGGTTTAGATTAATCACTATAAAATTTTACTTCCTGGAGATTAGGGTGTGAATCCTAGTAAATGAGGTGTTTGAACTCCAAAATAAAGAGAAAAATGGTCTCTTGCAGAGGTAAGATTTTAAAAACTTTTCTGATTGAGAAGTGCTTCAAAGCAAGATTCCCCTACCTCACTTCCATAAATCTTTTTTTTTTAAACATCTTTATTGGCGTATAATTGCTTTACAATGTTGTATTAGTTTCTGCTGTATAAGAAAGTGAATCAGCTATACGTATACATATATCCCTATATCCCCTCCCTCTTGCGTCTCCTTCCCACCCTCCCTATCCCACCCCTCTAAGTGGTCACAGAGCACCGAGCTGATCTCCCCATGCCCATAAATCTTTATAGCCTTCTGACACTGAATGAATTGATAGGTTTGATCTAATTGTCTCTTCTCTGAAGTTAAAAGCAAGTCCTGATTTTATTTTTCTGAGGAAATACATTCCTTGGATACAGCAACTCTGAATACCAACCACAGCGGTACCTGCTTTGACAACCTTGCCTGCTGTATTAGCATGAAATAATTATGCAGGAACCAGAACAGCCTCATTTGCTTCATCACATAATCATGTACCAAGCAGGCATCTTTTCTGAGAAAATAACTGAAAACTTCTGATGCCTTCCTTCCTATGATAATTAGAAAACAATTCAAACTACCCTCGCTGTTCGTAGTGAGGTCCTTGGCTCTGCTGTCCCCCACCCCACGCCAAACACTCACATGCTTACCGTGCAGGCTGCTTTTCTGTTGTTCAAGTACTAAAAGCTTGTACCCGACTTTGGGTTTTTATATTTGCTTCCCAGAAATCCTCTGCCTCTAGATCTTCTCGTGGTTAGCTCTTTACCGTTCAGTTCTCAGAGTTAATACCACTTCTTCAAAGATGATTTCATTAATGTACCTGTACAGAGTTGTTCCTCGCTCCAAGTTATTCTCCACTCCATAATTCTCTTTAATGTTTCATAGTTCATATTGCTCTATCATCATCGGAAATTACGTAATCTGTTTACTTGTTAATTATCTGCCTTCTACCACTATAAACTCTACAAAGACAGGGAGTTTACCTGTTTGCCTTTACGGCTTTATCTCCAGAGTTTAAGGTGTTCTGTGGAAGACAGTAAGTGCCTAACAGACAGTTGCTGAATGACTTGATTACTGTCCTCACTGTGCTTTCTATTCAGTTCAGCAACTGTTGATGACGTCTGCACTCTGGGGATGGTACTGTGGTGAGGGGCAGAGGACACGGTGCCTCTCAGCTAGTGTTCAGTGTTGTGAGAATGGGGTCTGTCAATAACCACAACCCCCTCCCCAACAGAAACCAGTGTCTACTCAGCACTCACAATGTGCCGGGTACTTGGCTAAGTGTCTCCAGACTTCATCTCATTCAGTCCTCTCAGCACTTCCTGACGTAGGTATGAATCACCCCATTTTACAGGTGAGAGAGCTGAAATCTAGAGGGGTCGCAATTACCCTAAATCACGCAGGGAGTACATGACAAAGCCTCAGACCGCACTTAAGTCGGCCTGCGTCTAAAGCTGTACTTGTTACCACTTTACAACACATGTGTTTTCCAATACCTTACTTTGCTTTTCAGGATACTTGTTACATAACAGGTAGGATTTGATTCGTTAAATCACCTTCTCAATTTGAAAGAAGTAGATGAGGGAAAGAGAACTTTCCTGTCGTAAGGCAAGGATGTGGGTTAGCTAAAGAATAAGGATTCCTCCAAATGCTGGGTTCTTGCCCTTGACTTTTGTGCTAACTCAGAGCTCCCTCTTATTCTTGATCTACTAGGAGAAAGTAGTGAGGAAGAAAGAGATGAATGGGGCGCAGGAAGGAGGTAGATGTAGTCTGATAAAGTTGAGAGTTCAGGCTAAAAGTGTACCTCTTCCCCGCAATGCTTAAGGAGATCCTCTCCCCTTTTGTCTCATATTCTGCATTTCTACCAGCTCGAAATTCATTCCTATTACCTACAGTACGCCTGGAAGCAGAGACTAGCTCTAGCTAGACTAGCTCTAGGATGGCTATCAGCCACACACACCTCAGGTCAATTAGTTTAAGCTTTAGAATGCTTTCCACCTATTTGGTCTCTGTTGATTAGAGGAAATGGGACATCTGATGAAAGAGGATTTGGGGGACCTGCGTTGGGAGGGGAGGTGATGTTTTAGGCTGTTGTGGGACTGTCACATAACTCTAGGGTGCTGTCTGGTTTGGGTTCAGAAATGGGGGTGATGCCTAGTGGGAGAGAGGATTAGACACCCAAGGTAAATGGTTTTCTAGCTCAAAGGACCAGAGGTGACTGGATCCTATGGGGCATATGGTGATAACTCTGACATCTTGTTTGCCCATGCCACAGCAATAATACCCTCTCTCCGTGTGCCGGTATTGGAAACCCTGCTTTCATCTTCCTTCTCACCCACTTCGATTACGCCATTTTTTCAAGGGAGATGAAGGGAGCAGAGCTGGCCTGTTGTCTCGAAAATTTCTATCTAGTTATTTGACAACCTTGGGATTTCCCTGATTAACCTTCTGAAGTCATTCACCGCTAGTCAGAGTTACCCCTCGGGGTGTGGAAAGAAGTAGAAAAAAACAGGAGAGGCCACACATAAGCATTAAGAGCATGGAGTGATGATTCTCTACAATATTCTTTGACTTAGTTCTTTATCCATGATTCTAGAATGAGCTTTGAGGGGGGTTGGGGATGAGGATAAATCTGCTTTCATTTCAGAGGAAGTGGAAGAGAAGGAAATCCTAGCTTTCACCAACTTTTTGTAGGAAACAGATCTGCTTCACTCTCCTGGAAACTATCAACTTTAAACAAACAGACTCTAGGAAGCTTCTCCGTAGTGGCAGAAAAAAATCTGTCCTTACATTTCTCTTGAAACAACAAGGAGATGAAATACAAAGAAGAACCCTTGCGCTCGCTAACATAAATCAGTCCCGTTGTTGCACTCAGCACAGATGGTGTGATAACGTTGCCCACTGCTCGGAGACCCACTGATGGAAGGCCAGATGCGCTTCCACAGGAGCGAAACACAGCGGGCCTGCTTTAAGGCTCCGTGGCGGCCTTGACGCTGAACTTCATCGTAGTTGTTGCTCTGTGTCTCTGCTTTAGCCCTGTTCTTACCACCATAGTCTCTCACCTTCCCTCACTCTTCCTTTCCTATCTTTCAGGACTTGAGAGGGCTGGGTAATTTAACAACTTGGGTCTGGACTTTGTAGAGTTCTTTTCGTGGGCAGCGGGCTTGAGGGGCAAGTACCAGCGATGGATGGTGCCTCTAGGACAGAGCGAGCTTCCTGCTGGAAGATTTGCCTTCCCCCTTCCCCTAGCTTTATTGAGGTAGAACTGACGTAAGACAATTGTATATATTGAAGGTGTATACCATGGTAATTGGCTATATGTATACATTATGAAATGACTACCACGGTCAAGCTAATGAACATCTGTCACCTCACATAGTTACCTTTTTTTTGTGGTGAGAACACATAAGATCTACTCTTTTTACACATTTCAAGTATATAACACAGTATTAACTATAGTCACCATGCTGTACCTTAGATCCCCGGAAAAAGACTAATTACAGGGAGTTACAGGCTTAGATTTAAACAAGGATGGAAAAGAGGTTTTATTTATCCCCCCAGACCCCGCTTTCTATTTAAGTGTAGACTTTGAAAAAAGTGGGAGGGTCCAGTGTTCACTTTCGTACATAAACTTAAAGTACATGCATGAATGAATGAAGCAGGCTACATAGGTGCTTGTGTTACTGCAGGTACGAGCACAAATGAAAACCAGAGAAGTTATCAACGGGACCAGATGCACAGCATATCTCTTGGGACCTCAAAGAACCTTGTACACAAAAATGCATTTATCTTTGGAATGACCCTTTGAGAGTGGTATCTGGTTAACATATTACTCTCTGATTTGCAAGGGCTCACACTTAGCTTTTTTTTCTATTCACAGGAGATCCTAGATAGGTCTGAACAAGCCCATGATAAACGCCAGACCTCATGTACACAAAGATTCTAATAGGAGAGAAGTAAACAAACAACAAAGAAAGTGTACTTATCTTTTGAATAAAAAGCAATAGTCTAGTTGTCATATGAATGAAGACCTAATTCAGTTACATTGTTTTCTGGGTCCCTGCCCGTGGCATCCCCACCAGACCAAGGTACCTGCCAGGACCCTGCTGTGCAGACCACGTGGCACCTTGTTGTCCAGCTGAGGGTCAAAGGTTTTGTTATGAGGCCCTGCGTATCCACACAGAGGGTTTTCCTTGCTAATTCATCCTATGCCATTTCAGGGCTATGGAATCCTATGGTTTCCAAGTTAACACTCACCCTTTAATCCTTGAAACCTTGGAAGTGGCAGCCACCCTGAAAATCATGTGCTATGTTTAGAGACCTTTTCTGGACTTGGGAGACCACTGACGTCCCAGCTCTAAAAGGGCTTGTGGCTACGCCTGCAGCAGCCTGACGCGGTGGGATAAGTGCCGACTGTTTTAGCTGCGTTAGGTAGGGAGGGCTGGCAGTGTTCAGGGCAGAAGACTTCCTCCCTGCTTCCACAGGCTGCGGGCTAAGTTAGCCGAGGCTTCCTCAGGGCTGCACTTGTTTCTGTTCCTCATGGTCACGGTGGCACGACTGACAGAGATGAAAAAGGAGTGGCTCCCCACTTGTTTCATGAAACGCTCTTGTATTTTCCTCCTCTGTTCTCATCAGAGGCCCGGTGGAGTGTGATGTAAAGCTCCAAAGACAGGCGAACGTCGGGGCAAACCTGCACCTCCCAAAGCAAAGGGGCTGAACTGCAGGCGAGGGCACATGCTCTTACCATCTCACCAGGATGGGATTGGGGTGGGTGGCATAGCCAGAGACCCAGTCTCTGACCCAGTACAGAGTAGAACCTGAAACAGCATGCCGCTTGAAAAGTTAAGGAGTTCTCCTAAATGTCTCTAGATGGAGAGAGACTATGGAACCGAAAGTGCAGTCGTCCTTAGAAGTCTTTCTATAATCCGGGTAGGTACCCTTTGTTGATCAAATGACAGTAGAGCTGTTGCCACTTCTTATGATGGAGATTGTCTTCCTCGGTCACAAGGGTTCAAACATTTCGGCTCCTCATTAGAGTGAGCCTTACAGGTTGCTGGTGACAACGAGTGTCTTTTATCTCCCCGGAGAAGGGGAGGTCAGGAACTCCGTGTCTGATTTTTCAGGCTTGGCCCACTTGGATGGTTCCAGAAGCCAGGATTTAACATAAGTCAGTAAGGCAGATGGTAGAAGGCCTGGTTTAAGGGCATGGCTGTTATTCAGCCCCAGTGATGGTGGCTTTTTGGGAAGGTGAACCCAGCGTTGCCAGATCTTTTGAATTTTTCCAACAGCAACTGGAGTTCCAGGTTTTCATGATGGCGGACAACTCAGATTATATGTATACACATACCTTAAGTGCTTTTGAGGGTACCCTGCTGACCAGTACTAGAGTAGCCCCCTTTCCATATTTATTGCTCATGTGAAAGAACCCTGTGAGCTTTTGGATGATGAGAAGTAAGCGGAGGTTGCACACACGCAGAATGCCCCACAGGTTCCGTCTGTTCTTCGTGTTTATTGTGATGGAATCCAAATGATAGAAGCTTGAGGTTAAAAAGTAGGGCGTGACATGTGGTCTAGCTAATCCCTCCAAGTTACCGTGTGGGAACTTGGGATCTGAGTGAGATTCAGCAGGACTGCTGCTTATATGGCCTTTCCGTTGAGTAACACAGTATACAGTGCTCCTTGGAGTTGTGTGGTGGGAACCACACAACTGCACAGTCATCCATGTTGGTTTAGTATCATAGAGGTTCTTTCTGCCAGTGTTGGGTGTTCTATCATGGACATACTTCCTCTTTACCATACCCAATGGCCCCTAACCTTGGGGCTAGGTCCTTTTTTTTTTTTTTTTTTTTTTTTTTGCGGTACACAGGCCTCTCACTGCTGTGGCCTCTCCCATTGCGGAGCACAGGCTCCGGACGCACAGGCTCAGCGGCCATGGCTCACGGGCCCAGCCGCTCCGCGGCTTGTGGGATCTTCCCGGACCAGGGCACGAACCCGCGTCCCCTGCATTGGCAGGCGGACTCTCAACCACTGCGTCACCAGGGAAGCCCTGGGGCTAGGTCCTTTTAATGCTTTCCCTTCGCCTGAAGTTCCTACCTCCCTTCTCTTCCTAAGCTGTGGCTTTCCCCAGATTCCTCCATACTTTGACCTACAAAGTTGGGTATAAATCATAGCTGTGACCTTCCTCCTACCTATTTTCACTTTTGGGTCGGAGTGAAACTTAGAATGCCGAGAATGGTAGAGGAAGGAAAGGAAGTCATGGTGGCCTTGACACCGGGTGGTGGCTTAAAATTTTTTTCCCCCTCTTTTAGTTTCTATGGAGATCTGAAAAAAATTTAGGTATCTCTACTGTAATATTTAAAACTTGGCCACTAAGTCAACATATGAGACACATTTGCCACATCTGCATAACTTGTAGGTCTTATTTTGCTAAGAGAGCATCTGTATCCTTTGTGATTTCAAGTTGTATTACAAAGTTGCCTGGGCACTACATATCAGTCAGGGTCCTGGAGAAATCAAATGTCATACCCTAAAGGGATTGATAAAGGGATTATTTATGTGTGGAGCAGAATCCCAGGCAGTTGTGCCATCTGCTGGGGCTAGAAACAGTGGGTTGTTTGTGGGGGTCTGTGAGTACTATCCTCAATGGAGATACCAACTTGTGGAGCCAGGTTGTATGGAAGTGGCTAATGACAGGAGACTGCCAGCCTGTGGTGGCCCTGCAGAAGGAAAGCCAGAGGGATAAGTATTCCAGCCTCATTCTCCTGTCTACTGTCTGTTTGCTCCATTGGCCAAACCCAATTGGAAGCTTGTCAATATAGATCGTATGGGTCACAAGGTGGAAAGGGTGGAGAGGGGGCCTGGAGAGGCACATGGAAGCTATCGAGCACAGCATTTTAAAATATCAGGGACTTCCAGATAGGGTAATGAGATGCCAGTGTGATGTGGATTCGGGTGAGTGTAATTCTTAGTTTTAGTTTGAACAGACTAGTATGGAAATGCTATCTCAACAGAAGCATTTGAATAAACACTATTAAAGGAATGAAATACATGACAGAGGGTTAACCGCATGGTTGTTTATAAAATTCACCAAATATTTATTGACTCCTTACCACGTCCCTAGTATTGCGGTCATCTCATCTATGAACCATATTGGTATCACTGTAATAAAGGGCAGGATTAAATGATATTTATGTGAGGTTCAGCTGGCGCTATCTTTCCTTTGTAAACTTGTTTGGGTAAGAGATTGTCCATCTGCCCTTCGTGTATTATGTAAAGTGATTCATTCTTCTGTATCAACCAACCTCTATACTGTTGTTATTCTATAGGAGAATGGTTTTAGGAGCACATAAAGTAATCTTTTAACAGTTCAGTTATTAATGTGCAAGTTTTAATTTATGGAACAAACATTAATATTGAACTTACAGTTACCTCCTTGTAAAATGGGGATTAAATGACACAATGCATATATCTGACCCTTTGTAAGCTCTTAATGAAGGTGACCTGATTTGGAATAAAAGAAACTGCCAACCTCCCTACCCTGAAAATCCAATGTTTCATGTTTCCTTATTCTCTTTTAAACTTGTTCTTGTGCCTGTGTAATTTGTGCATGTTAGGAGGCTTTTATTAGCAAGTGAAAGAAGCCCAAACTTCAGATGACATTAGGAGTGAGGTCAACAGGACATTGTTTGCATTTCTTTGTCTCAAGAGGTCTGCCCTTCTTCAGAAGCCTCCATCCTCAGGCTGGCTTTCTTCAGGGGATAGAAAAGGCCCCTCCTGTTTCAGGCTTCACACCTACATACCGCGTGTCCTGGTCAGCTTTGGCTGCCAGAACCAAATAAGACAACCACAGGAATTTATTTCTCACCATTCTAGAGACTGCAAGTCTGAGATCAAGGTGCCAGTAGAGTCAATATCTGGTGAGGGCTCTCTCCTTGGGTGCAGACTGCTGCCTTCTCTTTGTTCTCACATGGCCTTTTCTTGCTGCCTGTGGGTGGAGAGAGAGAGGAAGCAAAGCAAGCTCTTTGGTGTCTGTTCTTATAAGGGCACTAATCCCATTAGGGGCACCCCCACCCTCATGAACTCCTATAAACCTAATTACCAACTTAAGGGCATATCTTCCAATGTAATCCCATTGGAGGTTAGGGCTTCATATGAATTTGGGGGTGGGGGATGCAGTTCAGTCCATAGCACTGGACTTGCCAGACAGATCTTTTCCCCCAGCTGTCAAACAAAAGCTCTGTCTTCACTTTGATTGGACTAGACGAAACCAGTCATTGTAGCCAGGGAATGCCCCAAACTGATAGGCTGGGTTTTTGCCCACAACTGATAGAATCATTGTAGCAAAGTGTGGGAGGATGAGATGATTTGCACTGGCTTGTATTGGGGGTGGGGGAAGTTCTGCCCAAGCAGCCTGGCTGCCACACAAGGCGGGAAGGGAGGCGTCAGCAGCATACCCTACATTTAACTCATCTGTTCCCCTATTATTGGAGAGTCAGCTTGTTTTCAGTGATTCCTGTTCTATAACATAACTAAATTGAATTTCAAAATTTCACATGAAAGAGCATTAATGTTAGGTTCTCAGAAGTTTTGTCTGACATGCTCAGCAGTGGTTGCTGCTTAATGGACAAAAGCTAGTACTACTGAAACCAAGTTTTCCAAAAAATCAATATTACTACAACTGTGGAGCCCTTGCCTTCCATCTAGTCACGCCATAATGAAATTCAGTCGCAGCATGAGTTTTGAGCTGCCTTTCTCAGGTCACATTGTTCTACAGAATATGTTAGTGGGTTATTGTCAAAGCTCAAGGCTGTAACCTTTTGTTCCCTCCTAGAAGCAAAGGATATTTAAAAATTAATTATTTATGGGTCCTTAAATGATGAATTAGGTCATTGGCGTTGGGTTTGCCACAATTAAGACTGATGTTTACTTATATTGAGGAAACTGGATTGTAATCCTCAAGTCTGACTTTTTGTTATCCCATTTTCAATATTTCATTATTATACGTAGTTATCTAAACAACACATTGAAACTCAGCCTCTGCTATATGATCAATGTCATGCTAGATACTCTGGGGAATAAAAATGTGTGAGGGCTACTGTCTAGGTGGGGGAAGCAGACTAATCACATGGAAATGTTGGCCAAAACAACCCCATCCTGAGTGTGTGATAGAAGAAGATTGGAACAATAGAAATTTAGAAAAGATCGCAGTGGGCTGAACTTTCATGGGGGCTTCATGGTGGAGTGGCACTTGAACTGGGTTCTGAGGGATGGATATGCAGGTTCTGGTAGGAAAAAGAATCTGGGAGGGGCATTTGCCAAAGGGTGAGAATAAGTGCTGGCGTGCTGTGTGCTGGGATCCCTGAGAAGTCCAACTGGAGGGGCAGTCGTGTGTGTGGGAGAGGTGGGACAGCAGGGTGATGGGTAGTTGTTCTTTCCTGTATCTCTTAGTCCAGAGTCTAACTGAAAAAACATGAACACAGGGCAGAAAAGGATGGAAATTGAAACCAGGAACTAAATGCAGGAGTGCAGGGCAGGTGGATTCTGACAAGTTAAGAAATTAAAACAGTTCCGTAGATTCTAAAGCAAACCTATAGTTATGGGTTAAATTAACATTGATATTTTCATTGTCAGTATTTAGGTGGAGTTAAACTTTGGGAATATTAAGACATGATACATTTATATTGATTCTTCTAATTGACTTTTCTTAAAGCGTAATAAAATGTTGTATGCATAAATGTGTGTATATATAAGTAGATGTTTTCCAACATTGTTAGAAAATGAATTTTAATTTACTGAAGAATCATCTTTCATGCTTATTGCTTGAAATTTTGAATTTAGATTTTTTTTTACTAACTTCTGGAGATGTCTATTTGTAATCACGTCTTGAAAATTTTCTTGAAAGTGGCAATATATGTGTCTGCATCTAAGGCACGCCACAATGACTCTGGTTCAATGTTATTGCTTTGGGTTCTTTGATTTACTGTCCAGTGGAATGCCAAGTCTGCTTATATTCTAAACAAATGAATGGTCAATAGAATTTATTCTCCTAAAATTTTTGTTGGGTTTATATGAAGACTGGCATCTGAGTAGTAATTGGAAGTGAAGTATTTTGTGAGGAAAAATGGCTCAGTGTTCCACCTGATAGGAAAACAGGCAATTGTTCTCAGCATTTAAGATAGGTGAAACTTTTCTATACTCATCTTGATTGTGACATGTTCCATTTACACAAATGTAGTTCAGTTAACTGTTAGTTTATTTATATATTTGTAGTTTTTAACCTGTAATAATTCTGATGTAGTTAAATTGCCAAACATTATTTTGGGAGTTGATGCCTTAGGCCTTTTTCTAAGGTGCCTACTTTTCTCCTAATCCTCAAATTTTTCTCAATCCTAGCCGTTAAAGCTCTCTTGCTCCCTGCTTCTCTCCTTCTTTTGACTCAGCTCATTATTATGAGCTCACCTTTGGCTCCTTTAGCAATGTGGTGGTTATGAATGTATGTTTAGGAGTCTAATCCAGTTGCATCACTTAGTTGCTGTGTGATCTTGGATAAGTTACTTAACCTTTCTGTTTCTCCATCAGTGAAGTGGAATCCTAATAGAATCAATCTTACTTTTGAAGAGTAAGTGAAATAATGCCTGTGAAGTGCCCAGCACTGTGACTGACCCCATAGTAAGCATGTGTATTAGCCAAGGTAGGCTAGTTGTGTTATTGTAACAATCAACACAGGATTTAAGTGTCTTTAAAACACACACATTTATTTTTCATTCACATAATATTGGCTGTGGGTCTGGGAGACTCTTCCAAGGGTTGGCTCAATGGTAAAGGCTGCTTCAATCTCGTGGCCCCTCCATCTCGACACATACTTCCGTGATTGATGATGTAGGTGGATGTGAGTGGAGGGTCTCACTGTCTGTCAAGTGCTTTGGCCCAGAAATGACACATATCACTGCCCCTTAGAACCAATTGGCCAGAACTAGTCACAGGACCCAAAGGTAAAAAAAGTAAAGATGTAATCTTTCCCTGTGCCCAGAAGGGGATGAGCCCCACACTCGATGTCTCCATAGATAAAGAAAATGTCGCAGTACACAATGCAGCCGTATGCCAGGCGAATGTCCTCTGGGAAGTTGGCTGATGTGGGAGCCACAGAAGTTTGAAGTTTTACATTAGGCCTTAAAGAGACCTTATGTTTTTCATTAGTCCTCATAATTGAGGGTTCCGTATGGCCTGGGTAGTCTAAAATAAGGCCCAAATTTAGAATAAGGATGTTTCATAGAAAATACATGAAGGATAAAATGAGATGATTTGTAGTAGTTCTGAGAAATCTGGTGCTGGTAATGAGGGTGCGGGTGTGACGATTATTTATCTATATCCCACGTGGTGTGGTTCACTAAGGACATAGATCTGGTATTTTTTGTTTGTTTGTTTGTTTGTTTTTGCGGTACGCGGGCCTCTCACTGCTGTGGCCTCTCCCGTTGCGGAGCACAGGCTCCGGACGCACAGGCTCAGCAGCCATGGCTCACGGGCCCAGCCGCTCCGCGGCATGTGGGATCCTCCCAGACCGGGGCACAAACCCGTGTCGCCTGCATCGGCAGGCGGACTCTCAACCACTGCGCCACCAGGGAAGCCCCAGATCTGGTATTTTGATCTTTCCCTTAGCGTTATTTTCCCAAGGGAGGGCTTGGCACTGCTCTTGATGGAGAGGTTGGAAAGACAGCCCAGTGCATCTTTGGGCCTGTGAACAGGGAGAAGTCCCTGCGCCCCGATGGTTGGATCAGTCCTCTGTCACACCAGCACTGAAAGTTAACAAAGTACAAAATAAGCCACGGACGTAGAGTCAGGTTTCCCATTCCGACAGGACTGGCCCCAGCAGTCAGCAGTTAGCCATGCGCCACTAATGGGGGCTGGCCGGAGAACCTCATTCACTGTGTGTCACTAATAATCCTGTTCATCAGGGCTGGGTCCACTAGACTGCTTTTGGGGTGACACGAAAGGAACTGGCATTTCTTGGAAATGTTGAACCTTTTTGGTGCTGAGCGGAGAAGTCCCTTTGTCAGCGCTGATTTTGTTTGGAGCAAAGGTGTCAAGAGTGTGAATATTCCTTATCAGCTCAGGGAAAGGAATCACTGAACATGGAGAACTGGAACAGAATTGCTATAGAAACTGAGATTCCTTGATTTTTAACATCAACTCCTATAATAACTTGCTGTGAGAACTTGGGGATGTCACGTAATTTTGTTGGACGTATTTCTTTTTCTTTTTTTTTTTTTTGCGGTACGCGGGCCTCTCATCATTGTGGCCTCTCCCGTTGCGGAGCACAGGCTCCAGACGCGCAGGCTCAGCGGCCATGGCTCATGGGCCCAGCCACTCCGCGGCATGTGGGATCTTCCTGGACTGGGGCACGAACCCGTGTCCCCTGCATCGGCAGGCGGACTCTCAACCACTGTGCCACCAGGGAAGCCCAGACCTATTTCTTTTATTAAAAAAAGAATAAATGCTACACTACCTACTTTAGAAGTTTAATGGGAAAAGCAGATGAGAAGAATGCAGCCCCTTAAAAAGCATGAAGGTGGTGGAATGGATGTTTTTCTTGTTACAAAGAAAAATATTTTATGATAAAATTTTGGAAAATATGAATACGGGTAAGTAAAAATGTAACATGAAAATCTTAAAACCAAACAGAATGCCACCACAGAGATAATGGCTGTTAATGAATGAATGGGTATATGTCTTTCCAAGAGTTTTATAATCTACTCTTTCTATATAAAGTACATTTTGAACATCTTTTTATTTCATTACGTGTTTTAAGTGGATGTGTGGTATTCCACCGAATGAAGATGAATTGTAAAACCAGTGTCTGATTTACAGATATTTTAGGTTATCTTCAGTTCACCTGGCTCTAGTGGTTATTTAGAACTTCCCCTTGTCCACTGCCTGTCAGCTACATGGTCAGGGTAGGATTTCCCTTCTCCCTCCCTGCCCTAAATCAGCCCTGCTTGGTGTAAACTAACCCAAGGTGGCCCCATGCCCTCTTGCCACAGGGACTGGGTCAGGAGCAAGCAGGGAACCGCAGTTAATTCCGCTGGAATGAAGCCCAGTACTGTGTTCTGTGGCTAGGAAAAGGGGAAAAAAATGCCTCTCCTCTAACAGCTGCAGCCATTAAAAAAAAAGGCACGTGGAAGCCAAGTTGAGAACAAAGTGTGCACTTGGAGGAAGGCAGAGCTGGGAGAAGTGGCAGAGAAACCCAGGTAGAACCATGGTGGAAACTCGAACTACTACTGAACCTTTCAGTGGGTGAACCGGCAGACTCCCTGTATTACTGAGCCCAGTTTGAGTTGAGGTTCCTGTTACTTGAAACCAAAAGCATCCTAGCTGACACATCCGTTTAAAACAGCACTGCAACAAACATACCCAGTTAAATCTTTGTGCCCATCCATGACTTTTTCCTTTGCCTATATTTTAGTAGAATTGTGCAATTAGGGGGTGTGTGTTTGGCCAGATTCCCTTGAATTCCTTTTTACAGTTTTTATGTTCCCACTGGCTTTGATGTGCTTTCACTGCCGCAGTAGGTACCTGGGACTCTTTTTGGGAAAACTGCACTTGGGCTACTGGAGTTTGTCCGAACACCTGGAGAAACGGAAGTGCCTGAAGGTTGACCGTGGTGCCTGGAAATCACTCTGGTGTAGCCCTTAGCCAGTGACGGGTAGATGAGGGGGTAGGAAAGCCCAGCTCTGAGGTACAACTTGCACTTCAGAGTACCCTGAGGGACTCAGGTGTAACGCCCCTCTGCAGGACCTGCTGGGCGTGTGTCTTTGCGTGGCTTCCTCTCGTCTGTCCTGCTTCCCCCCTCCCCTTGCCAGTCTCCCTGGGAGCACATGCACGAATCCTCGTCTTAGGGTCTGTTTCTGGGAAATGCAATCAAAGCCAGCTTGTGAACGATCTTCAGGTTTCTGACGGCACAAACGTTTAATGTAAATGATTACGGGCTAGCATGCCTGCTAGTCAGATGGGCCGTTACGATGGTCTGGCCGGTGACATTGGATCTCAGGTACGTTGGGAGGTAGATGAAAAAGGGAAGAGGCTTCACAGCTTCTGACGGTGGTTTGCCGAACACACTTGAGTGCAATTTTGAAACTGGCTTTGGATCGCTGAATGGATGTATCAACTCTTCCTTTGGGAAACTGAATATTATCCTGTCTAATAGAGCTCAATATTATGGTCTTTTTTTGGCTGAAGTCTAAATCCCCTTCATTTAATACCATCCCATTTTCCTTAGTTATAGTCTATTGTACCATCCTAAAAGCTCTTTATACTTGGTCCTAACGATTCTCGTTTGATACAAGACAGGCTGCTCTTACATTGGAAAATGCATGAGTCACCCTGCAGGAGAGAGTGATGGGGAGGAGGGTAATGGCGTATAAAGCCCTGCGAGGGGCTCTTCCGGAAGGCGTCTCCAGCCCCCGTGTGCTTGGGTTGGTAACATTAGTGCTGTCTTGATTCCTCTCTATCCTTCACAAGATCTTCTGTTCGTCCTTCCAAAGTCCCTGTTGTCCTGTCCTTGCATTTCCATTGTGATCACGTGCTTTGGTCCAAGTTCACACCGTTTATTGGGAACTGAATTGTATCTCCCCTGCCCCCACCAATTCCTGTGTTAGAGCCCTCACCTCTAATGTGACTGTATTAGGAAATAGGGTCTTTAAGGAGGTAGTTAAGGTTAAATAAGGTCATAATGGTGAGGCCCTAATCAGACTGGACTAGCGTCCTTATAAGAAGATAGAGCCATCAGCGGCCTCTCTCTGTCCATGCACACACACAGGTAAGACCATGTGAGGATGCAGTGAGAAGGCAGCTGTCTGCAAGCCAGGAAGAGAGGCCTCAGAAGAAAGCAACTCTGCTGGCACCTTGATTTTAGACTGCAGAATTCCAGAACTGCGAGAAAGGAAATTTCTGTTGTTTAAGCCTCCAGTCTCTAGTGTTCTATTATGGCAGCCCAAGCAAACTAATGCACCATTTTATGTTGTTTTTTCCCCCCAGTAGAACAGTACCTATAATAGTAGACTAGCATCCTGGTCCCCAGGTCATTCTGGTTCAGTTAAATTCTTAAAGCAGCACTTACATCTTACCTCACACTGAAATAAATCCTTTTGTAACACATGAGTGGTACAGAGTGGAGCTTAAAAATTTAGCGCGCCATCGTGCTCTCTCTAACCCACGCCTCGAACCTGCCTTATAGCATTCTTCTTTCTCTGCTTCCCAGTCCAAACCCTATGTTCCAGTCTTTTCCCTGCCCCCCATTTATAGTGCCCACTCCTTCCTTGCCCAGTTGGAATTTTCTCTAGCTTCCATGGCGACTGTCCAAACCCCATCTGTTCTTTAGGGTCATCCTAAGGCTTACATCTTTGGGATCTCTTCTCAATTTTCCAGCCAACCTCTGCATCACTCTGGTACTTCCTGCCTTTGCAGAATTTAACAGAAAGAGAGGAGGTGATTGAGGGCATTGTGCCTAAGGTCTCAGGTGGATGAGAATCTTCCCTGCAGGCCAAGTGTCGGGCTGTAAACAATACCTTCAGGGCCTAAACTGAGAATAGAGGGATAGGAAGTGACTCCACTTTGGTGTATGTATGTGTTTATACCCATGTATGTGAAGACTGTGTTCTTGGAGTAGAGCCCCATTCATTTAGAGAGAAAAGAGCCTGCTCCAAATTCCCCATCTGGAGCTAGAAAGTTTGTCCTTAATGAGGCACACGTATAACACAGGTTATAGATTAAGACTGACCTGAGGAGCGCACACTGACTTTCGTCTAAGCACATCACACGTCAAAGACAGCTAGACGTGGGAGAAACCAAGAAATCAAGTGTGGGATTTCCCAAACTGCAGTTAGTTACCAAATTAATCACTTTTTTAAACCTTATTCCCATTGCATCAAAGGGATGCTTTGATGCACTGCTGAGGTCTTCTCAGCAAAGCTCATGGGAATTTGGTACATGAGGATCCACACTAGCGATCCGTTTCATCGGTGTCAATACTTCTGGACAGTTGGGGTGGAAAGGACAATTCCTGAAGGTGCAATACCTTCACCGCATGTACTAGCATTGGGTCTTGCTTGTGTGTGTGTCACTGACTTTAGCCTTGCTGAAGCAATAATAGCTAAGATACTGTAGAGCTGAGAGAGATTTAAGTATTTATTTCCATGCTTGGTAGTTATATACATAAGATAAAAGCACCTAACTTTTTCTACCTATTGCTTAATTTTCATAGTGGTGTGTACAGCACACTTTAGGAAACAGTGATGTAGTCCAATTGGGCTTCTCATTTGAAGATGAGAAATGAAGGTCTGGAGACCTTTCATTGCTCAAGGTCATTCGAGTGTTAAAGGGCAGGATGCTGGGGTTCCTGACTTTCAGGGAATCTAACTCTTCTCTTCAATTATACTGCCACTTAACCTCTTAGCAGTACATAAAACAAATATTGGTGACCTGGTGGCATGCCAGCCCTCGGGTGAAATGGAGATCTGTGATTGGCTCTAATCTCAAAGTTTTAAGAGATGGGAGTCTAGGAAAAAAACCCCAAAACAGTCATGCAAAGACTCACTGGGCTGGAAGGGAGCCCGTGGTCATCTAGCTCAGTGCTGGGCTGAATCCTGGATCGTCCAAGGAGGGTCTTGGAGACCTCTCTGCAGGCCAAGAAGTCAAGGCAGGTTTGCTTCTGTGTCTTCATGTTATTTTCATGTAAGATCGCACTGAAAATTTCAAAACCAACACTGGAAACGTGCTGTGCTTGTCCATTTTCATCTTATAGATAATGACATGAAGGCTCAAAGGGGGATCGTGTTGTTCTAGTTAATAACAGAAAACATTCCTCATCCAGCATTCCTATAGCTTAAAAAAGCAATAGAGGCAAGTGGGTCCATGAATGTGGGTTTTGTGGTCACGCAGATTTGAACTTGCATCCCAGCAGGGCTTGACTGGAGTTTTTCTCTCCAAATTAGGAAATTGTTTATTCAAGGATCATGGGGCAGTCAGTGTTGTTATAGGGGAGTGAGGTAAAAGCATTTTCCTCACCATATCCTGCCCCAGACATGTTATCTGAAAGGAAGGAAGGAAGGGAAAATGGGAGGGATATATGGAGAAAGAAGGAGGAAACAAAGGTGGCAGAGAGCATTCCTAAACGTCCTCCGTGTTACTTCCGCTGTGCTTCCACATGCTCCTTGGGACCTCGCTTGCCAACAGAAATGTTGATCAAGCACTCTGGTTCTTACGTACTTTCTGCATTGGGAACACTTATAGTTAGGTTTCAGGGCTCTGAACTCCACAAACTGGGGAACTTGTCATTAAAAAAACACAAGTGCCCCAAAGTTTAATGGCATTAGATTTTGGCAATGATTTCTTTTTTTAAAAAACTTAATTAAATAATTAATTATTTTTGGTTGCATTGGGTCTTGTGCTGTGTGCGGGCTTTCTCTAGTTGCGGCGAGCAGGGGCTACTCTTCATTGCAGTGCGCAGGCTTCTCATTGTGGCTTCTCTTGTTGTGGAGCACAGGCTCTAGGTGCATGGGCTCAGTAGTTGTGGCACACGGGCTCAGTAGTTGTGGCTTGTGGGCTCTAGAGTGCAGGCTCAGTAGTTGTGGCGCACGGGCTTAGTTGCTCCGCGACATGTGGGATCTTCCTGGACCAGGGCTCGAACCTGTGTCCCCTGCATTGGCAGATGAGTTCTTAACCACTGCACCACCAGGGAAGCCCAGCAATGATTTCTTGAATATGACACTGAAGGCACAGGCAACAAAAGGAAAATAGAGAAATTGGACTTCATGAAAATTTAAAAAAATTTGTGCATCAGGACACTATAAACAGAGGAAAAGGGCAATCACAGAATGAGAGAAGATGTTTGGAAATCATATATCTGATAAGGGATTAATATCTGAAGTGTACAGAGAACTCGTAAAACTCAACCACAAAGCAAACAACCTGGCTAAAGAATGGGCAAAGGACTTGATTAGACATTTCTGCTAAGAAGATGCATAAATGGCCCATAAACACATCAAAAGATGCTCAGCATCACTGATCATTAGGAAAATGCAAGTCAAGACTACAGTGAGACACCACCTTACACACATTAGGGTGGCTGCTATGAAAACAAAAATAACAAGGATTGATGAGGATGTAGGAAATTGGAACCCTGTGCGCTACTGGTGAGAATGTAAAATGGTACAGCCATTGTGCAAAGTATCATGGTGGTTCCTCAAAATTAAAAGTAGGATTACCGTATGATCCAATTCCACTTCTGGGTATATACCCAAAATAATTGAAAGCAGGTTTTCCAAGGTATTTTGTATACCTATGTTCACAGCAGCATTGTTCACCATAACTACAATGTGGAAGCAACCCAGCTGCCCATTGACAGATGAATAGATAAGCAAAACGGGGTGTATACATAACAGAATATTATTCAGCCTTAAAGAGGAAGTTCTGACACAGGCTACAACATGGATGAACCTTGAGGACATGATGCTAACCTACCAGTCACAAAAAGACAAGCGCTGTCAATTCCACTTGTATGAGGCACCTAGAGTGGTCAAGTTCATACAGACAGAAAGTAGAATGGTGGGCGCCAGGGGCTGGGGGTAGGGGGTTGCTGAAAGGACATAGAGTTCCAGTTTTTCCAGAAGAAAAGAGTTCTGGAGATTGGTTGTCCAACAACGTGAATGTCCTTAACATTTCTAAACTCTACACTCATAAATGATACGATAATAAAATTTTATGTTATGTGCATTTCACTACAATTAAAACCCAAACATGGACTTCCCTGGTGGCGCAGTGGTTAAGAATCCACCTGCCAATGCAGGGGACACTGATTCGATCCCTGGTCTGGGAAGATCCCACATGTCGCGGAGCAACTAAGCCCGTGTGCCACAACTACTGAAGTCCATGCACCTAGAGCCCGTGCTCCGCAACAAGAGAAGCCACCGCAATGAGAAGCCCACGCACTGCAACGAGGAGTAGCTCCTGCTCGCCGCAACTATAGAGAAAGCTCACTCGCAGCAGCGAAGACCCAGTGCAGCCAAAAATAAATACATAAATAAATTTAAAAATTAATTAAAAAAATTATTAAAAAACCAAACACAACACAAGTGCCCCTCGGAGACACAGTAAATATTTTTGTCGTTCACAGTTTAGAGCTGCCTCATTGTCAGGGTGCTAGTCTTCAGTCAACTAGCTGAGAGCTGGTACGGAGGGGATGGGAACTTCCATGAAAGAGCTTCTGAAGCTAAGTAGCCTGGTGCATTTCCTAATTTCTTAAATGAATATCTGAGTGCTTGCTGGAGCCAGGCACTGTACTTGGTCCTCGAGATAGATAGCTGTGAAAAAATTATACAAAGATCCTTGTAGTCTGGGAGTGAGAGGTGCGGGTAGGGAAGGACCCCCAAATAAAAGCATGGAAGTTTTTAGCATGTCACCAGATGATGAAGGTTACGGGAACAATAAAGCATCAAAGGGAAAGAGGGCTACCCTAATTAGAAGGGGACATGTGGACAGACTGGAGGGAGCAGCCCCTGTAGATATGGAGAGAAAGAACATTCTAGGCAGAGAGAATAGTAAGTGCAGGAGGCCATGGGGAGGGAGCTGCCAGGGACAGCACGCCAGTGTGTCTGGAAGGGCTTGAGGGAAGGGGAGGGACGGGTGTGTGTGTGTGTGTGTGTGTGTGTGTGTGTGTGTGTGTGTGTGTGTGTGTGTGTGTGTGTGTGTGTGTGTGTGTGTGTGTGTGTGTGTGTGTGTGTGTGTGTCAGAGAGGGGGAGGGGAGAGGGGGAGAAGACTGCTTTTATTCGAATCCAGGTGGGAGCCTCTGAAGGGTTTTGAGCTCCGAGTGACACCATCTGACTAGGGACTTACCAGGATCACCGTGACCACTGTACCTAGAACAGATTGAATGGGAGGGGACAAAGCAGAAATTCGGAGAGGGTGCGCGGAAGGGGAGAGCAGGGCTGGTGGGACCTGAGGGGAGAGGTTTTCTGTCCCTTGCAGGGTGCCGGCTAGGGTCTAGTCTGGGAGTGGCGCCCCGCTCCCCGTCTGCAGCACTCTGCCCTCCTCACCTCCTGTAAACGGAGGCTAAGTGCATCCTTGAGGCTCTCCCAGAGAGTTGATGGCCTGCCTGGGACAGTCCTGAGTCACAGCCCCTTGGCTGTCACCAGCTCCAGGGATGCTCCTGTCCTGAGCATTAACCTCCCTCGGGGGAGTCCTCATTCTCCAGGGAAGAAATGGATATCTTGCAGCTGCGGGCTCTTAACTCCTGTAAAGCTGCAGGACAAATGACTTCGCTGAACATGCTTCATGCAGGGAGGAGTGGGTAATCTCAGAAAAGGGAATAAAACTTCTCAAAACTCCGAACGAGGGGATTGCAGAGAAGCTCGCTGTCTTCTGTCTTGGGTGTGTGTGTGTGTGAATCGTGGAAGGAGAGGGCGGGCTCCGACTTGGGTCTCGGTTCGCCCCCGCGGACCATTCTTCCAGGGCAAGCTTTTTCTTAGCGTCATTCGATTTCCTGAATTGGGAGAATGAATACCCAGTGTAGAAAAGGGGGGAAGAAAAGCGTGTTAGTTAGCATGAAATATGGTCATCTGATGACTTGTCCATTATGTATTTGAGGAAGCGGAGATTCTGAAGACCTTCACCTACTCAAGGAGAGGAAATTGCATCTGTCTAGACCAGGACCTCTTACCTTTGCCACTGGTGACATTTTGTGTCCGATAATTCTTCGCTGTCCTGGGCATTGTAGGATATTCCTACAGTATCCCTGGCCTCTACCCAGTAGACGCCAGTAGTACTTCCCCAGCTGCAGAAATTGTCAGCTGTCCCGGGGGCGGGGAGCTGGTGGGGAGGGGTTCAGAGTTATTCTCAGTTGAGAGCCCTTGACCCAGGCTCAGCAGGCACATGGGTGAAGTCAGGACTGTGTATGTCATGTCCTCTCTGGCTAACAGTCGATGGAGTTAAAACTAATAGTGGTTTCTGCTTGGTCCCTGGGATAGCAGAGCATTCACTGTTCTGCCTTGAGAGAACAATCTTCCTGTGTTTCAACTAGTAAGGCCCTTGTGATGGCTGGACTCTGGGCACCCCAACTAATAAGCATGCCTGTAAGGCAAAGAAACCCAAACCAACGTCCTCCCTGATTGCCAGGGTGGGGGCATGTTTTCTTTCCCCTCCCTCTCCTGGATCCATGCAATAATTAGCCAAAGTAAAATGAATATTAGCTCATGCTTAATTGCCTTTACAGCATACTCGCCGGCACTGACCCAGTAGTGCTAAACCAATTATTTTTTGAACTTTATGGCTTTAAATAATCCTTTGTTCTGAAATTCCCTGTACCCCTGGGCTACTTAACCACAGGCCCCTCTGCCCTAAATCCTTTTCTTATACTTTGTAGCTTTTTAAGCAAGGCCCCTCTTTAAGAAGACATAATCCCTTCTCTGTAGAAAACATGAAAGACCTTGAACAAATCAAGATTTCTCCATGGAGAATTCAGCTAATCCTGTGCTTAGCTCCTAACAAGGAAATCCATCTCTCCACCAAGCACGCCATTACCCGGACTAATGCCTGACTTGAATAACAAGCAAATTATTGTGCTTTTAATTGTACCCTGCTCGGTCACAAAGCACATCTGAGAGAGGAATGTGCCCAGCTTCTCCAGGAGAAACAGGTCAGGCCTCTAATCCTCCTTTTCTGTCGCCTTCCCCTCCCCTTTTCCAATCCTTTCTCTTCCCAGCAGAGCAGAGGGGAAAAAAAGAGACAGCTAAATTATGTTTCAAATGAAAGAGTCTAAAAAGAAGAAAAACGGTGGTCAGTACTGACTTGGGAGAGGATGCATTATCTGTCCACAGCCTCTGCAGTGTGGCCCATTTGAGGACAATCAGTGTTCTCACCGGCCTGCTGGAGGGCGATATCTGCGAGCCTAAACCAGGCTTTCTCTGCCTCAGCACGACGGCTGTATGGGGCTGGATGCTTCTTTGTTGTGAGGGCCTGTCCTGTGCATGGAAGGATTTTTAGCCTCGCGTAAGCTGTGACCATCCAAAGTGTCCCAAGACACTTTTAAATGTCTCCTGGGTGTAAACTGGCCCCTGGTTGAGAACCACGGCCCCACACCCTTCCTTATTGGGATATACTTGCTCTCTCTCCTATTCTCTCCCCCCCACCCCCGTACACAAAACCCAAGAAAATCATGGTTCCTGTGTTAAAACTGGGGAGATCAAGGTGCTCCTCATGTAGGTAGAATGAGCGGAAAGGAAAAAGACACTGACTTGTGTGTGGGCAGGAGACAGTGGGAACCCCCTCAACGCCAAGACTGAAAAGAGTCTTAGAATCTGGGTGTGTTTCTGGCTCCCGCTGGGAAGTGGCAATGCCCCTGGTTGAACAAGCCAACTTTCGAACGCCTCTACCCTGTGCACTTTGGAATCGGGCTTGCAGTGGGCGAGATGAGGAGTGATGGCGAGGCTGCAGAGATGAAGGTGCCTGTGAAGGTGCTGACTCTCTCCTCCCATACTACTTGGGACAGGGGAGAACTACCCAGCTTCACAGAGGTACCCATTGCTCAGACAGTGACAATCCTGTCTTGGACCCAAACATCGGGATGAAAGAGGGCTACTGACAAGACAGACGTTGTGCAAGCATGGGGTTGCACTTTTATTACAGACATTGAGGCCAACATTTCACTCCTGGTGATATAAAGAGACCCTCCTATTTTTAGGAACTTACAAGAAACATTATTGCTTGTCCTTTCCGGCCAGAAGGAAAAGCGGGAGAACGAGCACACGGCAGTGAGCCCCCATCTCCACTAGATGGCGGTGTACATCTTCCTCAGAAGCCAGGCGGCCAGAGCTCACGGCAGCTTGTTGGCGTAAGCAAGGCAAGTGCCACTCTTCTTTCGGGAGACAGGCGTCTCCTCTCATTGTCGGCACAAACAGCCCCAAACAATTGCACTGACCACACAGCCTAAGCCACATTCCAGGGCACTGCCGTCTGTTCAGGACTGAATGCTGGGAAAATGAACCACGCTGCTAATTTGCTTGATTGGGGGGAAAAATAAGATCTCAAGTGACAATGGGTGTAATTTATTTTTCCAACAAGAATAGGGGCAAAGCCATTTCATCCCCTCCCCCCACCAACTGCTACCATAAATGAAAGCAATCACCTAATTAGTCCTGAATTACTAACTGGCAGGGTAAAGATCTGCTGGAAGTCAAGCTGAAGTGGGGAGTCTGGAGAAAGGGATGTGATTTCTGTGGGAGGAGGGGAGGAGGGGTTGGGAGGGGCGGGAGGGGAGGGAGGGGAGGGGAAGGCCTGAAGCCCATTGTGAGGCCCTGGGCCCCTGTGGTCTGGGGGCCGTGCTGGCCCTGACCCTGGGAGAAAAAGAGCCTCAGTGATGTCTTCAGGCCGTTCATTTTGTGCAGGCGAATGACTTTCTAAACTGAAGGAAAAAGAATCTGTTGGAGAAAACCTATCTGGGAGTTTCTCTGAAAATGTTACAGATGGAGATGAACTGGCTTGGGAAGGAGAGCACAGCCCTGTGGCGCCTGGCCACCCAGCTAATGGGGGGACCCCCCAGGAAGGTTCTGGCATGGAAATGACAGGCAGATCTGAAACCAAGTTGGGCTTTACATCATTAAGAAATCCCCCAAAGGAATGGAAAAAGGCCTCATTTCACACTTTGGGTTTCGCCTGTGTCCTGAGGAAGCGCCTCGTCCCCAGCTGAGACAGCGCACTGTCCCCGTGACCCAGTGAGCGGCCCTCCTCCTGCGGGGAAAGCAAAACAGAAGCGGGGTGGGTGCGCGCCCAGAGCTGCCCCTCGAAGGCTCCGCAAATTCCAGTCGCAATTGATTTGTTCAGGGATGACTTCTTGCGTTCTAGTTAGATGTGACTTTAATCGAAGTGCTTTCCTAAGGAGCTTTATCACAACTGTGAACCGTCAGTTTGTACAGCTGCTGCTTTTTTAGGGAAACGCACGGGCTCGGGAGGCGGAGGGGCCGGCGCGGGCTCCTCTTTTTCCCACGGACCGGTCCGCGGGCCCCTCGCCCACCAGAAACGTGTGCGCCACGTCCTCAGAGGCCGCCGCTTCGGTGCTCGGGCTCCTCTGCTGTTTCTGGCTGCTGAACAGCCATCTCCTCTCTCCTGGGAGGGGCAGCTGGTTTCCCTTTGGGGCGCTCCCCTTCTCCCCGTCTCAGCTCCTGCAGCGGAGACGAGGCTGCCCCTCTCTGCTTGCATGCTGTGGGCTGGGTGTGCAACCCGGCTCGGGCCACAGCCCCCCCCCGCCCCCCGACCCCGCTCGGCGCCCACGACTGGCTGTTAGGTTGCCAGAGTCAACAGAGCGACCACAGCCGGCAAAGCCCACACGGGGCGCCCAGTTAAAGCTGAACCTCGAATGTAAAATAGATAGCTAGTGGGAAGCAGCCGCATAGCACAGGGAGATCAGCTTGGTGCTTTGTGACCACATAGAGGAGTGGGATAGGGACAGTGGGAGGGAGATGCCAGAGGAAGGAGATATGCGGATATATGTATATGTATAGCTGATTCACTTTGTTATACAGCAGAAACTAACACACCATTGTAAAGCAATTATATTCCAATAAAGATGTTTTTAAAAAAAAGCTGAACCTCAGATGAAAACCACTGCTTTTTAGGGTGTCTTCAGTATTGCATGCAACGTACTTCTACTAAAAAAAATTATTGTTTCTCTGAAGTTCAGCTTTAACGAGGCAGGCATCCTGTATTTTGTCTGGCAACCTTTTTGGTTCTAAAGAGAACGTTCGTCCAGAGCAGGTCAAATTGGAATCAGCCTAGGACTTTTAAGTAGAGCTTTGGGGAAAAAAATACTTAAAAGGTATCTGTTGGGATTGCTAGGCTGGTAGGATTCATGCTTGCAACCGCTGGGAGCCAGCGTTGCTATCATGTGCGGACAGCTGCTTGAATTAGAAGCCAACACCACGGAGAGCAGACCTGTTTCATTTGAACAGGTGGATCCAGCTGTTCTTGAAGCTGGCCCGGTGGGTGGTGGAGGTCAGGGTGCTGATAGCCAGGAGGGATGATAATTTTCTACCCCTCAAATCTGGGAAGTGAAAACAGCAGGGCTGAATGTGCCCACGGGGCCTGGCTTCTGTTCAGCTGGAAGAGTGGTGAATGGCTATTGGGTGACAAAAACAGTCGGTCTACTATATTCTTACTGTTTGCTAATTGTTTTGCTGCGTGTAAACTCTTTGTTCTGCTGCATTAGCTCTTGTTCATGACATCATGTCTGGAGACAAGGTCTGTTAGACTTTCATGTGGAATTGGAGACTTCAATTTCAAACCTGCCTCTGCCTGGTTGAGTGGCTTTAGGGTCCTCGTAACCTCTACAAAGTTGAGTTTCTAGGTCTGAAAACTAAGGACAGAGGTTATCTTAATCCATCTGGGCTGCTATAACAAAATACCAGAGTCTGGGTAGCTTAAGAACAATAGAAATTTATTTCTCATAGTTCTGGAGGCTGGGAGTCTTAAGATCAGGGTGCCAGCAGATTCAGTGTCTGGTGAGTATCCTCCTCCTGGGTCACAGTTGACGTGTTTTCTCTGTAACCTCCCATGGCAGAAAGGTCGAGGGACCTCTGTGGGGTCTCTTTTATGAGGGCACGAATTTTGTTCGTGAGGGCTCTACCCTCATGACCTTATCACCTCCCAAATGCCCCACCTCCTGATACCATCACCTTGGGGATTAGGATTTCAACATATGAATTTTGGGGGAGGCAAACATTAAATCTATAGCAGAGGTACTTTGCCCATAGGGTGGGAGAGAGGGAAAGTATGTAAGCGCCCGTCACAGGGCCTGGTGTGGAGTAGGGGCCCCATAGAGATCTTCTCTCTTCTCTTTCCCCTTCTGAGAGAGAGAATATTTGGGTTAACACCTCTCCTACATAACTTAAGAAAAATGATCATCACAGCCTGCGGACAAGTATTGCCAGCACTACAGCTGTTCCCATTATCACCACGCATTAGCTGATCGTTTGTATACACTTGGTGGTTTCAAGCATTTTCACAAACATCTCACTTCCTATTTGGCACAGAATCTCCCTTCTATTGGTTTACTGCTTATGGTACTCTCAGGACAAGAGCTTTTGCTTTGTATTGTTGTATATAGTGAAGCATTTGGTTGGTATCGTTCCGTATCTCAGCGACATTTGTTCAGTTTTAATTATTTGAATATTCGAGATCAACTGACAAACCATTCCTCTCCTCTGTTAAGGTTGGTCATTTTTACTCTGTCAAATTTGGTCCATGTAACTGACATGGAAAAAGTGAGGGCACTGATAGTGACAGTGCTGGATTCCATTTGGGAATTTTCCAGAACTTAAAGAGGTATGTTTGGGACAGCTCATCAGGGAAGGGGTTAGATTTGGAGTTTGCTATTTAGAGTTGGAGGAACCGTTAGGTCATCTCCTCTTCTCCTGACAGGGCGTCTGAGCACAGTGAGGAGGGGACTCCTCAAGCTGGAGGTGGGGGGATTCTTGCCCCAGTGAGCCTGTGACAGTTAGGACCAGAATCTTTGAGGGTCTCTGGGAATGTGTAGCCGGTGGCTGGAGTGTGGAGAGGGCAGAGATAGACTTGAGACAGATGTTCACAGTGTTATGCTTGTCCTTTCCTGGCTGTGAAATAATACAGCTACAGATCCTTGGGGAGTTAAGAGATGAGGCAGCCACCTTTCCGAGGGCTTGAGATGGCACTGCTGCCCCACAGTCTGTTTTGCGGTGCCCTCCTCCTTGCTGTTTTACTTCTGTAGAAGGATCCATCAGTCAGTGAGGTCCCTTCTCTCCCGCCCACACCCCTCCTCTCACTCTGTTTGGCTCAGGGAGCGAAGGGAAGAAGGAGCACTTCACAGGCATTTCAGAGTTGTTTCAAAATCTCCTTTCTAGTTGTGGATTTGGATACATTTCATAACCCAAGCCTCAGTTTCGTCATCTGTAAGATGAGCACAAACGTGTGTAGGCTCTTGTGAACATGAAATGAAATGAAATTAATGAATATGTGAGATTAAATATACTAATTTATTGGTATATAATAGTTGCTCAATAAATAGTAATTCCATCATCTTCCTCGTCTCAGGCAGGCTAGAGAGAGGAGTGGCATGAAAATTGTGAATGTGAAGGAGTGTTTAGATGCAAATGATAGTGATGGCTAATGCTATAGCAGTTACTAGGTGTTAGACACTCCCCTGAATGCCATGTGAGGTAAGGATTATTATTATCTCCTATCTCTGTGAATACTGAGGCACAGAAAGGTTGAGCAATTTTCTGAAAGCCACACAGCTTGTAGCATAGAAGTTGTATTCAGACCTTAGAGACTCTTAAGTGTAAGTCTCATCGCTCTGGGGGAAGCGCGCCCCATGGTTGGTGGTGATGGCTCACCCTGGGAGGGCAGATGAGCTGTCAGAGTGAGCAAAGCAGCATTGCTGGGAAGAAAGGTGTGCCCCCAGCCTTGGCACTGCGTGTGTGCTTCAGTCTGATTTGAATCTGTTAAGTGAGCTGGGGTCAGCTGCAGGTGGCTGCCTGGTGAAATACGAGGGTGTAAGTGTGGCTCTCACGGGCCAGAGAAGGAGGGCCTCCAGCTGCACAAGGAGTCACAGCCTGTTACCTTGTTGGGAAGCTTCTGAGGTCTCCCTGTTCCCTTATTGTTTCCCAAAGCCTTTGTTCTATACGTTAGTACTTAAGCAGCAAAACTCATCTCCCAGCCAGCTGCATAACAGTTCATTAAATCCTCACTTAGGGGTGGGTGAAAGCCTGATAGCACAGATTCAGCAGAAGGGAGGAACTTCTTCAGGCTGGCTCACACCATGACACTGATGAGCAAACAAAAGAAAAAAGAGAATAGACCTTCCTCCTTTCCCCAGCCTCAGACTACGTAGTGAGGTCATGCTCCCCGAGCCAATCTCACTTTTTTTTTTTTTAGAAACACGTTGTTTTAATGTTTGGATTTTCACAGTTTACACTATTTAAAATTTTTTATTTATATATATATTTTGGCTGCGGCATGTGGGATCTTAGTTCCCTGACCAGGGATTGAACCCCTGCAGTGGAAGCGCGGAGTCTTAACCACTGGACCACTAGCCCCAAGTTCTGGGAGTTGACTCAGGCCAGATGAGTGGGTCATGCTTCCACACTCTAGACAGAGAGACAGTGGGGTTGAGAATCTGATGGCGCTGCCAGCAGACCCAGGGTCTTATCTCTGATGTCCTATCCCTTCTATGGAATGTTACTCTTGAATTGGGCCCACCCGGACGGCTCTGTTTGTCCACCAAGGTGGCACAGTGCCGATTCCTGTTGAGGCCTCAGGGCCATCAGGTTGCTGCTTTCTTGAGCCGATACATACACGTGGGGCTGAGCCTAGAGGACCTTCTAGCCCCGCGTTGTGTCAGAGCCAGCACTTTACCGTGAACCTCTCAGTCCTGGAATGGAGCCCCACCCAGCAATGTCTGCCTTTCCCTTCTCCCTCTCTTTGAGGCCTTCTGTGCTCTTCCCAGCTCAGTGTCTTCCCAGTTCAGCAGAGAGTTTCCAATGAAGTTACGCATCAGAAGCAGGTTAAGAAGTCAGGGCCTTCATTCTCTCCACGAAGAAAACACCACGGTCCCTACGGTGGACACCACTGTTGTATACAAGTGAAGGACTTTACTTCCTTACCATTTTGAGGTTAGGCTTGGCCTTGTGACTTGCTTTGGCCAATGAAATGTGAGTGGAAGTTCAATGTGCACCACTTTGAAGAGCTCGGGTGAAGTTCTGCACACTTACTTTTCCTTTACCTTCTTGGTCATGGAAGCCTGGCTCAGATTGTCGGTAAGGCTGGGCCCCTGAGTGCCTAAAATGAGCAAAGCCATCTTGCTGACCCAAGATAGAAATGCAGCACTGAACAAAAATAATCTTTGTTTGCTTTTTAAGCCTTGGAGAAATTCTGGTTACTTGTTATTGCAGCATAGCCTTACTGGTCCTGATTGATTTCGTCCTTATGTCATTGTATGGGAGGCACTAGCCTTTCCAGTTCTTGCTGCACCTTAATAAACAATGCATACTTACTTATCTTACATTTGTGTTATTAGGAAAGGCTACTTAAGCATTCAGAAAAGGCCTGGCTGAGGGCAACTTTCTGTGTCTACCTGGAAGCTTCTCTTCTTAAACAATTTCGATACACTTTATCAGCCTCCCATTCCTTGTGACCACGTGAGAAACTACATAATGTATTTTGCAAGTTTGTAAAGGACTTCAAGAGAACACAGCTGTGCTAAATCTTAAAGTATACAGTCATAAAAAATTGACCAAATGGGTTAATAGGCAATGATACAGCCTTTTCATTTTATGAGGATAAATATATTCATCAAATGACTGTGGGATGATAATTATTGTGTTGTGGACTTTCCGTGTTGCCCTTTTTTAAAAAAAATTATTTATTTATTTTTATTTTTGGGTGCGTTGGGTCTTTGTTGCTGCGCACGGGCTTTCTCTAGTTGTGGCAAGCGGGGCTACTCTTTGTTGTGGTGCACGGGATTCTCATTGTGGTGGCTTCTCTTGTTGTGGAGCATGGGCTCTAGGCACGCGGGTTTCAGTAGTTGTGGTGCGTGGGCTCAGTAGTTGTGGCTCGCGGACTCTAGAGCGCAGGCTCAGTAGTTGTGGCTCACGGGCTTAGTTGCTCCGCGGCATGTGGGATCTTCCCGGACCAGGGCTCGAACCCGTGTCCCCTGCATTGGCAGGCGGATTCTTAACCACTGCACCACCTGGGAAGCCCTCGTGTTGTCTTTTCCTCTCAGAGGTAGAAACACTGTTTTATTTGTGAACTAGTTTAATCTGTTCAGCAGTAAAAAGCGTTAGATCTGTTTTTCTGTTAGTACCCATCTTGTAGAAGGGGGGTCCAGAGCAGGGGCTGGCCAGAGCTGGTCTGTGGGCCAAATATGGCTCACCAGCCTGTTTTTAAAAGTTTTATCTGGACACAGCCATGCCACTCATTTATGTAGTGGCAGTGGCTGCTTTTGTGCTATAAGAGCAGAATTGAGTATTTGTTAATGGAGACAGTGTGGCCCTCGAAGTGTCAATTATTTTCTAGCTGGTCCTTTAAGAGAGAGCTTACTGACCCCTGATGGAGAGCAAAGAGGGGTGAATGACTTGCCTAAGGTCACAAAAAATTCCCAAGTGGCAATGCTTTATCTTATAGTTCTCCACTTTTGGGGAATGGTTTGTTCATTTTTCCCACCATCACCTGCCTTATTTCCAATATTGTAAAGGAGACTGAGCCCCCTGTACCCCCAATCCCAGTGACAAGTAGACTTTGAGAAGAACTTCTGCACCATAAAAAGGCAGGTGAGCTACAATATTGTCAAGGCGTGTGAAAGCTGGAAACTCCAGGGAAGGTGAGGAAATAATAATAATGTAAGTGAAGAATATACATCACATCCCCTAGGTATCTTAGCCACAAATGATAACTTTTGAGAGTTTACAGCACAGGTGGTTGTGGTTTTGTGATTTTGAATTGTGGGGTTTTAGTTTTCTGTCTTTTACTCTGGGGTGCAATTAACCCTATTTCATGAAAAAAAATTCTAGCTCTTTTGTAGAACTTCTCCTGGCCATTTCTCAAGAAGCTCAAGGTCATCAGAAAATTAGAGATTTTAAGCTTTACAAACACCTACAGTGAAAGCACATGTATTTACAATTGAAGGTTAAGAGATCAAACCTCAGGAGGTAGCCTGGGTTTTGAAAGTGACATGTCTCCCTCTCAGATCTGCTTGGATTTCTTTCCAGAAGCCTACTGAGGGACTTAATTCCAGTATATTTTATAGGTTCTTCCACAGCCAGAGATGGCTTTATTTCACTGCATAAATAACAAAGTTCTTCTGTACGTTCCTTTATTTCCCCCTTTGAATGGCAAGAATTGCAGCAGATCTGAGACTTGCGGACGTCTGCTCGGTATAAACGTGTACCAAAGATGGGGAGTAATAAGGACTAACTTTTATAAACCTCTCTCATTAAAACTCACCTTCAAAACACACTCTCACGCCTCCCTTACAATCAAATGACACCTCATAACCACCTAACCATTTTTAATATTCCCCAGACTCCACTGAGCTACGCTGGAGCTCAGACACTGTCTAGCTAGTCAGGAGAAAGGGTCTACCGTCGTATTTAAAAGCAGTTACCAGGACAGGTTTTACAGGCAGTGGGCTAGGACAATTCAGAAACAATTGCTTATGTGATAGTTGGAGGATTTGTCCCTGTCAAACAGTTAATATTGCTTTAATACATGAAGTAGGCTGTATAAGACGGCAATAATGAAAAATGTCAGGGAAGACAATATCAATTGTTATTCAACATCCACATCAAAGATTACTTCTTTGTCAGTAGCTTTCAGAAAATGTATTTTCCATCAGATCTGATTGCGTTCGTCTTTGAAGTGCTCCATCGTCCCGGTAGATTTAATGTGACATCTAGGCACTTTTGAGTCCCTCGGCCTCTGAGGCGATTCAGAGAGGCACAACAAGCCATCACAGGTTTATCCTCAAAGGCCGACACTGTCTGTCTGATTTATTGTAACTTTAAGAATCATCTCCAGCAAAGCACGAGCCTTGCTACCCATCCACGGCGTTAGACTTTTATCAATTCATTTGTATGCAGCCGGCACCTCTTGGAACCGAGAGCCAGCCCTATAGCCACTCATGGAAAATGCATTACCTGCGACTAATCCTTTTTATCTTTAAAGTCTGTGTTTTTTATGTATAAGTCATTTTGGGTTATCATAAAATATACATAATTCGCCCCCCCTCCAAAAAAGAGAAAAAATGGAAAGGGAATATATAATAAGTTATGAGCGTGTGGTGTTCTTATCAGCAAGGATTCTAAATAAACAGCTCTCTTTATGTAAACACCGAGGGATATAAAGCTGTGATTACTTTCAATGGGAAATGGGAATGCTTCTGTTTCTCTCCCCCTTTTAGGTTTCAAAGGGAAACAGTGAGATTAATCGTTGAAAATACGCTTGTGCGCGCTCCTCTTTTCCGGTGTGTTCGCTTGGGGGGTGGGGGGCAGACGCTAATAGCTGATGTGTCATTTCATAGGTTTCCCAAACTGCTTCAGTCCCTAAACATTTTCCAAGCCATTTGTGAATGGCCTTAATTAAGAGGACTGGAAATGTGTCCCCGGAAGGATCGAGGTCAGTCTCCTTCACCAGCCCTAACACAGTGAGGTTCCAGTGTCTGAACTTGAATGGGTATTGAAATCCCTGTGCCCAAGGTCATACCTGTGTTGTCTTGTGTTGTCTGTGACTATTTCAGATAATTAAACTCCGCTCACGTCTGGAACTTTACAAGTACAAGAACCTCTCTTCTACTTTAAAACAAAATGTAAGTGCCCACAGGGTTCGTGGTTTGGGTCACGGATGAGCAATCTGTGGGCCGGATCCTGCCGTGGCCTGTTTTTGTAAATCTCTGCTGGAACCACAGCCATGTTCCCTTGTTTATGAATTGTCCAAAGCTACCTTCATGCTGCAATAGCAGAGTCAGTGGTTCCGACGGACTGTATGGCCCATAAAGCCAAAAATATATACTATCAGGCCCTTTCAGAGAAATACGTTGGTTCCCTGCCCGGGAACCGGACCTGCAGTTTTACATTTATTAAGCCAGTCTAAGATTTGCTTCGCATGGGAGAAATGAGTTCTTGTGGGGATGGGGAACATGGTCTTGAAGGAGACACTACAAGCTGTGGACAAGAACTGCTGGGTGGGGATTGGGGCCAGTGACGAGGGTTGAAGGGGTGCTTTTTATTCTTTTACTCTTTAGGTTTTTATGAGACAACGTGATAGACATTTTCAGAATCTGCCTGGGTTTGGGGGATGCTATCTCTCTCTCTGGGCTACTTCCAGCTTAAATCTTCCTGCTGTGATGGGGCAGTAGTTTCCAGGACATCAAAAGTTCTTGCCCAATCGCAAGGGATTTGTTGTTCTTTCATTTTTTTTTTTTATAAACTCAATGCCTAGCTGCACTGCTTTCAGTCCTTGGCCAAAGGTGGTGTTTCTTTATGTGTTCAAGTAGTCGTGGACTGCTAAGCTGGTGTGATTTAAAGAACAGAGAGGCAAACCAAGGAGTGGGGAGCCCTCAAGCCACAGCCAACCTCTGTGAGTTTTTCAGGGAGATTGTTAAGGGGCAGGTGGTCAGGGAATTCCCCAGCGGTCCAGTGGTTAGGACTCCGCAAGTTCACTACTGAGGGCCCAGGTTCAATCCCCGGTCAGGGAACTAAGATCCCCGCAAGCCACTTGGTGCTGCACCCACCTCTCCCCCATGCCCCCCCCAAAAAAGAAAAGATTTGAAAAAAGGGCAGGTGGTACCTGCGGCAGGAATCGTGAGCCTACCTCTCACCACTCTCAGGATGCTGGGAGCTCATTTCTTTCTTCTATAATAGAAACAGAAAGCAGAGAAGCGTGGTCTTTAGATGAGGAGGAATTTTACCCAGAAAGTTTGCAGTCATTACTTGTTCCCCATCATTATTTCCACAGGCAGCTTACTTTTTGGGAAAGGATCTTGGGGATCTTGTTGGAACTTGCTTAAAAACCATGGGCCTAGTCTATTAGCTTCCTGTTTCCCACAAGAAAGGAAGAAACATGTTGAAGTAAGGTCAGATGTTAAGGTTTTATGAGTTTCCCCTTACACTCCCATGCAGCACTTTGGTGATGAGAAAAACCAGACTTATTCTCATAGGTGTTGCTGACACGTTAGCAATTTTATAAACTCATGTCACATACAAAGTCTAAAACTCTTTAGTATGATGTGGCGTTCACATACGCCATTATTCTCTCCCTAGCTGTGCCACGCTATCTGACATTCCCTAACCTTGGCCTTTGTGTATGAAGTTTCTTTTACCTGGAACGTCCTCCATCCCCCGCCCCGCTCAGGCCTTGTTCACCTGGAAACTCCAAATCATCTTTCATGACCAATACCATCGTCCCCTCTTCCATGAAGGCTTCCAAGTTCTCTCCCCCATCCTCACCCACAACCTCACTGCCATTGCCCAGAGCACTTGGATATGGTCTATCATCGTGTTTTTCAAATCATGTGGCCACTTGATACGAGACCCTTGAGGGCAGGGACTGAGGCTTAACTGACCTCTGTATCTCCAGCATTTTGGACAGCGATTTTCATAAGTAGGTGCTCCGTAAATACTAGCTGAAAAAAAATGCAGGACTATAATTTTAGAGCAGAAAGAAACCTTTGAGAACATCTAATCTAAGGCCTGTATTATGCAGATGGAGTCTGAGGCAAGAAGAATTAAGAGTTGTTGAAGTGGTATACTCCTTTTGGACCCATCCAGGGCTTCAGCCAGTGCACGCTGTCGTCTCCAGGGCTGGGGCTGGCTTCTGCAGAGCTGGCTGCAAGACATGAGAACAGGAGGGGAAAGCTCTGGAAGGGTTTATTATTTGCCTTCACCCCTTCTACTCACAGAAAGGAAAAGCTAAAGCGAAACAAAGAAATAAAGGACAACAATGTACTGGTGGTAAGCCTTCTTGCCTGTCGCCAGCCCAGGAGGCGTTGAATTTCCCTAGCTGATGGACAGTTAGCACAGCACCACTCAGAGGTGAGGCTGTGAGAGGTCAAAATCCTGCCTACTCCCTTTAGGGCAAGGCTTTCCATGGCAAGAAGACACCAGGGCCTCCAGTGTTCTCCCTTTCAGAGAAACTTCATTGACTAATGCCTGCCTTTGGTTTATCATTTGGCTCCGATAAAGAGATGGAAGAGAATCAGATCTGGGGCCAGGGAGGGGAAAAGGACGCAGAGGCATGGACAAAGGAGCAAAGGGAGAGGGAGTTGCAGGCATGAATGGAGATGATTCACCATGGGCGCCATCATTTCCCGAGGTTAATAGGAGAGAGATCTTTGTCTCCGTCTAGCATGGTTGTACGGATATTCAGAGAAAGTGCACTCTCTCTCTCCTTCTCTCTCTCTCTGCATGTGCATGTATGTGTAACATAGCTCTGTCCCTTTGGCAGATAAAAACCTCTGGACGCAGGGTTCTGTAGAAGAAAACACATAGCCCTGAGCTGGGTGTGCCTTTTAATTGCGGGGATCACATAACCCTTCAATCTAGGAGTGGGTTCTCCAGGAATGAGACATAGGTAAGAGCTTGATGGTGAGAGTGGAAGCACAGCAAGGCAAAGATAGTGGTTCAAGGTGAGGGAGATGAAGGAGGCACCAAAGAGAGACTGCATCCCTGTCTCGTGGCATCCGGCCCCCGAGTCTACTGCTGGGGCTACTTTTCACAGGCTGTTCTTGAGGATGCCCAGTGATAGGCAGGGTCCAAACCTGTTCATGTAAGAAAACAGGGGACATGGTGAAACACGAGGCTCAGTGATGAACCCACTTTCTAGTCCCAGCTTTTTCCCAACTAGCTGCAGGGTCCTGGGCAGGTCACTTCACCTCTCTGGGCCTCAATTTCCTTATCTGCAGGAAGAAAAAGTTGGGCTAGATGATTTCTAAAGTTCTTTCCAGTTCTTTTTTTTTGACTGATGGTGAGATTATGCATTATTCTTTTATTTTTATTTTTCTTGAATTTTATTTTATTTATTTTTTATACAGCAGGTTTTTATTAGTTATCAATTTTATACATATTAGTGTACATGTGTCAATCCCAATCTCCCAATTCATCCCCCCCCACCACTTTCTCTCCTTGGTGTCCATACATTTGTTCTCTACATCTGTGTCTCTATTTCTGCCCTGCAAACTGGTTCATCTGTACCATTTTTCTAGGTTCCACATATATGTGTTAATATACGATATTTGTTTTTCTGACTTACTTCACTCTATATGACAGTCTCTAGGTCCATCCACGTCTCTACAAATGACCCAATTACATTCTTTTTTATGACTGAGTAATATTCCATTGTATATATGTACCACATCTTTTTTTTTCTTTTTTGCGGTACGTGGGCCTCTCACTGCTGTGGCCTTTCCCGCTGCAGAGCACAGGCTCTGGACGCGCAGGCCCAGTGGCCATGGCCCACGGGCCCAGCCACTCCGCGGCATGCGGGATCCTCCCGGACTGGGGCACGAACCCGTGTCCCCTGCATCGGCAGGCGGACTCCCAACCACTGCGCCAGCAGGGAAGCCTACCACATCGTCTTAATCCGTTTGTTTGTCGATGGGCCTGTAGGTTGCTTCCATGACCTGGCTATTGTAAACAGTGCTGCAGTGAACATTGGGGTCCATGTGTCTTTTTGAATTATGGTTTTCTCTGCCCAGTAGTGGGATTGCTGGGTCATATGGTAATTCTATTTTTAGTTTTTTAAGGAACCTTCATACTGTTCTCCATAGTGGCTGTATCAATTTACATTCCCACCAACAGTGCAAGAGGATTCCCTTTTCTCCACACCCTCTCCAGCATTTGTTGTTTGTAGATTTTCTGATGACGCCCATTCTAACTGGTGTGAGATGATGCCCCATTGTAGTTTTGATTTGCATTTCTCTAATGATGAATGATGTTGAGCATTCTTTCATGTGTTTGTTGGCCATCGGTATATCTTCTTTGGAGCAATGTCTATTTAGGTCTTCTGCCCATTTTTGGATTGGGTTGTTTGATTTTTTGATATTGAGCTGCATGAGCTGTTTATGTATTTTGGAGATTAATCCTTTGTCCATTAATTCATTTGAAAATATTTTTTCCCATTCTGAGGGTTGTCTTTTCATCTTGGTGGTTTCCTTTGCTGTGCAAAGGCTTTTAAGTTTCATTAGGTCCCATTTGTTTGTTTTTGTTTTTATTTCCATTACTCTAGGAGGTGGATCAAAAAGATCTTGCTGTGATTCATGTCAAAGACCATTCTTCCTGAGTTTTCCTCTAAGAGTTTTAGAGTGTCCAGTCTTACATTTAGGTCTCTAATCTATTTTGAGTTTATTTTTGTGTATGGTGTTAGGGAGTGTTCTAATTTCATTCTTTAACATGTAGCTGTCCGGTTTTCCCAGCACCACTTATTGAAGAGGCTGTCTTTTCTCCATTGTATATTCTTGCCTCCTTTATCAAAACTAAGGTGACCATATGTGCGTGGGTATATCTCTGGGCTTTCTATCCTGTTCCATTGACCTGTATTTCTGTTTTTGTGCCAGTACCATATTGTCTTGAATACTGTAGCTTTGTAGTATAGTCTGAAGTTTGGGAGCCTGATTCCTCCAGCTCCGTTTTTTTCCCTCAAGACTGCTTTGGCTATTCAGGGGCTTTTGTGTCTCCATACAAATTTTAAGATTTTTTGTTCTAGTTCTGTAAAAAATGCCATTGGTAATTTGATAGGGATTGCACTGAATCTGTAGATTGCTTTGGGTAGTATAGTCATTTTCACAATATTGATTCTTCCAATCCAAGAACATGGTATGTCTCTCCATCTGTTGGTATCATCTTTAATTTCTTTCATCAGTGTCTTACAGTTTTCTGCATACAAGTCTTTTGTCTCCTTAGGTAGATTTATTCCTAGATATTTTATTCTTTTTGTTGCAGTGGTAAATGGGAGTGTTTCCTTAATTTCTCTTCAGATTTTTCATCAGTAGTGTAAAGGAATGGAAGAGATTTCTGTGCATTAATTTTGTATCCTGCTACTTTACCAAATTCATTGATTAGCTCTAATAGTTTTCTGGTGCCATCTTTAGGATTCTTTATGTATAGTATCATGTCATCTGCAAACAGTGGCAGTTTTACTTCTTCTTTTCCAGTTTGTATTCTTTTATTTCTTTTTCTTCTCTGATTGCCGTGGCAAGGACTTCCAAAACTATGTTGAATAATAGTTGTTAGAATGGACATCCTTGTCTTGTTCCTGACCTTAGAGGAAATTCTTTCAGTTTTTCACACTGAGAATGATGTTTGCTGTGAGTTTGTCGTATATGGCCTTTATTATGTTGAGGTAGGTTCCCTCTATGCCCACTTTCTGGAGAGTTTTTATCATAAATGGGTTTTGAATTTTGTTGAAAGCTTTTGCTGCAACTATTAAGATGATCATATGGTTTTTGTTCTACAATTTGTTAATATGGTGTATCACATTGATTGATTTGTGTATATTGAAGAATCCTTGCATCCCTGGGATAAACCTCACTTGATCATGGTGTATGATCCTTTTAATGTGTTGTTGGATTCTGTTTGCTAGTATTTTGTTGAGGGTTTTTGCATCTATATTCATCAGTGATATTGCTCTATAATTTTCTTTTTTTGTAGTATCTCTGTCTGGTTTCGGTATCAGGGTGATGGTGGCCTCATAGAATGAGTTTGGGAGTGTTCCTTCCGCTGCAATTTTTTTGAGAAGGATGGGTGTTAGCTCTTCTCTAAATGTTTGATAGAATTCGCCTGTGAAGCCATCTGGTCCTGGACTTTTGTTTCTTGGAAAATGTTTAATCACAGTTTCAGTTGCAGTGCTTGTGATTGGTCTGTTCCTATTTTCTATTTCTTCCTGGTTCAGTCTTGCAAGGTTATACCTTTGTAAGAATTTGTCCATTTCTTCCAGGTTGTCCATTTTATTGGCATAGAGTTGCTTGTAGTAGTCTCTTAGGATGCTGTGTATTTCTGAGGTGTCTGTTGTAACTTCTCCTTTTTCATTTCTAATTTTATTGATTTGAGTCCCCTCCCTCTTTTTCTTGATGAGTCTGGCTAATGGTTTATCAATTTTGTTTCTCTTCTCCAAGAACCAGCTTTTAGTTTTATTGATCTTTGCTATTGTTTTCTTTGTTTCTATTTCATTTATTTTGCTCTGATCTTTATGATTTCTTTCCTTCTGCTAACTTTGGGTATTGTTTGTTCTTTCTCTAGTTCCTTTAGGTGTAATGTTAGATTGTTTCTTTGAGATTTTTCTTGTTTCTTGAGGTAGGCTTGTATAGCTATAAACTTCCCTCTTAGAACTGCTTATGCTGCATCCCGTAGGCTTTGAATCATCGTGTTTTCGTTGTAATTTGTCTCTAGGTATTTTTTGATTTCCTCAGTGATATCTTGGTTATTTAGTAATGTATTGTTTAGCCTCCATGTGTTTGTGTTTTTTACGTTTTTTTCCGTGTAATTGATTTCTTATCTCATAGCGTTGTGGTCAGAAAAGATGCTTGATATGGTTTCAGTTTTCTTAAATTTGCTGAGGCTTGATTTGTGACTCAAGATGTGATCTATCCTGGAGAATGTTCCATGTGCACTTCAGAAGAAAGTGTAATCTGCTGTTTTGCATGGAATGTCCTATACATATCAATTAGATCTATCTGGTCTGTTGTGTCATTTAAAGCTTGTGTTTCCTTATTAACTTTCTGTTTGGATGACCTGTCCATTGGTGTAAGTGAGGTGTTAAAGTCCCCCACTATTATTGTGTTACTGTCGATTTCCTCTTTTATAGCTGTTAGCAGTTGCCTTATGTATTGAGGTGCTCCTGTGTTGGCTGCATATATATTTATAATTATTATACCTTCTTCTTGGATTGATCCCTTGATCATTATGTAGTGTCCTTCCTTGTCTCTTGTAACATTCTTTATTTTAAAGTCTATTTTATCTGATATGAGTATTGCTACTCCAGCTTTCTTTTGATTTCCATTTGCATGGAATATCTTTTTCCATCCCCTCATATTCAGTCTGTATGTGTCCCTAGGTCTGAAGTGGGTCTCTTGTAGACAGCATATATATGGGCCTTGTTTTTGTATCCATTCAGCGAGCCTGTGTCTTTTGGTTGGAGCATTTAATGCATTCACGTTTAAGGTAATTATTGATATGTATGTTCCTGTTACCATTTTTTTAATTGTTATGGGTTTGCTTTGGTAGGTCCTTTTCTTCTCTTGTGTTTCCCACTTAGAGAAGTTCCTTTAGCATTTGTTGTAGAGCTGGTTTGTTGGTGCTGAATTCTCTTAGCTTTTGCTTGTCTGTAAAGTTTCTGATTTCTCCATTGAATCTGAATGAGATCTTTGCCAGACAGAGTAATCTTGGTTGTAGGTTCTTCCCTTTCATCCCTTTAAATATATCATGCCACTCCCTTCTGGCTTGTAGAGTTTCTGCTGAGAAATCAGCTTTTAACCTTATGGGAGTTCCGTTGTATGTTATTTTTCATTTTTCCCTTGTTGCTTTCAATAATTTTTCTTTGTCTTTAATTTTTGTCAATTTGATTATGTGTCTTGGCGTGTTTCTCCTTGGGTTTATCCTGCCTGGGACTCTCTGTGCCTCCTGGACTTGGGTGGCCATTTCCTTTCCCATGTTAGGGAAGTTTTCGACTATAATCTCTTCAAATATTTTCTCAGGTCCTTTCTCTCTCTCTTCTCCTTGTGGGTCCCCTATAATGTGAATGTTGTTGTGTTTAATGTTGTCCCAGGGGTCTCTTAGTCTGTCTTCATTTCTTTTCATCCTTTTTTCTTTATTCTGTTCTGCAGCAGTGAATTCCACCATTCTGTCTTCCAGATCCCTTATCCGTTCTTCTGCCTCAGTTATTCTGCTATTGATTCCTTCTAGTGTATTTTTCATTTCAGTTATTGTATTGTTCATCTCTGTTTGTTTGTTCTTTAATTCTTCTAGGTGTTTGTTCTTTAATTCTTCTAGGTCTTTATTAAACATTTCTTGCATCTTCTCAATCTTTGCCTCCATTCTTTTTCCGAGGTTCTGGATCATCTTCACTATCATTATTCTGAATTCTTTTTCTGGAAGGTTGACTATCTGCACTTCATTTAGTTGTTTTTCTGGGATTTTATCTTGTTCCTTTATCTGGTACATAGCCCTCTGCCTTTTCATCTTGTCTGTCTTTCTGTGAATGTGGTTTTTGTTCCACAGGCTGCAGGATTGTAGTTCTTCTTGCTTCTGCTGTCTGTCCTCTGGTGGATGAGGCTATCTAAGAGGCTTGTGCAAGTTTCCTGATGGGAGAGACTGGTGGTGGGTAGAGCTGGGTGTTGTTCTGGTGGGCAGAGCTCAGTAAAGCTTTAATCCACTTGTCTGCTGATGGGTGGGGCTGGATTCCCTCCCTGTTGATTGTTTGGCCTGAGGTGACCCAACACTGGAGGCTACAGGCTCTTTGGTGTGGCTAATGGTGGACTCTGGGAGGGCTCAGGCCAAGGAGTACTTCCTAGAACTTCTGCTGCCAGTGTCCTTGTCCTCATGGTGAGACACAGCCACCTCCTTCCTGCCTCTGCAGGTGACCCTCCAGCACTAGCAGGTAGGTCTGGTTCAGTCTCCTATGGGGTCACTGCTCCTTCCCCTGGGTCCCGATGCGCACACTACTTTGTGTGTGCCCTCCAAGAGTGGAGTCTCTGTTTCCCCCAGTCCTGTCGAAGTCCTGCAGTCAAATCCCGCTAGCCTTCCAAGTCTGATTCTCTAGGAATTCCTCCTCCCGTTGCCGGCCCCCCAGGTTGGGAGGCCTGATGTGGGGCTCAGAACCTTCACTCCAGTGTGTGGACTTCTGTGGTATAAGTGTTCTCCAGTTTGTGAGTCACCCACCCAGCAGTTATGGGATTTGATTTTTTTGTGATAGCGCCCCTCCCGTCTCATTGTGGCTTCTCCTTTGTCTTTGGATGTGGGTATCTTTTTTGGTGAGTTCCAGTGTCTTTCTGTAGATGATTGTTCAGCAGTTAGTTGTGACTCTGGTGCTCTCGCAAGAGGGAGTGAGCCTCCAGTTCTAATAAGTTTAGGATTCTATGACTTTGCAGTGGTTTTAAAGAAATTAGACCTACTGGTGTTATTTGAGGGACGTTTGCACAATACTTAGCATGGGCCTGGGAAGCAAATTACTTACTCCAGTTTTTGTGCCTGGATGGATGTGTGCCATTATTTATCTTCAAAAAGGCAATCAAACTCTTGAGCACATTTCTGAAGAGCAGATTTTCTTTCTCTTGTTATGGCCCTTAAATGTTACACTTGTTACATCTGAGTGCTAATTATTAGAGGTTAATTAGTCAGCATGAAGGTACTTGGGCAGCAGCCCCCTATTTACTGAACTGTACTTGATATGTTCTACCTGGAGGCTCTCCGCAGTGATCCTGGGAGGTGACACTCTTTGGAGGCTACGGGCAAGCGTTTTGACAAGTCTCTAGTCACCACCTCAGAAGAACAGCTGTCAAAGGTGGATGTCCTGAGGATAATTAAATGAAAAACATAGCTAACTCCAAAAATGGGGGTCAGCTGGCCAACAATCATGAGGAGACAGGCTATTTCCCGGTGATGATAAGTGGTTTTGGGGGAGGTGATTCTCTTGGTTTTTTTCTGACTCTGTTAGAGCCCTGTGGCCGGACCCTGGGTGATCCGATCCACTCCACTTCTCTCTGCTTCTATCTGGGCCCATCAGAAGATACCTTCAGTAGGGATGTTGTGAAATTTAATCAATTATTATTTAAGGGCAGAAAGATCCTTGGATGAAAGGCATGAAGATGAAAGCAAAGTCCGGCCTGATTACTGTCACTTTCGTACACTCTTCTTTCTTCTGTTAGTGACATGGACTATGGCTGAAGTGTGCTTTGGTACATTTTGCAAAACAGAGAAAAAATAAGTAGGGAAATTATATTTTCAAAACCAAGTGCCTATTCTTCGTAACTCATGTGCGGTAGATCGGCTGGCATTGCTTTCTCATTCATCTCTCTCTGTTGGGTTGTCCTCTGTGTCTAATTTGCCCTTATTAATGAATCTCCCCTTTTGTGCCGTACAAATCTAGGAGGGTGACATTTATACAAGGTAGTCATTTCTTGGCATTACCACAAGGATTATTTATTGGTGGTTATGCAATGAAAGTAAGCACATCTGTCACCCAAATCTGACCTAGAATGGGCTGCTGTTTTCTTAGCAGAATTATTTGCTGGTCAGCCTTTCCTGCTTTTCAGATTTGTGGTTTAGGGGGACCCACAAATCTCTGAATTTTGCAAAGAAGAGCCCTCTTGGCAAGGTGCTAGACTGCTCTGATGTACATCTTCCCAGTAAAGAGAGGCTAACCAGACCGTGTTTTCAGATGTAGGTATTTTGAAAGGAAAGCAACTGGGTGCCTGTGCAGGTTGAACATGGAGGCATCTAGGGAGGCCAGCTCTGAAATGACTTTGCTGGAATTAAGGCTTTAATTCCAGCAAAGGAGTAGCTAGAATCTTAGGGCTGGATCAGTACTTGAATGGCTATGAATCTCAGTGCATACTCAAGTGTGTAAGAAACATACAGTTCTTCATTTTTCTGAAGTTCAATATAATTGGTATTACTCTGGCATGGCAAAAAACTTATCTCAGTCGATTCCCAGTGTCCTCCCAGCCCCCCACCACTTTTGCCCAGAATTGTGGCAAAGCCCCAGAGGTTGGTTGTGGTCAAGACTTTGCAGGGCCCATCTTGGTCTTCCATCAGCCATTCATACAGGCTGTTGCTTTAGAGCCCGTGGTCCACTTGCTACTTCTGTACTTCCGCACGCTATGGGGATCTCAACAAGGCTGCTGCATGTCTCAGTTTAGCAGGACGTTTTTGCGATTTTCCTCTTTCCTTAGGGTTCTGAGATAGAGTGCAGATCCTCTCTGTTCTTGGGCCTCTCAAACGTTTTTGGAGATGTGGAGATCTCTCTGTATGGAAAACAGAACTCAGAATATTTCTCTCTGGCACCCAAATCTCTTTCTCCTCTATTTTCCTCAAAGCTGGGGAAAGACTTCTCTTTTCAAATTCTATTTCTTCCCAATATTTTTACTACACCCAGAATCCTCCGCATTTGTCTGAGAACTCAAGCTTTTGGAAGGTATGGCCAGGAGTGTACTGTTGGGCTCTTTCTGCTTTATATCTGCCACATCTTCTCCTAAAGTAATAAACATTGACTTGACTCACTGGAGGGAGGGAGAGAGGAAACATCTCAAAGCTAACATCTCAAAACTACCATCCTTCCGGTTTTTAATAATAATGGGCTTTGAAGGCCAGATGGTGAGATTTGTAGTCAGAGCCATAGGTTGCGGGAAGTTTTTGAATGGGGCGTGACATGCTAGAAGCTCTGCACTAGGAAGGTAAGCCCCAATGTTGTATGGAGTTAAGTTTGGAGCAGTATGAGATTAAAGCTTTAGAAGACTATTACAGAAGCCCAGCAAGAGATAGAAATTTTGATTCTAAAATGCCATTGATTACACAATATATCACTTTAATAGAAAATGTTAGTTAAAAATTACAATATGCCTCCATTAGAAGTTGTATCTGTATTTATGAAGTAAAGTATGCATTACAGGGAAGCCAGTGAATCTTAATGTTCAGGACCCTTCATTGTATAGGCTCCTTCCAAGGTCCTCCTGTATCTAAATTTGTACCCATAATATTAAAAGAATTTTCCTTCAATTTTGTAAGCATCAAGACCCTGAACTTGGGTCCATACCTGACGACAAGTGAAAAAGCGTATTGTAGAATCGGATTTAAGCGATGGATGTTCATCATCCGCAGTGTTTTATGTCTTGAGACAAACACAAAGATGACATGATGTTATCGTTGCTGTTAAGAAGACATCAATGAATGACAGCAGCAAGGAAGTAAAGACAAACATTTCTTGGGGGTGAGTCTGTAGGACCTGGAAACATACCGGATGTGGGCATACTGGATGTGGGCACAAGGAGCTGAAGTGAAGCCAGTCATCTGAATCCCTGAGAAGGAGAGAATACTGGGGCTATGAGAGATAGAAGAAGGGAAAGAACTGTGCTGGGGTGTTTGTTGAGGAAGGATGATGAACTAACTTGCACATAGCAAGTCATCTACCAACATACCTGTCCAACAGATGGAAATGTGTATCTAGGGCTCTGGGGACTATCTGAGGGTAAAGATAGAGATCTGGGTATCTTTAGTTGTAATAAAATAATCGAAGCCATGGAAATGAATGAGGTCCTAGGAGGAGATTACAGAGAGAAGAAGCAGAAAGGCAGGATGGTCAAGGGTAGGTGTGGCTACTGTGGAGTGACAAAGTAGCTTGAACTTGGATGATGAATTTGATCATGATGATGGCAGGAGACGGACTGAGACACAAACTGTGATCCAGATGCTGAAGTGGGGAAGGAAGGATGGCCAGGCAGCAACTAACTGTGAAAAGGAAGGGGATGGTAGAATGGGTGGATGCCATGAATTTTCAAAAAGGAGAGGTTGTTGAGTCAAGTTGGAGGTAACAGGATAGTTGGGAGGGTGCTGAGGCTTAGCGATGGACAGAGGGAGAGTTGAGGAAGGAAGCTCCATGGGAGCTAGACTGAGAGGTTTTGTCTGTAGTGGGGGAGTGGCTTTGTTGGTTAGATAGAGTTAGCTGTGATGTCAAAATATAACCACCCATGGTGTTCCGATTTGAGTGTCGGTGCCAGGTAGTTTAGTCTTGCGAACTCAACTGTCCTAGTAGCTGACTCAGCCTAATTATAAGGGGAGATGGTGGGAGGCTTATATTCTGCATTTGTTCAGTGGTTTATAAGCTCCATAATGCCTAACCCAGGGCTAGGAATGTAATAGTTTTCAGCAAATATCTATTTCTCATGTTTTTCAGAGACCTGATTCTACAGTCTTTATTAGACTAATCAAAAGCCTATTTTTAATGACAAATCATGGCCCAAGTGCAACCTAAAAATATAACGATTAACATATTATCTGTTAGACCTAGATATATAATTATTAAAATGATGCAGGGTCCTTCAGGGTAGAGACTACATTTTGTTTGCCTTTATATTTCTCAATATCTCTCATGATGCTCAAAGCAAAATCAGCGTTCCATAAACGTGTGGTGAATGAACTATTGTATGGTGCAAGGTATAACATGAATTTTAAATGAATTAAAATATCTGACAACTTTTTTAATTGAAACTATTTCTCTGGGGTCAATAATACAGCTTTTATAGTAGAAATATCTCTTGTGTCCATATCCAGCTTTCTTTGATGGCTTACTGTATTATCACCATAAAGATGGCCCCCCGCATCTGTGTCTGCTGGGGACACTGACGTATTTCTGTAGCAGGGTCCAGGCTTCTTTGTTAAATCATTATTTAAGGGTATTTGTTCTCACTTCATTCATCTGAATTCGTGGCTATGGCAATAAACCAGATAAACATTTGAGGCTTCAACTTGGGTTGCTCTAGGAGTTATCCCCGTGGAACCTCTGTTTCTGGTGGTCCGTAAAATGTGGATAATGATTCATCTACATTGGCATTGGGGGGAGGATTATATGAGATAACGTTTATATAGGGATGACGGTTGTACTGGGAACAGTAGACATAAAATAAATGTTTCTTTACTTTTCTTCCTTCTCACAGAATACTTGGAGAAAACCCCAAATATCACGGTAGTAGAGGCTGACAGATTGCATAACTGAGAAATCGAGAATCTGCTGTGTCGAGGGTCAACTTACTGTCTCTCAGAGGCCCCCTTGTTAGGGCTGTTGTGTGCAGCGTCTCCCCAGATTCGGTGCTCTTCATTTTAGGGTTGACCTTTACGTTCTCTTTGCCCTAAATTCTTTAACTCACAAATGACTTTTTGCGGGGAGAGCATTGTGTTTCTTTTGTCAATTGCCTTGAGTGAGGTAGAGGATAAGTAGTGTTGGTATTCAGTGCCCAAGTCACACCAGATGCTAAATATTTTGAGTATCACAGCTGGAGATAGGCAAACACATGTGTTCCTTTTATCCCTACAGTGAGCACTAGATACTGGTAGCAGGAGATAATACTCCTGTTTTAGATGAAAATTGAGACACACAGGAAAAGTGTCTTGACCAAACTCATATGGCCACAGAAGCCCACTGGCATGAAGGACAGGACATTTGTTATAATGCCCTTTGAAGAAACTTCTGGAATATTTAACACTTCTCTAGAGGTTTTGTTTATGGCCTATTCAGTCAAGAATCCATTTATCTTTGGAAAATGATGTAGATTACATAAGAAGTCCAGAACTCTTGATTAAGAAGAATCTCTTTTTCAGATTTTGCTGGAGAACACAGGGGTTATTGCAGTTGCTATAATTTTAAAAAAAAAAAAAAAAAAAGGTTTTGTCTGCCAGTTTTTCATTTCCTCCCTACAAGGCATTTATGTCCTAAGGCATGCATCTTCTGAAAAGAAAACTTTTATTTATTTATTTTTCCACAGCTACATTCCATGCCAACAGCCATTCCGAGGTGGTAAATTTCAATGTCAAGGATTAACTTGAGTTACATAGTGAATGCAAGTTCACTGTATAGTTTTTGGAAAGGTCTGATGACAGAAATGATGTCTTCACATGATAAATAAAATGTTTTTCTGTCTATCTATCATGTGTCGATTAATATCTTTGACGTTATAGGTGAATGCTGACTCTGAAAAGGCCAGTCAGTCTCTGTAGGTTCTCTCCATGTTGCTATATTTTTGAGTGATAAGTAAGATTTTCAGGATCACATTCCATTGAGATAAGTAACTTAGTAGATTTGTCTTGATTTGATATTACCTTATAATTTAGAAAAAAATACAGGTTTCACTTTTGCAAGGCATATACGTACCCTACATTTTAAAACATATGATTTATTTTGATGTTTTTCAGATTAACTTTGTATTAGCGCTGGGAGAAAATGAATGATGATTTGACTATTTGCCAGTGATAACTGAAACATATCCTATGTACTCCAGTGCGGATAAAATGTTACAGGGACTATTTTTTTTTTTCTTGTTTTACTATATTAAGAGGAAAACCACCTTCTCTTAAAATAAGAGGTACTTAAGTGGGTTGATGGATGTCTGCCTAAAGTGTTTAAATTACCAAAAACATACCTGAATAAATAAATGAGAATACTCATTTAGAGGCAAAACAACAGTTTCAGGACTGAATTCAAGTTTGACTTTGTTTAAGAGGAAGAACCTGGGTGCGGAGTTAAACCTGTGTTGATTCCTGCAGGTCCTGTGCTGGTTGTTCATAAATGGCATCTCTTTTGACTGGTTGCTGCATCTGCTCTGATTCACCCATATCCATGCCATACTGGCTGGTAAATATTGTGCATATCAACACTGGTTATACTGACCTAGGCTAAACCCTTGCTTGGCCACCTAGTAGCTGTGTAACCACATGTTTGTTAAGTAACCTCTCTGAGCCTTGTTTTACTCATCGGTAAAATGGGCATAATAGGAATGTTGGAAAGATGCAATTAGTTATTGTGTGTAAATGCTTACCATCTTCTCTGATAAATAGTAGGTGCTTAATGAATATTAGTCCCTGTCTACGATTCCCTCAGTTTTCCTGACCTTGCCAAGAATCCCTGTCCTTCCTTCTCCCAGTAGTCAGAGAATCACAGGACGTCAGAGATTGGAGGGAATGCTGGGGTCATTATGTCCAATAGTCCTTTAAGCTCAGGGATCTGTTTCATTGGTAAAAGTTTTGACTGTAAGTCAGACCATTGTTGCTCACTTCCTTTTCTGCCTGTGTGCATTTCTAATTCAAGATGTGTACTTGTTTTGTGTATACTTTGTCCTGTATTTGTTTGGACATTCATTGCATCATTAATCCAGGCAATCGACTTCCAAATTTGTGCCACCATTAGACACAAGGAAAATGGAATGAAAGGTGGTGGAAGGATCAAAGTGAATTTATTCCTGTTACTGAGGAGAACCCTCCCCATGGATCTTCTATGGAAAGAGGGTCCGTAGCATTATTTCAAATGACAGTGCAGAGTTTTTAAAACAATCCTTTTGGCTATACATCCTTCTAAGAAGGACCTTTCTGTTCTATAGCTAAGTTTTATGATGGGGAAAGTGTTTCTTTCTTGAGTTGCAGCTGCCAGATAGATAACGTGGCAACTCCTTGGCAACACATATTGTAAGCTTTCAGTTACTCTTTTTCCATTCTTACCTAGTACCTCATGAAGCAATGCTAAACAAATGAATCTAGGGACCTTAAATTTATATCTACATATCTATCTAAATCCTACCTTTGCATTTTAATAAAGCTTAATTTTAGCATTTGTCTTAGAGTAAGTAGTATAAAAATTTCATCCTGAAATCTGAAGCCATCAAACATAGAGGTGACTGGAGATCCAAGCCAGGATTAGGTTTGTTTATGTAAACCCCAAATATGTCAGTATTTAGAGTTAGTGGTACTAAAGGTACAGGTTCAATGAAAATGTGTGATAAATACTTGGATTTTAGTAATTTCATTTGTCCATGCATCTATTTGTGTTTCAGTTTTAAAGTATGATTCTGCCTAATTTAAGTGGAACTATGTTACGCTCTGCTGCTCCCGTGCACGTGTCTCTCTACTGCTATAGCTCACTCACTTCATCTCCCACACAGCCTCTCCCTCACAGTCCGTCTTGTGTCCATCTTGCTCTCTAAAAACCCCTGCAAGGACCAGCCTGTTGTATACCCAGTCAATTGCACAAGGATGGCAGTAGTTGAGATTTTATATTGCTTAGTTTTTCCTGGTTATTCAAGTTAGTAAATATGTTTCTCATTTTCTTCAACGAAGTGAAACAGAACTATAAACTGTCTGAGGGAAGGAGCTATATGGCCTATTGTCTATATTTCCCATTCTGCCCAGCATGAGTGTACGCACTACCTGTTGTTTGGCGCATCTTGTCCACACCCTGGGTGGGAACTAAATAACCATGGAGGTGTTTAGGGAATCATCTTCCCGTTACTTTGCAGTTCGTGTTTAGCTGCTTTATTGGTGGGATTTATTTGTTTCACCTATCTATTCGCCTCATCTAATCCAGAGCCTCAGGGTTTGTTCTCCATGCCGTGTGCCCACCTCTGTCTTGGGTCTGCTGTAAGAGGGTGGATTGGAGTACTGAGGGTGGACATAGCGGCAGTGTCGTCAGAAATAAACAGGAAGTCTGTGCCTCATCCTAATCCAGACACACATCACCAAACACAGACTCAGCAGGAAGCCAAGCTTTCAAATAAAGCCAGTAAACCACTGAAGGGGGGAGGCATCAGAAATACACCCCAAATTGACTTGGCGCTTGCCGCCTGGGACTGCCTCTGCTGCGAATGGAAAACTCTTGTAGATGAAAGCAGGGGGGTGTAGGCAGCAGATGTATTTCATCCTCACCGTCCTTTACAGAATCCTTGTGAAATGGTTGACCTCAGAGAGGACTCTTGATGATTATGCCGAAGTGTTTTTAACCTGTTGTTCCTATTTACACTCGTGCTTTATGGATTCCTTCGGAGAGAAGCGTTTTAAAGAAATACAAAAAGCTTTCCACCCCGGAGGCCCTCCAAAGGTGGCAGCGTAGGCAGATAGCTTTCATGCCTCTGTTTGTTATTTTCTTTCCAGGATAAAATATTTCTTTTTCCCCCCCCGAGTGTCTGGATTTTGTGATCTGGGACATGCTCGGATTTCACAGTTTGAACGTTTAAAAATAATTATTTGGGATATTCTGCTTATTTCATCTGTGGGAAGGCTGGGGAATCTGGAGTTACTTCTGTAGCTTCTTAAAAGCCCAGCTTTCCCGAAGTGCTGTTTTTTAAACTATCATAAGTCAGATTTATCATGGGGATAATGTAATAAAGACAAATATTCAACCAATAATGAAAAGCTAAGTAAACGGGTATGTTTAAGCTCTATTATATGCAGGGGAGTACATTAAGGTAGATCTAGGAGACGCTTTAATGGATTTAACATTAGCAATCAGACCTGGACTCGGTATAAATCAAACACCATTGCATTTCAGCCTAATGCACACCCACTCATTCATTAGCACCATTCAACGCAGGTTATAAATATTAGCCGAGAAACCTTCAGGTCTTGAGATTCTTTCCACAGACACAGCAATAATTGAACAATAATGATGACAATTTTATTTTTATGAATCGCTATGGTTTACTTTTATTGATTTGCTCTTGGGCCTGGAGAAAGCGTCCTCAGCCAGGATACAACAGGAAATGGTTATAGCATTTATAGCATTATCAGATAGGCCGTAAAGAAATAAATAAAATAAAGGGGGGTAGGAATGATGGTGGGACTCAGCAAGCTGCTGACAGAAGAAGGAATTACTCCCCTCCCTCCCTCCCAGCAAAAGAGCAACTTAAATCACCTTCCTCCCTCCCCACGCCTCATTCCCAATTCAGTGCAAGGAGGATACTCCCTGGCTGTAAATGTGCATTAACTTGGGAGCTGATCATTTTGGGGTCCTTGATATCAGCTAGAGGGAAATGAAGAAGATGGGAATAAACGAGCCTGTTGAGGCATTGCATAGAAAGGAGGGTGAGACCCTGCGGGAACACAGCCTTTCACTGCCTCCTTTGATGGTCTACAGCTTCTTAATAACAAAGGCAACACAGCCTTCTGAAATATTCCATCCATGCCTCTGAAAAGGCGCTGAAATCGCACTGCCTGTGTCTTCTCCCGGGCACAAGATGTACTGGTGTTCTCAGCCAGTTCGCCTTGCCCTTTAGTTCACAGTGGTAATGAATTGCACATCCTGGGGTATCAGTAAGAAGAAAACATGGATCTGGATCGGCACATGTGTTCTACAGCTGCCTTTGTTTTTTTCTTCCCTGTCTCAGTGACAGATTCCAGAGCTTTTATCTCACTCTCATGCCCTCCCATCCCCCGTGACAAACTGGATTTTGTACTTCTGTTTATTTGCTGGATTGAGACCTCACCATGACTTTTAGTGAAAGGAACAAGAGCAAACACGTCTTTGAGAGTCTGTGAATCCTCTGCAATTCTGTGTAATGAAGCAGACTGCCAGGTCCAGCTGTGACGGGGGCAGTGACAAGAGAAATCTGTCTTTTTGCGGTTACTTCCCCTTCCAAGGGCATTTTCCTCCCTGGCCAAAAATTTTCAGGCCAGTTCATAGGGGAGGTGTGGACAAGCTGATGCCTTAGGGCTTGTACATTTGCCCCCCATCTGTTTGTCCCCATCTGTTTGTCACTCTTGATTGGAAGAACGGGATGCCGAGCTGCCCCACACCTAGAGGAGCAAGTCGGACTGTAATGACAGCTGCTACCACCCCTCACTCTAGTTCATTCTTTTTTTTTTTTTTTTTTTTTTTTTTTTGTGGTACGCAGGCCTCTCACTGTTGTGACCTGTCCCGCTGCAGAGCACAGGCTCCGGACGGGCAGGCTCAGCGGCCATGGCTCACGGGCCCAGCCGCTCCGCGGCACGTGGGATCTTCCCGGACCGGGGCACGAACCCGTGTCCCCTGCATCGGCAGGCGGACTCTCAACCACTGCGCCACCAGGGAAGCCCCTAGTTCATTCTTTATGTCGCCTTTTTGACCCCGTCTTTCAGGCAAGCCTACCTGGGAAATTTAACTCTGCTCTTTCCCCAGAAAATAAGTTCTTTTGACCTTAAAGTTAATTAAACCATAGTTACAAGTTAATCCTTAAGGAACTCATAGATGAAAAGAATGCATTAAAGAATTCTTAGTTATTGGTCACACATTGAGCTATTAGGTAAGAACTGGGAAAGACCTCAGATCTGGTAACATTAAAAAAAATCCATAAAAGTTCAGTTCTATATTTTGTGGTTATTGGAGAAAAGGAAGGTGAAGGTGTTTTCTTGGCTTGTATTTAGATGGAGGATCTTGTGTCTTGAAAGGAAAAACAACCCCACACAGTAAACCAGGTATATTGCAGCAGCCATAACTTGGGTCGAACCTGGCCACACTTTCGTGGTGAGTCACAAAGCTCTATGATGCACACGAGTTCGATGAGCGCGTTGGTTTCTAAAAGGACATACAGGGATAATGATGGCCATGACCGGTTCCAGGAGGGTGACCAGGAAAGTGGTTATTGGGGCCTTGCCAATGGAAAGAACAGGAATCCCTGAAATGGAGGATGCTGTCTCCCTCCCCCAAGTGTGTCGATAAAACATGAAGGAGAGCCAGGCATCTGTTCTTTAATAAAGTAACTCATAAACAATACTTACTGAGTGCCTACTATGAGCCTGGCGCTCTGCTAGGCACTAAACAAATGACAATGAGGCAGATGTGCTCACTGCCCTCAAGGAGCTTGCCCATCCTAAGGGGAGCCAATCACAAATTAATAAAATCATTTCAGATAGTGATAGTGGTAGAAAACTATGTGATGGAGATGTGGAAGAGACTAAATAGGAGAGGTAGTTTTCGAGAGGGTAAAGGCCTTATCGTTCCAAGTAAGAAATATGGATTTCTTTTAAGAAAGAGAGAGGGACCAGGGACATGATCTTGTAATTTACACTTTACACAGATCCCCAGGGCTGCTGTGTGGGAAATCGGCCAAGGTTTAAGCAGCCTTTGGAATGGCTCAGTCCCGATTAATGGGAGAATGAAAGATACTCCCATTCTGGATGCAAATGGACCTCTTGTTGCTGAAGTTCAAGGAAGAAAACGGACCAGCTTGGGGGCAGAAATGGTGTTTTCATTTCTGATTGTCAGTTGTGTCTCTGGGAGAAAAAGGAGGTTCTAGGAAGTGAATGGCTGGATATAGAAACGTGATTTAACAGCTCAATTCAATTTTCTCTGTAGTGCTTGCAGAAAATTAAAAACTAAGCTTCAGGACAGAGTTTCAGAAATGTTCTTTATGTATTTAAGCCTTTGCTGTTGACCGTGGCAGGGTGGAGCGGGCAGCTGTGCTAGTGCGGCTGTCGCTAATTGCAGGGTCCAGTGAAGAATATATGATAACTGGCATATGACTTATACACAGTAGGAGTTCAGTGCACATTGGCTAGATGGGTGAAATCTGGATGTTTAACCAAGAACAGAAGTTTATGGAAAGGCAAAGAAGACTTAGAAACAGGTTCAGAGCCTTCAGAAAGGGCTGGTAGAGTCCCCAAATGGGACAGATCCTGGCCAGATAGTTATGGCCCCCTTTGATGCACTGAAAACGTGTGTGTGCGTTAATGATAGAAAAGTTTCCGGTACTCAGAAGACCTGGACAGAAAACATCAGGCATGCTGGCCTCTCCCCACAAAGGGAGCAACCCGGATTTGGGAAACCACGAGCAGTAATTGCTGCCTGAACAAGGGAGGGATTATGTGGCTTGATGGGGGTTCGCCCTGCCAGTGTACTGTCCTTGTCTGGTGGTGTGGCATCTCCCGATTACCTTCTCAGTCTTCAGTCTTTCAGGCTGTGAAAATGGCCGTCAAGATCAGAGAATATAAGTGAGACAGGCACCACGAATGTCTTGGCCACTGAGTTATGGAATGAAAACATTGAGTGTGCTCTGACAGGAGGCGTGAACAGTCAGGGAGGGGAAGTCCAGGAGTCTTTCTTTTCCTTCTCCAGGCCAAACCTAGTGGCAAAACCAATTTGTTTTCCCAGTGGTAAGAGCTTCCCAGGGACAAAGGATGTTATAATTTTACTGTATTTCCCAAATTTTCTTGGCTGAATGAGCGCCTCTCTTATGTCATTGTAAGGTGGAGAACTGAAGTTTGCTTTCACAAGTAGGGTAGTGGGGCTTTTGAAAACAAAATTGTCTGCAACGTATTTCCTTCAGTAAGTATATCTCCCCCCTCCCCTGCCATTCTATCTCAGATTCTAAGGCTTGCGGGAACACCGGCAAGAACATCTGTCCCTCCAGACCAGATTTTTTTTGTGTAGGCCTTCAGGGGGAGTGGCAGAGGCCAGGTGCCTTCAGAGAGCTGTGGACAGAGGATTTCCAGAAGGAGGGTGGAGTGGAAAAAGTGCAGACAGCCCTGGTCGTGATCACATGGTGCAGCGATTCGAGAAGACCATTCTGTACTGCAGGGAGTGTCAGTGGGAGAGCAGTGCTGAGTGTGAAGAGGGAACACAGAGAAGCCAGCAATGGGAGGATGAGTAAGGAAGCCAAAAACCTGTGGGGATTGCATGGAAATTCAGGCAAAGTGGCTTGATGCAAGCCCAACTGTACTGAGGTCTTGGGGCCTAAGAGGCCCATGGAGGCCTGAATTTATGGGAGGCTGCTGAGTGTTACGCTGAGGCCTTAAGGGCACATCAGGGCAAGAAACCCACGAGAGACTCGGTTATAGTGGTTTTAGAGCTGATAGGAACCCTAGTAAAAAGGAACCTCATTTAATAGATGAGGAAAGTAGGATACAGAGGTTCAGTGACGAGCCCAGGCCCATCCCTTCTGTCACCCCACACGTTCATCAGATGCCTTAGTTCTAAGGGACAACTGCCCTGTGAAAAACCTTACTACATAAAGTAGCTTGGTCTCCCAGATGCTCGTGAACACACAATCCAGAATCTTCTTCAAAAATATAACAATTGCTTCACAGGAAAAAAATATTAGGAATCAGACTGACTGACATCAATAGGCCCCAAGACAACTCTCTTAGAGGATAGAATTCTAAGATATTAGGTAATGGCTGTATCCTGTTCTTGCCAGCAGTGTATATTTTTACTTTCTTTGCATTGTGTAACTGTTTTTTCTTTTTAAACAAAACAAAAATATCAGAAGATTCCTGCAGTAAATAGAAAACTGTCTTAAACTGGCCTAAACATGGAGAACATTAAAAAAAATTTTTGTAACAGAGGGAGGGCAAGCAACAGGCCTTCCATCATCAGTGGGCTCATTGTTATCAATAATACTGAGGACAGGGCCTCCTTACTGTGAGGCTGGCTTCCTCATGGTTGCAAGATGGCTGCAGCAGGTCCAGGTGTCACATCCAACATTCTCTTCTGGTATCCCTCTTTTTAGGAGTTAGAAAACTCTTTCCCAGATACTTTGCCTAACTATTTGTGTAAGTCAGCTATTGCCACAATAATAATGAGTAACAAAGTATCCCAACATTTGTAGTAAAGAAAAAGCATATATATTCATACATAGTGCAACTGTGGTTTGGCTCTTGTAGGCTGGGCAGATCTGCTTTAATCTGCAGGGCCTTCTAGGAATAGCTCTAGGCTCTGGGTTGGCTTCAGGTCTGCTTCACAGGTGTTTGTTTTGGGGCATGGACTGAAGGACAGCTACTACTAAAGACACATCTCTTCTGATGGTGGATGATTCTGAGAGCAAGCGCCAAGTTGCACCCTGTATGCACATTTAAGTCCCGTGGCTCACCGTCTACTAAATCCCACTGGCCAAAGCAAGTTCCATAGGCTAGGCCCACACAAATGGGATGGAGACGTAAACTCCACTCACAGTGGGAAGAGTTGGGTAGTGATTATTAACTGAGCAGTAATCCATGTTATTGCACTCCCTCCTCCCAAAGCTGATTTTGTCTCATGGGACTAAGCCAGAACTTCAACTTTCTTTATAAATTTATTTGTTTATTTACATTTTAGTTTTGGCTGCATTGGGTCTTCGTTGCTGCGTGTGAGCTTTCTCTAGTTGCAGCAAGCGGGGACTACTCTTCATTGTAGTGTGCGGGCTTCTCATTGCGGTGGCTTCTCTTGTTGCAGAGCACAGGCTCTAGGCACGTGGGCTTCAGTAGTTGTACTATGCGGGCTCAGTAGTTGTGGCTCGTGGGCTCTGGAGCGCAGGCTCAACAGTTGTGGCACATGGGCTTAGTAGCTCCGTGGCATGTGGGATCTTCCTGGACCAGGGCTCTAACCCACATCCCCTGCATTGGCAGGCGGATTCTTAACTACTGCACCACCAGGGAGGTCCCTCTACTTTCTAAACTAATTGCTGAAGAGGGGAATGAATATTACCAATCGTGCTTAAACTAATCACCCCGGGTTGTTGGGAGTCAACGCTTATGACCACTAGGGGAGTCTAGTGGTAAGGTGCTAGGCACAAGCAGTCCATCAATACAATTCATCCATCATATAGAGACTCACAGTAAATAGAAACACAGGCACAGAGACTCAGTGGTAGCTGGCATTCATTGTGTGTCCTGTGGAAGGATTGAAAGTGTTTAGACATGGAAATCCTCAGGGTCTGCTTGAATGTCCCCCATCTCTGGCCCCAGTCCCGAGTTCCTTGCTTTACCTCTGTACCTTCTCTGGCCTTCCCTTCTCTTGTTCTCCATTATTCTATCACTTCCCACCTTCCTTTTGGGTCCATAATGTGCTTTTGACCATGGAACCAAAGGAGTGATCCTGAGAGGTGAGGTTCTATAATAACTGTAGTTAATGATAATTAACATTTTCACTGCTTTTTAAGTGCCAAGCACTGTACTGATATTTTTATCTGTATGGCCTTTACCTTTGACCTAATGAGATGGCTGCTATCATTACTGTCATTTTACATATGGAGACATTGATGCTTCAAGAGGTCAAAGAAAGTGTCCAAGGTTACAAAATGAATAAAGGGTTGAGTTGGGATTCTGATGCAGGCGTGCCTTTCTCCAAAGTTATTCTCTTAACTTCTAAGCAAGTTTTCTATTAGGAATTTATAAATAAAAAGCACGTTAGAATAGTTTGAAGGTAGGAGAAATAATGTTCTTATTCAGAGTGAAGATCGTAAAGTTTAGTGGTATTGTGTCTTTTTTTTTTTGACAGTGTGGATATAGCAGAAGGCTTTAATTGAAAAAAAAATGTCAAAGTATTATGTTTATGGAGTTGTTAATTGTTTTATGGAGTAAGCTCATAAAAGTCACAGACCACAAAACATAATTACAGAATGCACTTGACATCAATTACAGGTAGTATCGATTTCATTAACTCACATCTTGTCCAGAAGCTATAAATTATGGGAAATAGGGAATGTATGCATCTTTCCCTTCTGAACGGCTAATCATATATCACTCACTACTGCATGTAAGGGGTTGGTGCTGAGCTGTCATATACCATGTTACATGTCGCTCCCTTTAACATTCAAGGAAACGTTTTTCTCTCAGAACTCACTCTTTGAAAGACCACAAAACTGTTGAACAATTTCGCTTTTGTCTTAAGAGGACCTGTTTTTCATATAACTTTGTGATTCTCAAAATGTCTTTCAGGGATCCGTGGCGGTCCCTGAGATCTATTCAAGGAGTCCCGGAGGTGAAAACTATGTTCTTCATAATACAAAGATGCCATTTGACTTTTGAACTCCCACTCTCTCATGAGTGTATGGTGGAGCTTTCCAGGGGCTGCACACATAGGGTATCACAACAGATTGGATGTAGAAACACATATGAGAATCCAGCTGTCTTCTATTAAGCCAGACATTAACACGATTGGAAATGTAAAGAGACATTAACGAGATTGGTAAAAATGTAAAGCCAGTACCAGGTTTACAGTCCCCCTTCAGCATTTCACTGAGATCACAAGACATACATTTTGTCCATTAATATTTCCCCGTGCCTTATCTTATGTTTTGCTTATTTCTCTTGTAAATGATTTCATTACTTACGTATTTTCCACACTGCTCTGCTGAACAATGTTGAGTCATAGCTTCAGATAGGTTACTTGGTGCTGTCGGAAATGAAACTGTTGGTGGAAAGGATGGGTTAGTCTTAGAGCATGGTATGGGGATGCAATATTGAAGATTTTCATATAAATGTGCCCTCAAATTCAAATGCTGCATCTTCGAGACCGCAGCAAGGATCCTCCTGGGTATTGTGGAAACCGTTGCCACTCTGTCTAAATGGAGGGTACTTGCGTCCTGGAGTCTCTTCACTCTCTTTTCTCTAAATTTTGCGTATCCTTTTAAGGTACAGCCTCTCTCCTTCTCTCCAGCTCTCCTTTCCCAGTCCAGTAGAGTGCTTTCCCCCTTTCTTCTACTTTCCATTTATGTTCTCTATGACCTATTCTTAAAACATATTTTGTAATGCATTTCTTGAGTTCAGAATAAAAGGCTAGTACTCTCAGCATTACTTCATCTTCATTATTAGCCTCTTGTAACTCTCTCTGATTTAAGGGTATTGTACAATACTTGAGCTCTCTGCTAATGTGCATTACATTGGCACTGCAATCAGCGCACATTTCAAAGGCTTCAGTCAACAATAGTACCCAAAGCTTTGAATTCAAAATAAGTATAATTATTTTTGCAAACTGATGTCTAAAGAGAGAGGGGGATACGATGGGTCTGAAGCATGCAGTAAGGCACACCCTTTAACTTTAGTATTGTGTATGATGTACAGACGACTAATACGGAGCATTAGTTCATCAATTGTTACAGTTTTAATTAATGAAGTAACATTTTCTTTTTGACTGAACTTGAGAATAACTTATCGTCTCTCTCCTAGTTGAACTGAATTGTAAACCTTCAAAGGGGAAAATAAAACTCTGGTAATGTTCGACTCCTGTGGCATTATCTCCAGTGTAATGGGTAGTTCATTTTGGGAAAGCTTTCTGCACTCTTTGTAGTGGGGTGGAGGTTGGTTAGGGTTGAATTCAGAGGGACTGACAGCCAATTAGCCTTGAGGATACGCCTCTGAAGTATGGATGAGTTTCTTGCTTTCCAAATGATGAGTTTCTCTCACTTATCTAAACTTATTTTGATAGTATATAGATGATATGAATGCTAACTTTTTTGACCACAGAATTCAGTGACATAGACCAACCACAATGAATTCAGGCAAGCAGAGGCCTCTCTTCAGGCCATTTTTGTAAAGACGCGACAAGTCATAATGTGATGAAAAAGAGTAAGCTCTCTAACAGACAACAGAACAACTGTATTGTTTTAAGTTTCCTAACTGTAGTTATTAAGTATTTCTTAGAAAATGATCCCTTGACTTAATACTTACAAAACCTACCACAGAAGAGCTTTCAGACAGAGTGTACTTATGGCATGGAGGAAGAAGTCCCCAAATTTGAGCTTGGTCCTCAAGGTCCTCCGTCTCCAACTTTCTAATCACATGGTACCACTTCATGCACTCTCTTCTGTGACTTGCTTGTCTTTTTGTGTGAAATACCTCAGTTCTCTTCTCATTCTCCCTGTTAATATAGAGTAGTGTAGTGGCTAAGAGCTCAAGTCCCAGAGTTTGGCATCTTTGGGTCTGAATCCACTTACTGGATACTTACGAGCCATGTGGGCTTGTTGCATGACCTCTTAAGACTAAGTTCATCATTAATAATATAGGAAAACAACAGGACAGACCTCTCAGGATTTTTAGCAGGATCGAATGACATGCAGTACATAAGTACTTAGAACCATGTCTGACATGTAATAAGCATTAAATAAGTGGGAAATATTATTATTTCTCCTTTAATACCTTAATTGAATTCAAACCTCTTCAGTGGGAACTTCCACATCTCCTAAGTTGGAATTGATTTTTCATCCCCACTTCTCACGGGACACTTTTCTTGTTTTCCCAGTTTTCCTTGGATTGTGATGGCTTGTGTGTCTGCCTCGTTCATTGGAGGGTGTGTGCTTTCAGGACTGAATCTGTGCCTCACTTGCCTGAGAATTTCTCACTCACCCGAGAACACTCAGCAGGGTGCCTTGCCCAGGGGATGAACTAAAACACATTCCCTGTGTGCCCTTAGCACTGTCATTTGTGCATAAAATACAATCACTGCCCTCAAGAAACTTGCCATCTGTTAGGGGAGATAAAGCTAAAACACATTTACCACTGGAGAGAGGAGAGAACTCCATGAAAGCCTGCACTGTCAAGAAATGCTTTCTGGAGAAGGGGAAGCATCTGGAGGGTCTGGATGGACTAATCCAGAAGGAGATATAGAGAGGGATATTTCTGGAAGATGGACCATGTTGATTAGAGTCTCTTAGTGCTGATAAAATTTACATACAGTGAACTGCATGGGTCTTAAAGAGTACAGTTGGATTTTTTTTTTTTTTTTTTCGGTATGCGGGCCTCTCACTGTTGTGGCCTCTCCCGTTGCGGAGCACAGGCTCCGGACGCGCAGGCCCAGCGGCCACGGCTCACGGGCCCAGCCGCTCCGCGGCATGTGGGATCCTCCCGGACCAGGGCACGAACCCGCGTCCCCTGCATCGGCAGGCGGACTCTCAACCACTGCGCCGCCAGGGAAGCCCCCCAGTTGGATGTTTTGATAAATGTATGTACTTGCCTGACTACCATCATTATAGAGAGAAAAAAATATTTCCGTGTCTCAGAAAGTTTCCCTCTTGCTCAGTTCCAGTCATTTGCCCTCCCATTGCACTCAGTTTTCTGATTTCCATAAACCAGTTTTTCTTGTTCTAGAAATAATATAAGTGGGATCATACACTGTGTATTCTTTTGAATCTAGCTTCTTTACTCATCAATGTTTTTGAGATTTATCCATGTTGTTTGTCAGTAATTCATTTTTTTTTTTTTTTTTTTTTTTTTTTTTTTTTTACTGTTGAACAGTATTCCATTGTTGGAATATATCACGATTTTTTTTTCTGTTGATGGATGTTTGGATCACTTTTAGTTTTTAACTATTATGAGTTATGAATAATAAACATTCTTTTCAAGTGTTTTTGTGGACATTTTCATTATTTTTAGGGAAATACTGGATATGCACATTTATAGGTGAGATGTGCATTTAACTTTGAGAGACTGTCAACATTTTGTTAAGTGGTTGCACAGTTAAACACCTCTACTAGGAAATGAAGAGAAGATAAAAACCATTCATAATTATTCCCATATTTATCACTCTTGGTACTCTTTATTCATTCCTGTAGATCTGAGTTTCCATTTGCTTTCATTTCTCTCCAAATAATTTTTTAAAACCACTTCTTAGAATTTATTATTTCTGGTGATGAATGTCTTTATCATGTTTTCAGTGTCATGAAGTATCATGAAATATCGTACAGAATATTTTCACTTGATATCAAATTCTAGGTTGATAGATTTCCCTCTCCTGTCCTTATTCAGTAGCTAAAAAAAATTCTATTGTTTTCTGGCCTCCACTGTTACCACTGAGAACTCAATATTCATTTTTATTATTGTTTTCCTGTATGTAACGTGTCTTCTTTTCCCTTCTGAATGCTGTTATGATTCTTTTTACCTTTCGTTTTCAACTGCTTAACTGTAATGTTTCCAGATGTGGTTTAAAATTTTTTTTAAAAATTCTGCTTGGAAGTCCATGAAGTCCTGGAAGAGTAAGTTAATGTTCTTCCAGGCAGTTAAGTTACTGGCTGATCCCCTTGAACTTAGACAGGCTTGGTTTTATTAAGGTGGGTATGTTTAATTTTGCTCTTAGTATTGATAGGGTGAATCCTTTAATGCAGAGATATATACTTTAATCCTAAGATGTGTCCTTCTTGGGTTTCAATGGAAAGCCCAGGGTGTTTACCAAAACTCTCTAACTTGGAAACTCTCAAACTTCAAACTCTTCCTGCTCTACAGTGGGCAGCATCAAATATTTCTGCTCGTCTCTCTCAGCCTTCCAGCTGTTGCTGTCTTCTGGGTTTCTGAAGTCTCCCCGTACAAATGGAGAAAAATCAGCCAACGATTTGAGGGGAGTGTATGTATCAGATTTGGTGGGTCCTTCCTTGGATGCTTTCATTTTCCGGATTTCCTTTCTTAATCTCCGGCTACTATGGAGGCCCTGGACTCTGTTCTCAGACACTTCAAGCCAGTAAGACTGCAGTTCTGCCTGAGTTGTACCTGTCAGCATCCCTTGGGCCGAGGAGCTCATTTAAGAGAAAAGCTGTAAAAGTGATGCTCTCACCTAGTTCACGTCCTCCCTTTCAAAGGTTTACTACCCTCCAGTTCATGTATACTTGTAGTTATGCTCCAGGGCCTTCAGATCGTTTTCTATTTTTAATAATTTGTCCAGAGATTTTAATTCTTAGCTGTTGGAGACTGATTCTGATACAGGCTACTGCTCCATGACTGAAACTGCAGCCTTCTGTATTTGTCTCCCAGTAAGGCTCTCTGATTAGAGATGAGTTTTGTGTGGAGAAAAATCGGTTTGGCTATGTGGGCTGGAGTCTATAAGGCCTTAAAGGCTGGGCGATGGATATTTTATATGATGGAGTAGACAATAGGGAAAGGGTCGTGTCTGAATTATAGATAGCTTTTGTTTTTAAATATTAGAATGATGCTGACATTTATTATAATTCATGGAGAGAATTGACATGTATTCAAATGAATTGGTATGGTATTTTCATCATTTACGTGACGCAAATGTCAGAACAGAAGTAAGACTCTCAATTTATCCTTGTAATTATAAGTCCTTCCCTCCCCTTTCTCCCTGCTCTGTCTTTTCCCTCTCCCTTCCCCTCCTTCTCTGCTTCCTTGTCTCATCTTTTCTCTCTCTTTTCCCATTTTCTTTATTTTCTTCAACTTTATGACTAATACATGAAAAAGTTACCAGAGCTATTTGAATATATTTCAGCAGTTCACATTTGGTCTTCAAAAAGAGTCCAGGAGGCTTCCCTGGTGGCGCAGTGGTTGAGAGTTCGCCTGCCAATGCAGAGGACATGGGTTCATGCCCCAGTCTGGGAAGATCCCACATGCCGCGGAGCGACTGGGCCTGTGAGCCATGGCCGCTGAGCCTGCACGTCCGGAGCCTGTGCTCCGCAGCGGGAGAGGCCGCAACAGTGAGAGGCCTGCATACCGCAAAAAAAAAAAAAAAAAAAAAATGTGTGCAAAGTATTTTACTTAGTAAAAGCATTTGTTTATATTTTTTTATTTTTACTATTCCCAGGGCTTAGCAAAATATTAAAACCAGGGAAATATTAAATTATATTAATACTATATCATTTCAAAAAAACATTGCGAAGCACCTGCAATTACAATTGATAACTCTGTGTAACAACTTGGAAAAGTGTTTTTTTTTTAATTTATATTAATTAATTTATTTTTGGCTGCGTTGGGTCTTCGTAGCTGATCATGGACTTTCTCTAGTTGCGTCAAGCAGGGGCTACTCTTCGTTGCGGTACGTGGGCTTCTCATTGCCATGGCTTCTCTTGTCGCAGAGCACGGGCTCTAGGAGCACGGGCTTCAGTAGTTGTGGCTCGCGGGCTCTAGAGTGCAGGCTCAATAGTTGTGGCACATGGGCTTAGTTGCTCTGTGGAATCTTCCCTGAACGACCCCTGCATTGGCAGGTGGATTCTTAACCACTGTGCCACCAGGGAAGTCCTGGAAAAATGGTTTTGATCAAAACATGATACAAAATTTTATGTATAGTATAATGCAGACTGTGAAAATGTTATACACCCGACAAAGCCTGGAAGGGAAAACACAAAATGTTAATAGCTGTATGGTGATAGGCTTATGAATATTTATTTCCAAACTATTTTCAAAACAGAGAATTTGACTCTGTTAAAATTCTTGTTTTGTTAGAGGAACTTCAATAGGAATACATGGGGCAATATTCTGGGTCCTTCATTAAACATCAGGATTTGGAGTTTAAATATTCCAGGATTCAGCAAGGTTATACCTTACGACCTACAATTTAAAAACTATCTATCAATCAGGGTCTCCTGGTGACGACTTCCTTTCCCTATGCTTGGAAAGCTTGAACATGTCCGCTGGCTGATACAGGATGCTGGTGTAATTCTGGTTATTTGTTGCCAACCTAGTGATGTGAATAGGCAGGAGGTGGTGGCATCAGGATGTCTAGTAAAGCCTGAATCCTTTGATGTTCTTGGATGGAGAATCACAAGGTGCAGAGGGCACAAAGGGAAAAGAGGGGATGCAGCCTCAGGATAGAGGGTGAAGCTGGCAACACGTGGCTGATTGATCCTGCCCATCCTTGCTTCTCCTCCACACTCTGACGCTTATGATGTGGTGCTGGGTGGAGGATGAGATCAGAGGACTGTGATGCGCTGTACTGACGGGTTCCTTGTGACGTCTGTAACTTTTGGTAAAAAGAATATTTACGTTGGTGGAGGGCATGTGGCATCGTAATGCTCACACCTAGGGTTATCGTGACATTTCTAAACATAGCTAAACTAGTACCTGTGTTAGAGCTGGTGGGGATGCTATTAGCTGGGGTAACAGGCACAAACTGGGATGTACCAGGCAAGCCGAACCATAAGGTCAACCTACCTGTAACCCAGGTGGCTTTGGGGCTGCACTAGGATAGTAATGTCTTCCAAGTTGGTTTTTGTCTTCCTGTGACCCCAGATCCTGGACCATCACTCTAGGCCATCAGTGAAGGAATAGGGTCCTGTCCCAGATGACACTTCCTAACTCTGGCTTTCCTCTGAGTCACTGAGGATTTTGAGCAGGGGCTGGAATGAGTAACATGATGTTTCACGCAGAAATGTCTGGCCAAAGAATATAGGATGGACTAGAAGGGCAAGAATTGTGAGTCAGGGAACCCAAGGAAGAGGTGGCTGCAGTGACTCAGCTAATTCTGTATAAACAGATAAAAAGCCCAGTTATTAGCACATCCTTTGTGGAGGGAGGGGTGATAGTATCCATGTTCTTCCATTGCCTGACACCTCCTAATTTGTAACCCAGTGTGCCTTTTTTTTTTTTTTTTTTTTTTTTTTGCTGTACGCGGGCCTCTCACTGTTGTGGAGCACAGGCTCTGGACGCGCAGGCTCAGCGGCCATGGCTCACGGGCCCAGCCACTCCGTGGCATGTGGGATCTTCCCGGACCGGGGCACGAACCTGTGTCCCCTGCATCGGCAGGTGGACTCTCAACCACTGCGCCACCAGGGAAGCCCTCTATACTTTTATAACACTTGTTGGAGGCGTGTGTTACGTTCTGACTTCATCTCTTGCTAACTGTGTGATTTTGGTCTTGATTTGGCCTCTTGGAGACTCAGTTTCACCATTATCAGTAAAATGAAGTAATTGACTAAATGACCCAGACGCTACTTCTCGTTCTAAAATTCTATGAGTTTCTTACTTGATTTGGGGGTCATCCATACAGATGTGACAATAGAAGCCACAGGCTTGGATGAGTAACCACGGGAGGATGAGAACCAAAAACAGTCTAGCTGTTCGTTAGAAAAAGTGTGGTTTAATAATTGTGGTGACCATATTGTCTGACCCAAAATTTAGGGCCCAGAGACTAACAAGTATAAGTACTCTTAGAGCAATGATGGGACCAAACATCTTCAAAATCAAAGTTCTCCTGAAACTTTGATATGAAAACTATAGATATGGAAAGTCCACTTAACTGGGCATTGGAAGAAATAGGTTATGGTTCCCAATCTGTCACATTAACTCCCAGAGCTTCAGAGTTCTCGTTTGAAATAAAGGGAGTTGAAACAGATGGCTATCATGATCCTTTCCTGGCCCTAAACAGTGATTCTGAACTTCCCTGAAAGAAGACCTTTATTTAGAGTTGCTTAAATCCCTGCGCTGTCCAAGAGAGAATGTGTTCAGGGTAGGAGATGACAGCAAAGAAGAGATGATGTCCAGGTAGAGACACACTGAATCTTTTCATCCTTCTTGCCTGACTTAGCTGAGAGGTTGACTAACGGAAAAAACCCTGATGTTTTTGATATATCATCAGATTCTGGTTTTGGAAATTCATCCCAGATTTAGTACATCACCTGCTATCTTGCTAATTGTAGACAAATGCTGTACAAGTGCTTAAGCTCACTAGAAGAGATTTGAGGGAAAGAAGAATGCATATAATGTATCCAGTCACCCCAAATGATGTATGAAAAATACTGACCCCCTGCTGGTAGTATAAATGTCCCACAAAGACCCAGTACTCATCAAGTGAAGCCCCTTCCTTTGCAATGAACAGATCCTGTCTATTCCCACTGCCTGTCTACCTCCCTTCTCTCCCAAGATCCTTTGCACTCTAAGCCCCCTTCAATACTCAGATCAAGGTTGTGCCTTTTCTTTAATGCATTTAGTGGCCCTTCTAATTACCCCTTTGCCTCAAAGGATGGGTGTGGAAATTAAATCAGGAAAGGATATATATTGATTCTCATTGTTCTTAGCAGTTATTTTCTATAAAGTGACTTCAAACACTGAATTAGCAAATCCTGAACTACTGCTCCTAAAGGAAATACAGAGTTAGGTTCCTGTGAGCCCCTGGTTCACATTTTTGTCAACCAGTCAATTCATTTGTTTTGTGTGGGTTTCTGTTTAAAGACACCTTATTTAATACATAGTGTTGGTTCATTAACATTGAACTCATGACCAATTGTACCATAACTCATGCTTGAATGGAGCCTCTCTAAAAAATGAATATCTCTGTAAAGCATATCACAGCCTTCCTGCCCTTAGGAACACTAGAAAGCACTTCAGCATCATGCTTGGGGGCCACTTTAAGCAGTGAAATCACCAAAAAAAAAAAAAAAGTTCACAAAAATGCAAAAGATGTGACACTAAATACTGTGACACTGTGAAAAGGATAGCTGTTCACAGCATGAGAGCTGAAAGAAGGCAAAGCCTCGCCTTGTTCAGCCTCAGCTGGGAAACTGTGCACTGGGTGACTCAAATTTTCCTCCACACTATGTATGTCTGTGAATGACCACAAAAGTGCCATGAGTATTTATTTTGGGGTTACAAGTAAATTTTAGTGAGTAGGTGAATTCGTAATGTGGAATCCGTGAATAATGAAAATTTTCTGTATTAATTAAGGACTTAGAGACTGTAAAGACAAATTTACACTTAATTAGGTATTCAGTGCCATCATTGGAGGATTAAAACCAACCAGCTTTTATTAATTACCTACCAACTACCAGACATAGTGCTAGGCACTTCCATGTAATATGTCTCTGTTTAGCATCAATCCTTGCAAGTAAGTAAAATGGAAACTCAGATTAAATTGACTAAGTTCACGCAGTTAATAAATACTTACACCCCCAAAGGCCATCTCTTTAGTTTGGGCAGCCATGGGATGGATACTCAGATTATTCCTATCACTTAACACGTATGAGTTTGGATTGGGTAGGGGTGGGAGGAGACAGAAGGATACACTTGGGGGCTTAGTAGAGTTACCAGGATCCCGGGGTCTGAGCACTTCCAGGAGAGAGTGCGTGAAGCAGCACAGCGCTGTGATGGTGTGAGAAGCAAGTCAGCTGACCCTTAGCCTGGAGCCCGGGGGCCTTCCCTCAGGCGCAGCCAGAAACAGAGGAAAGAACAGTGGGAGTCCTGACCCTTGGCAGCCCAGCAAGGGGATGAGGGGCTTTGCAGTGACTTCTCTGTGATTTCTCCCTGCTGGGCCTCCCTCTTTTTTAGCCTGTCTCTCTCTCTGCTTGATTTAGATCTTCAAATTCTCGTAGAGCATAGAGACCTAGGGAAAGAGGATTATGTTTAGCGCATTCTATGTGTTTTATGGAAGTGGGTTTTTATCTCAACAGCTAAATGGTAAGGGTGCCAAAGTTCGGGGTCATGTGCTATCGTGCTATGTTTTTGTAGCCTTTATAATACCTGGGATGCTGTCAGGCACGCAGTAGATACTGTACTTAGTAAAACCAAGGTTGATTGCCTTCGTTTCTTGCTGGAGGTTTATGGCTGTGAAGTAGGTGTGATTTGGGAGTTTACATCATTGATTTTCAAAAGTGAGGACACTCTCTTCTTCGGTCACCTCCTAGCAGCCCGGCTCCTTCAGCACTCTCACATTTGTCCCCGTGTGTTTCCCTCTTTCTGCCTCTCTGCCTCCGTCCCCGTGCTGGCGTTGACAGTGTCTTTCCAAAACATCAGGTCCCTTTGTCCCCTGATCCTGTTCTTGAACTGAACAACCCCCTCACAAGCGGGCCACGAGTCGAGTCACTTACCTCTGTCTGCAGAGGAGTTGATTTCCCCTGACAAGGTTTTGTCTGGTTTTCGTGGCACAGTTAGTGACAGCCCACGCATGTAGCAGTGTGTGACCAGGCTTCTTGCCGCAAACTGTGTAGTCGTCAGAACTGTCACGGTGTCAGAACAAGTTAATTCCACGCCAGCAGAAGGGCAGGCTGTAATAATACTGAGCCTCTGGAGAGGGGGCTGCCAGGAGGTGTGTGAGCTGCAGCCGCCCAGCCGCTTTGCTCCGTGGGCAGAGATGCGTGCTGCCAGGCGGCCTGCCATTCCCAGGGAGCCGGATGGGAGCAGGCTTGGTGATTTCCTGTCGATCCTGTGCTGCTCCACGTCCTGCCAGCTGTCATCTGGGAATGACAGTTTCAAAAGGGACCTTTGGAAGCTTTAAAGAACCTGTCTTTTCCTGGCAGAGGCTGAAAAGTGCTGTTGACCCTTCCATCTTAGTTCTTCTTTTTGCCGTTGTGGCTAATGAGAATGATGATGGGGTAGGTGCGTATTTGTGAGTTTCCCTGGAGACGGTTGCTGAGGAGCTGTTGGCCTTAAGGAGGGTTTTCTCCCGTGTTCTTTAAGAAATCCTTGGTTTCCGATGCTGGGTGGGGGGCAGGGGCGCGAGTCTGTGTTTCTTAGAGATGCGAGAGCTAAGAGCTCACCCAGTGCATGAAGGGAGAACAAGTACTGCTGCGTGGGGTATTTCTCCACAGCGGAAGTTTGGGGTTGTGGAGGAGAAATGCTGATGAGTATACAGACTGGGGGCTGTAGAAATTCACGGCTGCTCAGACACAAAGCACAGGCACTCAGTTAGCTGAAGTCGGAAGGCCTGGATTCCTGCTCAAGCCAGGAAGTCATAGTTACTTCTTAGATTAGGGCTTAACGATAAATGGGTTTTTTTTTTTTTTTTTAGAAAGGGGAAGAGTAAGGAGAAACATGGAGGACTTTGCCTGCAATTAAAGAGTAGTGAAAACCAAAGATCACTTTTTTTTTTCTAATGGTATATATGACACCTGGGGATGTGTGATTCCTCTTAGAACATTTGCTTCTTTAGAGCTGCTGTAGTTTCTCCTGAAGTGATTTTAGGAACTGGTGAGTGAAGAGCAGTCTTTCTTCAGAAATGAAGAGTTGTCTTGTCGAAGACCTGGTGCCAGATTTACTGACTCAACCCAGCACCTACATAGACCAGCTCAGTTCAGAGACATCTGGGGAAGCCTACAGACTGAGGTAGTGAAACAAGCATGGGATACATTATACTCTGTTGTTTCTGCTAGTTCTTCTCTAAAAGGAAAAGCTACTCCAGAGAGAGGGATTCTAAAAGAAATTCACAGTGTAATCCTAAATGGTACCGAGGAGGAAGAAAAGTGAGAAGTGGCTAAGGAAACCAATATGACTGCTTGAGTTATTTTCCTAAAAAGCAAACCTGATCGCATAACATTATTGTAATAGCTCATGAATTTACGTGGGATGTTCTCTTATTTCTTCTGTGCCTTTGACATGTTCTTTGTATGTCAGACTTCACTCATCCTTTATGATTCAGATGAAAACTCCCCTTGTACACAAAACAGTCCCCACCAACCCGCAGGAGAGTCTTGGGGCTTCTAAAGTGTGTGTTTATATATCATTAGTATAGTATTGGACATCATTTGAATGTGCCTTTTTATATTTCTGCTTTTTTCACTAGGCTATGTCTCACTGAGTTTAGGAACCATATAGTATTGGTCATTTTATCTGCAGTGACTAGAAAATGTCCAGCACAAAACAGATGCTAAATCAGTGGTTCAAGACTGAAGGAAGGATGCTTTCTGAGCTCTGGTGTGAGAAAGTCATGTCAACAGATGAAAGGTGAAATTTAATCAGGGTTATTTAAACAGGGTGAATTTAAAAGGGTTGATATTTGCAGTAAAATGTATACATGTAATGGTATGAACTCTTAAGAATACTATTAGAATGAGTTCATGCCTTCAGTAATATTTCTTACCGTAATGTAAGGAAAAAAAGTCCAGACATTTGAAGAATGCTATAGACAGTTAAAAAAAAATAGGGCTTACCATCGACCAAGGAATGGACAAAAAATATGTGATCTATCTATCTATATATATATAGATAGATATAGATATATAATGGAATATTACTCAGCCATAAAAAAGAATGAAATAATGCCCTTTGCAGCAACATGGGTGGACCTAGAGATTATCATACTAAGCAAAATAAGATAGAGAAGATACCATATGATATCACTTATCTGTGGGATCTAAAACATAACACAAATGAACTTATCTATGAAACAGAAACAGACTCACAGACATAGAGAACAGACTTGTCGTTGCCAAGGGGTTGGGGGAGGGATAGATTGAGAGTTTGGGACTGGCAGATGCAAACTATTATATATAGAATGGATAAACAACAAGATCCTATTGTATAGCATAGGGAACTATATTCAATACCCTGTGAGAAACCAAAAGGGAAAAGAATATGAAAAAGAATATATATACATATAACTGAATCACTTTGGTGTATGCCAGAAACTAAGAAAACATTGTAAATCAACTATACTTAAGGTTAAAAAAAAAATCAGGACTTAGAAAAGCTATGATGAATACATTGATTAGGACCAATGGCATAATGTTAGCCCATGGCGGGGAGCTAGCAGAACTACCAGAACCTTGCTTCTGTGTACTGTATCAGGGAGCATGGTCTACAAAGACCCACAGAGTCAAGAGGATATACAAGATTCTAAGAGAGATGAGGCTTCCCTGGTGGCGCCCCGGTCCGGGAAGATCCTACATGCCGCGGAGCGGCTGGGCCCGTGAGCCATGGCCGCTGAGCCTGCGCGTCCGGAGCCTGTGCTCGGCAGCGGGAGAGGCCACAACAGTCAGAGGCCCGCGTACCGCAAAAAAAGAAAAAAAAAGATTGTAAGAGAGGGTCTGGCTGCTTTCAATCAGTTCAGGTCTCTGGGGCCAGAGCAGACAAAGTCCAGGATTATGAAATTAGTAGGTGATTGTGGCATCATATGGAAGACAAGGGGCCGTAGTCTTGTTGAGTCCTCCTCATTTTGCAGATCAGCGCAATTTTCTCCAGTGTGCCTGTCGCTACTGTTAGTCTCTGTTTCCCAGTCGGCCGTTCACCTCCCAGATCACTGAAGAGCTGAAGCCCTCTCTCTGTCTCTAGAGATGGTTGCTTTTCCTGTGTAGTCTTTGCAGGGTCACCAGAGTGATACAGATTTGATCCTGTCACTCCTTTGTCAAGACTGCTGCTGGGACTCTCATTTCACCATTGCTTGTGGCTGTTTGCCCTGCCCCTCATCAGTCTTTCCAGGGTTGACTCTCTCCATCCTCGCCCTCTGCCATCCCCTCCCTCCTCTGGAGGTTCCAGCCTTACTCCCCAGCTTCTCAAGTATGTGTAATTTTCTCTGAGTCTTTGCATGTGTTATATTAACTTATTCAAAAATATATTTGCTGAGCCTGGCCCTGTGTTAGGTGCTGGGGGATATAAAGGAGAATAAAAACAGAAAGAGTTGTGGTCTTTATGAGGGACGATGGTAATGACTCAAATAACTATTAAATAATCAAACTATAACATTATGACAGGGTTAAGGAGAGAGATGGTGTTAGCCAGGTCAAAGGCTTCCCTGGTAAAGCGATGAGGGTGAATGGGCATTAAACAGGGGAAGAAGAGGAAGGAAGCGATCCCCAGCATAGGAAGGAACAGGATTTACAAAGCCCTGTTCAGCAAGGGATCCCGTAGTGATGATGAACAGACAGGAAGTCAGCGTGGCTGGAAAGGGCAGGGCTGGGTCAGATTGTGCTCAGCTTTGTAGACTTCGAAAAGGAGTATTTGTCTTTGTGCTAAGGGTAGTCGAGAGCCACTGAAGCATTTCAAGCAGGGGCAGCAGGATAAAACATCTGGACAGGATGCTTTTGTCTGCAGAGTGAATTGGGAGAGGGAGGCTGACAGGATGTGGGGAATGCATGTGCAGGGGGCGGGCAGTTGGAGTGATTCAGGCAGCCGATGCCCTGGTGTGGATTAGGGTGGCTGCGGGTGACGTGGGGAGTAGGGGGCTGTTTTGAGATTTCAGAGGCAAAGTTGGTAGGACTCCGGGGTGGATGAAACAGGAGGTGTGAGAAAGAAGGGCCTGTCACAGAACACTCCCGGGTAGCAGACTGGGTCACTGAATGGCAGTGGAGACAGTCCGGTAGAGGAGGAGGTAGAAGAAGGCCAGATTGGTTCACGAGTTTGGTGGACAGTGTCTGAGGCGTCTCCGAGCTGGGCAAGTGGAGAGGTCAAACGAGGTCAGAGGGCAGTAAGGGTCAGTGTTCTGGAGCTCAGAGGGGGAGGTCAAGGCTAGAGACGAACGCTTGGAGCACAGCGTGCACAATTAATACGTGAAGCCGTGAACTTTGATGCAGTTACTTTGGGAGAGAACATGGAGTGCGAAGAAGAGAGGGCACAGGGCCAAGCCTTAAGGAAAGTCAAGATTTAATGGAGAAGGAGAGAGTGAAATGACAAAGAGCGCTAAAAGTCAGAGTAGTAAGGGGACAAGTAGTGTATTGTGATGTCACAGAAGCTAAGGGACACCAGGGTTTCAAGAAAGAGGGTTTGCCAAATATGCACTAGTGGGCAAGAAAAATAGAGACTAAAAAATGTCTCTTGGATTTTTTTTTCAGAGGGGGATGAAATCTTTAGGTCACAGCGGGAGGGAGAGAAGATGTTAATAGCTGTGCCCTTCGCCTAAAAGACTGTTCCCCTTTCTCTTCATCTGGCTGATCCCCACTCATCCTTCAGGTCTTGGCTAACAGTCTTCTTCCAGGAAGTCCTCCATGATGACTCTCTACACTTCATCTTTCTATGGTATCCACTGAATGCTTTTAAAATGTACTTCTAGAGCATGGAGCTTGTCCGTATAAGCATATATTGTTACACTTTATAATATTTCCTTGCTGTTGCAAGGAAAATTTTTTTTCCTTTTCTATTTTCCCTGCCAGACTGTCAGACCTGAGAGCATAAGAACCATGTTCATTTTACCTTGCCTAGCAAAGTGCCACACACTGAGGATGTGCTTAATACACATTTATCAATGGAATATATTAAATACTGTTGATTTTTCAAATTAGATAAGAAGCATGGGCTGCTGAGTTTTGTGGAGATATTTCTCAGATGATAAAAACACATTTTATATAGATGATCTGTGATTACTTAGAGAAACTGATTATTACTGTGAGCCAGTTTGGGGTCCTAGAGAACTGGTCGTTTCAAGCTAATGAAAGAATGCTTTTAATAGAGGTTAGGAAGCTTCTAGATGATGGGAATGTCCAGCAGTCACTCATGAATCCCTGTAGACCCTGTAGTTAGGTAGATTCTAAGCTGGCTGTGCAGGCTGGTCCATGGTTCAGTACCAATTGGGGGGGAAAAGTGTTCAGGTCTGCTCTAGGTCTCATTATGATTTGAACTAAGATAAATGGTCCGCAATCTCTGAAAGCCTTGGAGGCAGCTTTGTTTGAGAATTTATAGTTTTTGTATTTTATAATGGTAGCACAACAAACAGTGTAATATTTCTGCTCCCCTCTCTCAGTCACATCAATTTGCTGAAATTCTTAAAAAAGAATGATGGTAATAACATAGATAATAACAGTTATAGTTGTGTCTCACTTTAAAGTTTCAAAAATGCTACATTTGATCTTCACATCAACTCTGGGAAGTAGGTACTAGCCCCACTTTATGGACTGGAGAAACTAAGGCTCTGAAATACAAAAACTGAATTATATCTTGAAAACAGATTTTTAGTCTCAAGTTAAATGTTCTTTATCTAATTTTATCTAGCCTCTCAGTTCTGAGGTATGTCCCAGGCATTTATATGTCCCTCTCTCTGATTGCATATCTGTATATAAAAATTGGCACACGAGCTTGGGCAAGTCATTTAATGGTAAAAACCATGTTATATTTGTTTTGTATCCCCAGAGGTTCTAAAACGTAGGTACTCAGTATTTGCTGAATTAATAACCTGTATATGTCAAGATTTCCTCGCTGTGATATTAACCATATTAGAAATTAAAACTGAGAAACTGAAAAGAAATTTTAGTTCATTAAAAAAACAATAATTTACTCATCACATTTTAATATAACATATACTTCATGCAGTATAAATATATCTTCCAAAATAAAAATAAAGAAGAATGGCATCATTTTACACCTTTGGAAATGTCTTTCATGTCTGGCTTAATAGAAGATGGCTGGATTCTCATATCTGCTTCTGCATTGAATGTGTGGCTCTATGTTGTTTTTGTTGAAATATATGAAAAAAAGGAGGCCTCACACAGATATGTAGTTGGAAAAGGGGGAGATATTTTAAAGCATTTTCAGGAAACTATGGATATTAATTTTGGACGCTATATCGAAACTTGAAAAATGGTAGTTTCTTTAAAGTTAATTGTGTGGAATCTGACTGAAATCGTATTAATGAAATTTTATTATTCGGTTACATTAAAATCCATTAGTCTGTCTTTCACTTTGAATGAAACTTTTCCCTGTGCATGATTTTGGAACATTATGCATTGTTCGTTTGGTTTACTGAGTTATACAGACCTTCCAAATGTTGACACAGTTCATCATACAGAAAGGAAAAAAGTCACATTCATTAATATCATCACTGATTTGATCAGAAGTCTTTAAGTATTGGGAAGCTGTTAATAAGCTCATGGTGGTATATACATATTCTCCAAAATTCTATTTTTCATTTGAAAGCTCAAATGTTATCATTGGCTAGTGATTTTAAAAAATTTTTTAAGTAAAAATATTGTGCACATGTGCTCTGCTTTGAGCTAACCATCACACTTGGGCATGCAGCAGAAGTACTTGTATACTTCCCATTTTGTCACATAGACTATTAAAGATGTGTACTCAAGAGTTGAGATTTAATAAAAATAATTTTTTACTGCTTCATCAAGGATTCTTAAGTGAACCTATGTACTCCCCCTACCTCCCTGCCCGCCTTTTGACTGAGTACAAGCCTTGATTTATGCTGAAATGCCAGCCACTTTTGTACCATCTGTGCAAATGTCAACATTATGAACAAGGCAAATAACATTTTAGTATGCTTATAAAAATGTTCTTGACCTCTTCAGTGCCCCTGAAAGGGTGACAGGGACCCCTCGATGTCTGTAGGCCATAATTTGAGAACTGTTGGACTAACAGTTAAACAGTCCATATGTATTGTATGGTGTTACCTACCTTCTAGTGCTATATCGTGGGAGAGGAAATGGTAAATGATCAAAGTTGGTCAGACCTGACCTCATCCTGTGGCACTGATGCTGTGGCTAGAATATACCAAGCAAATGAACAGCCATGCCCGATCCATTCATATCTCTGTCTCTTTCATCTGTTTTCTCAAATCTCTCTGGTGTTTGTACATCCACCTGAAGTTGGTTGTGACAGAGATGCTAGATATTCCTTACTTACATCCATCATCTCTTTTTCCTAGACAACCTTTCTTGCATTAGATACAACCATCAGGCTGAGGTTCAACAATAATATTAGTGGAGGGGGCTGTGTGTTACTTCCAGGCCTGACCCAGTAAACATCCCGCCACCCCGACCCATGCTACTCTATGCTCTTTTCCTCCCACTGGCTGAATGTGGATCAAGGTAAAGCCCAATGAGTTGTGGGGAGGGACATTGGAATGATCATGTAAAGGAGAGCTGACTGCGTTCTGAAAACGCTTGAACCACCATTCAGGACTGTTAAGTGAGCAAGAAATAAATTTCTCTTGTTTTGAACATCACGTGGTTAGGTCTATTTGTTACAGCAATTAGCTTACCTTGAACACTGGCTTGAATAATAACCTTTTAATTAGAATTCACGGTGATTCATATTCCTCAATGACATGTAAATTGAAACTGTGCTAAAGGGTAACATCATTAATGACTTCTTTTCACAGAGGTAGTCTAGAAAAGGACATACTTTTCTAAATTTATGGCAAACTCTGCTTTTATCCTCTTGGCAAAGATCTATTTCCAAATTAATGGGTAATGCAAGGTGTAACGAGGAACAAATATTTGTCCTTTAATTATTTGGAGGAATACAGTAGGGCATTATTACTTTACATATGCTCCGACCGAAAATGCCAAGCCTTGGATACCCATGGGTTGTAGACAGGGAATTAAGCAGGAAATTGGAAATATATTCCATGAAAGATACAATGAGAAAAGTAATTGCAGATAAAGTATTATGAATAGGATGACTCAGGAACTTGAGAACTGCTTTCAAAAAATGGATATAGTTTTTCAAGGGGAAGTAATTGAGTAAATTCCAAATTTAAAACCCTTGGGGAATGGGTTCTTCCATCCTAATTACTGATCCTTTCTCCTTGGTTTGTGAATATGAAGCTCATTCCCCCTAGTGTCAGTTCAATAGAGATGCAATTACAAAAATAATGGATGTGACTCAGGACATTATTAAACTTTTTTCACTTTGCTCTTATTTGTATTCAGTGCAAGTCAGCATTTTAAGCAAATAACTGTGCTATTTACATAAACGTTATTGTAGATCGCGGCATGTGCTATATGGTCTCTGTCACATCCAGTCACGTTGCTTCCGTTGATTTTACAATGATCATTTCCTATCTTGGCTGCCTGCAGTGATCGGTTTTCTGATTATTTCACATTTTTAAAAACAACACCTAAATTGGGCTTTCATTAGGTTGATTAAAAAAAAAGAAAACTTGTAAGTACATGTAATCATTAGTTTAATAAACATTGGAGACACAAAAATAGATGAGCAGCTCTTATTTTTCAGGAGTTCACAGTCCAGTGGGAGCTAACATATTATAATAGCCAACCGATGCTAGGTTATGGAGCAGTGACAAACAACCCTCCAAATCTCAGTGGTTTAACACAAACCAACATTTATTTTGTGTTTGCACTTCACAACCACGTAAAATTCAGCAGGAGGCAAGGTTTGGAGGAGGTCATCGACGGGTCGTGGCCACTGGTTGACCCTGGCACTTGGAGACTCCTCACCCTCTCCCCTGTCCTCGAAACATACGTTTTACCTACTGTTCCCATGCTAAGCCATTTGAAGGACATGGTCTTGAGAGAGTGAAGTGTTGAGACCATTTGGACCGAATATGTGACCGAACCCCATTAAGGCTTCCATATAAACTTTTCAGGTCCTGGCAGGTGGAGATTTACTTGCCTAGCAGCCACACAAGACAAGCCTCATAATTTCCCTTGCTTGTGAAAACCGCCACCTACCAGTCTGGAGTGGCCTGCCTCTTTCTTCCGTCTCTCCTTGCCCTCCGTGTACGGGGGTGCCCAGTTTCAGATTTCACCAGGAGAAGCTCCCGAGGTTGCGAACCGAAGGCTCCCAGGCCCTGAGCGGCTTCATCTTGTCACGTGACCTCCACAGGGTCTCTGCGGCGGCAGAAAGGACCACGGTCAATTGCACCCTGGCTTTTAAAAGCTTCTGCCCAGAGGGGACACATGCCTTCTGTACTCATGTTTTGTTGGCTGAAGCAAGTCAAAAGACCCTTCCTAAGGGAGGGTGGAAAGTCCAATCCTAACACGTGCCCTGGAAGGAAAGAGAAATGGGACATTTGTGGACAGCCGTGTGACAGCCACACGTGGAGACAGTTACAAGGTGGAAGGGCCTTGACAGTCACAGCCCCGGGTGATGGGACACCACATTAAGTGTTACGAGGGAGGTCTGGACAGGCTACTTACTGATCTACACTGAGGCGGGTTGAACCTCAAGTTAGGGAGTGGGGCTGAGTGAAGCATCTGCTTAAAAACCCCATCCCTAAACAAGCTCCCTCGGGCCCCTGGACTCAGGTCTCCCCCTCTCAGCGCATCCTTTCTCCTTTACGGTGCTTTTTGGTTAAGCCTCCACCTCCCCTGACAGACAAACATCTCCATGAGGGCAGGGACTGTGTCACTCTTCTTCACAGCCACGTCCAAGAAGTGTCTGTCAGGTGATAGCACTAGAGGAGCGGAATTTCAGTTAGCAACGTCCAGTTGGCCCAAGGGTCCAGGAAGGGGAGAGCATTACAGACTGAGGTCATCCTGCACAGAGGCACAGACACGGCAGAGGCAGGGCCGTTTGCGGAAAGGCAGGTGCCGAGTTTGTGGTCAGCTCGCCACCCAGAAGAGGCCCCTTCCACGGGCGCAGCTTCCATACCATTTGAAGAGAAAGGCAGCCGGTGTTCTGCTTGGAACCCCTCGGGGTGCCTAACCCCGCTTTTTCTCTTGTCTCACTGCTTTGATGAGCTCAGACCTCCAGCCGGGCGAGGCTTCTACACTGTGGATAAATGTCCACAAGGGGCAACAACCAGGCCACCAACCTCATTTTCATTTGTCATTCAAGCCCAAACTTTAACCTTTCTCCAGAGGGGTAGATAACGCATTAACACCGCACAGCCCGCCACCGGCTCCCAGGGCGCAGTAGGGTCTGCTGTCTCCTGGGTCTGAGTGGACCTCCCACTTGCTTTGGATGATCACTGCCTGGGAAATTATTTCAAACGGGAAGGAGGGGCTGTGGAGAGACTGATAGGGAAGCATCTCCCATGGAATCGGAACTGTGTTCTCCAGACGCACCTTACTTAGGGATGTCTTCCTTTACAGTTGTCGGGAGGGCGAATTCCCCCCACCCCTCTCGAGTTCTTGTGGCTGGACTAATAAAAAACTGACCCAAGACAGACGAACTGGAGAAAAAGAAATTTTAAGCACGTGCGTGGAAGTCTCATAGAAATGGGACCTAAGAAGTGGCCAAAGCAGGCAGCCTTTACACTTTCTAGACAAACAGTAAATTTATGAGGGATTGACAGGACAAAGAAACTTAGGTTTGGGATACTCAATTAGAGAAGAATCTAAACAGAGTTTGGGCTTGAGGTAGTAAATTAAAGAAGTAACAAGGTTTGTTTATACAGGCTTCTCGACCTGAAGAATTCCCTGTCTCTGGCGATAAGGGAGTCCTTCTAGCTCCAGATGCAGGGAGTGCACCTTTCACGTGAGAGATTTATTTCTTGCTTTCAGGGAGACAGAAAGGAGGGCCAGCGTGTCCCACTCGCGTTGGCCACTTCTTAAGTAACTTCAGAAGAATCAGTATGCCATGGAGACACATGTTGGGGTGGCCTGCCCTGGGCCCCAGCGCAGTCATCAGGCAATTCGATTTGGATTCCAGAGGGGTGGCAGGGGGTCTCCCCTTGCTTCCAGATATGCTCCCGGCAATCCACCAGTTTATCGCGTGGTTGCTGATGAGCAAACTCCCGACAGCTTTGTTGCGGGTTGGCAGCAGCATTTTTCTAAGGTGGGAGCTGCTGATTCTTTGTCAGAAGTCTTAAATGGAGGCTTAGCGTCCATGGGAAGAAAATTGACTGTTTGATCGGGAGATGTTCACTTACATCGGAACTGAACCGATCAAACGGAAGCAGATGGTAGGCTTTATCTCTGCCCCTTGGGCACAATGCCCTGGCTAACTCACCATGACGGTTGATGTCTGCAGCTCAAAGGAGCAGTCTGGGGATGCTACTGGATGTTTCATCTGACAAGAGGATGAAGTGATTTTTTTTTTTTTTTTTTACAACTTATGGTGATTAAATTAAATTAAATTAAATGGTTGCCTGCATATACATTTTATTCATTGCAGCACCCTTACTTACTCCTCTTTTCATTTTGAGAAAGTAATAATAACTCTGGACCCTTTCAGTCTGCCCACCTGGTATACAGATGGCTTATACCTGCCCTGGTTGCTCCTAGCCACATGTGGCTATTTAAATTTAAATCAATTATACTTAAATACTTTAAGTTGACTTCCTCAGTTGCACTAATCACATTCAGGTGCTCCATAGCCACGTGTGGCTGGTGGCTGCCATAGTGGGCATTTTCCTCTTTCCAGAACATTCTACTGGGTAGCACTGACTGAGACCATTGTTCACTCAAATGGTAAGGCAGCCCGCTGTGATAGGAGAAGAAAATATCCGGACTTCTATTATATTTATGCCACCTAGTTCCTGGAAGCAGACTTTGAGATAGGGAGTGTGTTAGGATGTGGCTCTCAGGGTTAACTCCTGCAGAGGGAGTGAAGGAAGGAGGGCTGGGGAGGAGACTACGGAGAAGCCCGGCTGTAGCGCGGTCCCAGCAAAGCCCTCAGCTCACCCACAGGGAGCTGTGAGTCGGGCAAGCCTTTTAGAGACGTCTCGAATTGCTGAGAGGGTGCTGCCCTTTGTACTCCTGTAAGTGACTGGTCCTGGATGCAGGCTGCCCCTGGGAAGGGGTGTGACCTTGACAAGAGGCTCTCTCCAGCAGCTGGGGAGTTGTTCAGGTCTGAAGCGGAATATGAGTGGTGTTTCAGTGTCTGTGCCATTTGGTTCCCTTGTATTTGTTTTGAACGTTCAGAACTCATCAGTGCAGGGGTAAGTGAATCTGACTTATAAAGGAATACATCAACATCGAAGGGGGTTCATGTTACATATAATTTACCTATCAGGATGCACACATCAAAAAGCTTGGAAATCAGCTTGTCTAGACTGGGGATTGGAACCCAGATTTTATGTTTGGATGTTTAAAATACTCTTTGCAAACTGGTGGCCAGCTGTTCTAATCCAGCAGCAGACTACTTGCTTTGTTCAGAATAGCCTTCCTCTCTCCCTTCCTCCCTCCCTCCGTCCCTCCCTCCCTCTTTCCCTTTCTTTTTTTCTTTCTTTCTTTGGCATGTGAATGACTTTAGGCTGTGGACTGCTTCAGTTGGCTATAGGGCTGATATCTTACTGTTGTCTTACACTTGGTGATTTCACACATTTATGTGGCCTGTTGGGACTCGGTAGGCCTTTGAGTTTGCAATCCCTGATTTGCACAATAGTAGAGGGCGACAGAGTTTCCTGTGCATAAAGCAGTAGAGGAAAAAGGAAAGGAAGTATAGTTAGGGAGGGGAAGGAACTCAGGGGCAAGGAATGGGAACAAATGAGAATAAAACGTGGAGTGGAGCTGGCTACTGTTTTTAGAAATTAATTCATACACATCACTCTCCCTGGTGGGTGAAGAGGCAAGCTGAAAAAAGTCCTAGGATATTAGAGCCCAAGGCCTGTTTCCTAGGAAGAAGGAGGGAACATCATCAGCGTCTATTTCTAGTAAACGAGGGGCACATAGATTACATATATGTCATTTATTTTCCTTTAGTACCCACTGAGCTAGGTCTGAGTATTATGGGATAGGAAAGATGGCCCCTCCAATGCCAAGGAGATGGTGGTGAAGCTTTTAGCAGAGAAGCCCTGCAATTGTTTTTTTTCACCTTTGGAAACCTGAATTTTGATCTTGGCTCTCAAAGCTTTTGCTGCAGAGATATTGCTACGCCAGGGACCACAAACTCCAATGTCCGCTGGAGGCTGGCGGGCAGTGAGAATGTGTGGCCCAGTGTGAGACAATAAGGAGAGATGGAGACTGTGGTGTTAGGGAGAGGCCATTGTTCCCTCTGCAGCAGGTGGCGTCTGTGGCCACAGAGAACAATAGGACGAGTGTTACCAAATCTCTCAGTTTTCAAAGGATGCTGGGCATGTCACTGAATGCAGGAGATGTAGTGAAATGTGATATTAACATATTGGTACTCAATTCAAGAATACTGTGGGTCAAAAAATCACATCTGGGCTACAAGTCAATTTCTGAGACTCCTGATGGCTGGGACCACTGCCCAACTTTAAGAAGGCAGAGGGTCGTGTTTGAAAAGTTGGGGAGCCACTCACCTCCTCCTGTATTTCAGAGGATGCTGACACTGGCGACGTCTGTTCAGAGAGTGGCAAGGGCTTGTTAAATACTGGAGAGCTGGCTAGCAGGGCAACTCTGAGCAGGGGAGGCTTGTACCCCTCACTTCCAGAATCAGTAGAAGTTTGCACAGAAGCTGTTGGAGCCCTATTACCGTGATATTTCCTGACTGCTCCTTCAGCTAGTTTCAGAAAACTAAGCTATCTTCAGCCTTCAAATGCAGCCCTTGATGTACTTCTGTAGACTCCTTGGTTGTCACTGAATATCACTCCAGACTTGCAGACTGAGTGATGACTGAAAGGGCACCATCGTCACCACCTGTTAGCACGGTACATTTAGTCATTAGCAATTGATGAGGGGTTTGATCTTTGGCTCGGGAGGGGAGAAAAGCAAGAAGAGGGAAACGGTAAGGTGAGCGCACCCACTTCAGGTCCCGCTTTGTGATGGTGGCTTTGCACCAGCCTCACCCTGGCCAGAAAGTTCTTATTCAGCTTGAGTTCTCCCCACAGAGGAGGACATGAAAGAGCTGAACAGTTAATTCTCCCTGAAGCAAAACCCCACAGCCCTGGGGACATTCCCTAGAACAACACAGATGGTAACTATTGGGGAGTTATTTTGAGGTGGTTATTATTTTGTTCTTTTGAGGAATGGGTGATGGGTGGGGACAAGATTCCAAAGTAACCGTCTGGGATGTGTTCTCTTGTCATAGGAGCCTGGGAGAATTCCAGAACCCTTTCCATTACCATTGTTTGGTGCTGAAAAGAGGGCTTTTTGTGGCAATCATTTTGTTTGAGGGTTTACTATGTAATATAAGATCCTCATAGTAGTTTCCTCCGTACAGTGTTTGTAGTTTCTTAACTGTTTAACAAACTGTTTAGAGTTCCTTCTTTAGTTGTAATTTAGTTCTTCTTAACAGATCCTTTGACCTATCTTTAGGAAGCTCAAAAGAGTCTCGTTGGTGTAGTTAAAGATAGTTATCTTGGACCGGGTGGACCCAGATGGTAAGTGGAGCTGCTCTACAGCCCGAATGAGCAAAACCCCATCCACAGAACATTGCCTGAACCATGCCTCTTCCTTTTTGCTGTGTCCCCTGTTACCCGTGGCCACTGTACTTAGTAAATTATGCAGATGTGGCCACTTCCCTGTTATATCTGACAAGCAGAGGCAAACTCATACACATCTATTCAAATAAGTCAGTAAATTTGACCCTTCTACTTTGTGTGGGACGGGGAGCGTTGAACCTAAGGCAGGGATGTTCAGAGGTTGGCAATAAACACCTTTCTTAATAGGCTTTAAGCAAGTTGGTTCCTTGGAGGAGAGGAGATGGAATTTCAGAAGCTCCTAAAAAAATGAGAGATGGAAATGGAAGACTGTTCCATATTACCTTATGACATTTATCTATCCATCCATCCGTCCATCCGTCCATCTATCCAACTATCCAACTGATATTTGCTAAGCTCCTCCAATAATTACTGATAAACTATAAACGTATCAAGATGATACTAGCATAACCCTGAATTGCAACTTGACTAACCACTTCTGTATCCCACTTACTTTTAGGGCTATCACCCCTCTTTTTGACACCCCTCCTTACCCCATCCTGTCTCTCTTCTGTGTCTCGGCCAGTCATGTATCCACTGCCCTGCTGCTTCTGTGAGTGCCCCTCTAGTGTCACATGGGTCGCCTCAAGAGGGCTCTGATATTAGCTAGCTGTGCCTTGTCAGTTCAAATCAAGTCGTGGCAGCTCAAGCCCACCCCGTGGGCAAGTGCTTGACAGCTCTCCTTGTCAGCCCACTGCTGAAAAGCAGGCAGCAGCAGTGAGCGGGAACCAGTTAATTAGCAGTGAAGACTACCAGGTTGGGATTTTTTGTTTAACGCTTAGTTAATTTCACGGTAATTGAATTTAGACTCTGCTTACAGAGAGGGGGTGAAAAATTCTAATTGGAGCCCCAGCATTCTCCAGTAGGAGAATGAGAAAGCCTGTTGTTCTCAGGCCTGTCCGGCCTCCTCTCAGGAACTCTCTGAACGTTTGGAGGCCTGGAATTTCCCACAGGAGGAGCTTCAGGTGCAGGCCAGGCAACGAGAATGCTGGAGCTCCTTCCTGTGTGAGGGGTAGGCACCTGCATATCTGTGCAAGGAGGAAGCAGCTCATTTTGGATGATTCCTAGGTGCTGGTCACAGGGGTGGGCTCTTCATACTCACATTCTCTCATTTCTGCCCACATCATCCTTGGGAGGTAGGTGTTGTTATTCTCGCTGCTTAGGTGATGAGGGTGAGGTTCAGAGATACTGGGTGACTTACCAGAACCGCAGTTAAATCCTGTGTTAAATCCTGGACTAGGTCCAGGATTAGAACTTGAATGCTTCTTACTCTGAAACCCAAACTCCTTCCACTGATGCTTCAGAAGAGGAAGGAGAAGCTAGAGAAGTTGTTTGTCCACCTCTTACAGGGAAAATGGTGTTCAGAGTTTTAACTTCAAGTGGGACTGCTCCCCAGTGTGAGGAAGGATCTTGAGAGATGCTTCTCCCGGACACGCCACTCTTCCTGGTGCAGGATGGTATTCATTCAGTGAAGCCAGCGTGCTCGTAGTCTGTGTTTAGAGATTCTACATTCTGCTTGTCAAAATGTCCAATGTATTAACCAAGATATTTTAGTTGCCACCAGCAGAAACCCAACCAAATATAGCTTGGGTTTTAAATGAATGATACCACTAATATGGCTGGGAAAAACACCAGGGTAGTGCACAGACAGGAGAGATGGGAAGTTTGGCCTTGGGGCCTGGAGCCATGGGCGCAAAGCCTGGCTGTTCAACTTTCTCATCTCTGCTAGGATCTGATTCTGTGTGGTGTCATGGACTGAATGTATCTGTGTCCCTGAACTTCATATACTGAAGCCCTACATCCCAGTGTGGCTGTATTTGGAGATAAGGCCTCTAAGGAAGTAATTAAGGTTAAATGAGGTCATTAGGATAGGGCCTTGAGGTGACGGGATAGTGTCCTTATAAGAAGAAACATTAGAGCTTCCTCCCTCCCTCCCTCCCTCCTTCTTTTTCTCTCTCTCTGCTCACACACAAAGAAGAGGTCATGTGAGCACCCAGCAAAATGGCGGCTGCCTACAAGGCAAGAAAAAAGCCTCTTTTTTTTTTTTTTTTTTTGGCGGTACGCGGGCCTCTCACTGTTGTGGCCTCTTCCGTTGTGGAGCACAGGCTCCGGACGCACAGGCTCAGCGGCCATGGCTCATGGGCCCAGCCGCTCCGCAGCATGTGGGATCTTCCCGGACCAGGGCACGAACCCATGTCCCCTGCATGGGCAGGCGGACTCTCAACCACTGTGCCACCAGGGAAGCCCAAAAGCTTCTATCTTGATTTTTGACTTCCCAGCCTCCAGAACTTTGAGAAATAAATATCTGTTGTTTGAGCCACCCAGTCTGGCATTCTGGGTAGCAGCCTGAGCAGACTAATACATGAGTGTTGGCTGATTTTCCTTGTCTACACACTGCCTTTCCCCAAGTGGCTGTCTTTCCTGGCCACTGGAGCTCCAGGCTGCAATGGTCATTTAACAACTTAAATGGAAAGAGATTGGCATCTGGAGATCATCTATACCAGTCAGAATCACTCTGGTATCGCACGCCCATATCCTGGGCCAGTCACTGACGGGGAGGGATGAAATGGAGGATAGATTATGATTGGCCAGACCTGTTACCACAAAAAAAGGGATGAGAACACTGCCAGTGTTGACCAAGAGGTAAAAACCATAATGACAGTGCACCGCACCCAGGGAGAAACAGCATTTTGTGCCATTACAGAGGAGTGAGTGTTGACTTTGGAAATTACTCAGAGTGATCCCAGGACTGGCTATAGTGACTGGTAATTGTGATGACTGCCTGTCAAGTTGATGTCCTGAAGGAAGGCACAAGACCAATCCTTTTCATGTTGCTGGCATTGTATTGCACAGCCTCTTCAGAGGGTAACAGTTTCACTTTTTCTATGTTGTTTGAACGGGTTTTGGTGGAACCCCACACGTAAGAACAGGGTTGTGATTTTCTAACAGATGCTGAACCAGAAAGAATTCTATAAGCAATTCCAGCATGGACACATTGAGGGGGCAAGTTTGTTGAACTTGCCCAAGAAAAATTCTCCCTTCTCCCCCAAGGTGCAGTGTACATCCTAGGATATCATTATGCTAAGAATCCCTTTTCAGAATGGTCCTGCCCCTGAGGGAGGGTGAGCAGGCCCTCTCTGATAGAATGAAAATACCTGATAAAAGGCTTTCAAATGTTTCTCTTCTGTGTCTCCACAGAGCAAAGTCTAAATGGAACAAAATCCCAATTCCAACATTGTCCCTGCCACACTTAAATAGGATTATAAACATCTAATTAATGAATTTAATTGACAGACAGTTTAATTGACAAACACTATAAAATATATCCCCGTATTTGCAGCATGTCATTCATGTTTAAAGAAAGATGTTAGCTAATATTTTAATCATAATTGCCATATGGAGAAACTGATTACACCGAGTTCTGTTGATTTGCCTAAGGACCCCTAACTCAATAAAGCCAGTAGCATCACTGGGAAGGACTTTGAATAGTCTTGCCAGTCACTCTTAACAGCAGCTAGATCTTTCAGTTTCTCATTTTTGTTTTTTAACTTATGAAAGTGGTAGCAGGTTATAGTTGGAATGCAGTATCTAGAATCAGAATTGGTGATGGGGTTTAGCTTTCTAGAATATTAGTTGTGTGATTTTGGGAAAATCATCAAGTGTTTGAATCTCAGCTTTCCCATCTGTAAATGGAACAATAATAAATTCTTCTTTGTCTACTGACCAGGGTTATTTTGATCAGGGATTCAAAGTAGATTCTTCTAAGAAAATGAGTGAGAACTGCAAAACTTTTCTGAAATCTACTCCCCCTTACCTTTCCCCTTCCTGTCCTCTTTTATCCTTCATTATTGAGTCAAGGAAGACAGTTTGGACAGAGGATGTTTCTAGGACATCTTGGCCTTGATTGTGGGCACACGGTGTGCAGTGACAGAGAGCACATGGCTTCCATCTGTGTATAGTATCAAGGCAAGCTGCGGTATTTGTTCTTCAGAGGTTAATATTAGTTCTTTTTTGTTTTTTGTTTTAAATAAATTTATTTATTTATTTTTGTCTGCGTTGGGTCTTTGTTGCTGCACGCGGACTTTCTCTAGTTGGGGCGAGCGGGGGCTACTCTTCGTTGCGGTGCGTGGGCTTCTCATTGCAGTGGCTCCTCTTGTTGCGGAGCACAGGCTTCAGTAGCTGTGGCTCGTGGGGTCTAGAGCTCAGGCTCAGTAGTTGTGGTGCACGGGCTTAGTTGCTCCGTGGCGTGTGGGATCTTCCCGGACCAGGGCTCAAACCCATGTCCCCTGAATTGGCAGGTGGTTTCTTAACCACTGCACCTCCAGGGAAGCCCAATATTAGTTCCTTGGAGACAACATGTTTTGAGTTTGTGAATCTGTCTTGAGGTTTTTATAATTTGAGACTTATTTTCATTGTTTAGTTAATAATATAAAGGACACCAGTAAAATCCTGTGATAAAAGAGTCAGTGTCTCTCAAGAGAAAGAGAGCTTCAGTCCTCACTGAAGGGACAGTGGCCGAGTTTTTGGGTGGACCTTGTGATGATCCTCCCAGTTAGCACGGGGGTGCCCATCAGCAGGGTGTTCAATACAATCTCTTGGGAAATTGGAAATTGGAAATCTCAGGGCAAATTAGGACCTGTGGCTCTTCTCCCATCTTTCTGACCTTCCACAGATTTCACATCTACAGAGTGGAGGCGAGTCTCTTTTTGAGTTTTAAAAATCTGTAAGATTAAAAAATTATTCAAGGAAGAAGTTACAGCCAAAGGCTAGTCCGCTTATTAACTCTTGCTCTCCAGTGTATAAGGTTTTGCAAAATTCTTCTGCGAGCTCTTTTGATTTCTTGTTATAGTATCCTTTCCTTTCATGGATTCAGTAGGTTCTGTTCTCTCTTTGAAGATATTAACGATAGTTTTAAAATGTTACATTTATTTTCCCTGCAAAGTTTACATTTCTTCTAAGTTATTTTTGTTTGTTTATTTTGTTCTCTTTCTCCATCTTAAAGTCTTCCTTTGCTCTCCGGTAATCCTTGGTCGCTTGCTCATGATTTATAGTGAGGGACTGAAAAATATAATGGAAGCTTTGAGCCTGTGGGAACTGGGAAACATGACTTTGAACTTCACTCCAGAGTGATGTGGGTGAATTGTTTGCTTTGGAACCCCTGATGTCACTTCCTTTAGGTGTTTCCTCTGGGTAGGTCAGGTTCCCAAAGAAATACCTGTGGAGTTTTTACCTGTCAGATGAGAGCCTGGCTACTGATGCTCCTGCGGGGTGGTGCTGGGAGCTGGTGGGAGTAGGCTGAAGGTCTCACTTTTACACGCCTGTGATAACTAACCTGTGTACATTCGGTACAGTCTCCAGGCCTTCAACTGTGCCTGGCATCCCCCAGTTCAGAGACCCTTTGTTTCACACAGAGAACAAACTTGGAGACCTTTGTCAGGGTTGGGGAGGAGCGATTACCTACTGGCATTGGGGAGGAGGTGGAGATCTAGGACCTAACTGATTTTCAAACAAGGGTCACCCAATCCTTCTCCTTATAGTGTCCCCTCCCTTCCCAACTCTCAGCCTCCCATTCCAGAAGTAAGTGGTGCTGCTTTTTCCTTAGATTTTTGATTCTGCAACATAATTTGGTTTTTTTTTTTCTTTTTTTGCGGTACACGGACCTCTCACTGTTGTGGCCTCTCCTGTTGCGGAGCACAGGCTCCGGATGCGCAGGCTCAGTGGCCATGGCTCACGGGCCCAGCTGCTCCGTGGCATGTGGGATCCTCCTGGACCGGGGCACGAACCCGTGTCCCCTGCATCGGCAGGGGGACTCTCAACCACTGCACCACCAGGGAAGCCCCATAATTTGGGTTTTGGAAGGAAACAAAATTAGATGATAATTAAATTAACCATCTTAACCCAGAGTGCTGTATCATGAGTTTTAATTCTTTGTTTCTTTGAATGTATTAAACATTAAGTATATTAAACATTCTATATATTTTATATTTGAGAATTCTAGTATCTGAAGTCTTCTGGGGCCTACTTGTGTTGATGGTTGTTTCTGTTGATTCTTGTCCATGGTGCCTTTTTCCCTTGTGAGTTTTGTGAACTTACTTGTGAGTTCATGTTAATTGGAGCTTGGAGGGAATTCCTTGAGGCTGGTTTGACAGATGCTTCTGCCAGGGCCCTAGGGGCACTCTCAGCTTGGGTCCACTTTAAGTTCTCACTTTGATTCTTCTGCCCATACAACGAGTGTAAGGGCTGGCCTGTGGGCAGAGACCCAGCTGCATGTCTCTGCAGCACAGACCTTTTCCATCAGTTAGCTCTTGTCCAATGAGTGTGGCCCTTTGGGAGTCCAGCTTCATAAGGGGGCACTAGTTCAGCTCTTTGTCTGGGGTAGGCCCCAGGTTTCACTTTCTGCTTCTAAAATGTGAAGTTCCTAAACACAGAGCTCTGATCGCCGAGATTGGTCTGGTATCTGCAGGGCTGGCTTATCTTGCTGGCTGCCTCTCTGGCTTTATCTTTGGCCTCAGAATTACCCCTGCATACATGTTCAGATATGCACTTCGGAGTGTGTTTATAAGGACTGGGTACCTGTCTTCTTTTCTACACTTTTGCACTGTCGAATGGATTGAGCAGAGGAAGCTGTCTTTGTCTGATGGCTCTACCCATTGCTGCTGAGGCTCCCTGGCCCAGGTTCAAGGTCAGCATCAGGCAGCCTCTTCAGCCCATCCCCAGCCCCTGCACCCTGCTGCAGACTCCATATTTCTGTCCCACTCAGAAACCTTTGGGGCTCCCCACTGTAATTCATGCTCCCCTTCTCCATCCTGGCTGTTTCCCTAACAGGTCTAGTTCTTTGTTCTTTTATTCTTGCATTGCCCTCTCCTGGGAACACCACTGCCTTCCCACTTTCAAACCTCTCTGTCCCTGCTAATTATTGCTACCGTGGCAATCATATTACTGTGTATCAATGTATCAAATCAGCATGTACACCTTAAGTTTATACAATATGTCAAATAGATTTAAATAAAAAAATAAAGTTAAAAATAGTGATATCATCCATAAAAAGCATAAAGATGTGAGAACTGTGGCACTAGAGTGCAAAAAGGACTCTTGTCTACAGTATGAGAGCTGAAACAAGAGGGAAGAGCATTGGCTTGTCTGGCCTTAGCTGGGAATGGATGTGAGTGATGGAAATTGCACTCCCTTCGCATGCATGTCCACAGGTGAATGTGAAAGTGCTGCAAGTATTTTCTTTTTTTTGAAGTATAGTTGATTTATAATGTGTTAGTTTCTGGTGTACAGCAAAGTGATTCAGTTATACATATTCTTTTCCATTATGGTTTATTTCAGGATACTGAATCTAGTTCCCTGTGCTATACAGTAGGACCTTGTTTTTGATCTATTTTATATATAATAATTTTCATTTGATAATCCCTAACCCCCAATCCATCCCTCCCCCACATCTCCTCCCCCATGGCAACCACAAGTCTGTTCTGTATGTCTGTGAGTCTGCTTCTGTTTGGTAGATAAATTTATTTGTGTCATATTTTAGATTCCACATGTAAGTGGTATCATATGGTATTTGTCTTTCTCTGACTTACTCCACTTAGTATGATAATCTCTAGGTCATCCATGTTGCTGCAAATGGCATTATTTCATTCTTTTTTATGACTGAGTAATATTGCATTGTATATATGTACCCCCAGCTTCTTTATCCATTCATCTGTCAATGATCACTTGCTTCCATGTCTTGGCAATTGTAAACAGTGCTGCAGTGAACATTGGGGTGCACGTATTGTTTCGAGCCATGGTTTTCTCCAGATATATGCCCAGGAGTGGGATTGCTAGATCACATGGTAGTTCTATTTGTAGTTTTTTAAGGAACCTCCATACTGCTCTCCATAGTGGGTGTACCAATTTACATTCCCACCAACAGCATAGGAGGGTTCCCTTTTCTCCACACCCTCTCCAGCATTTATTGTTTGTAGACTTTTAATGATGGCCATTCTGACTGGTGTGAAATGGTACCTCATTGTAGTTTTGATTTGCATTTCTCTCATAATTAAAAGTGCCACAACCATTGATTTTGTAGTTGCAGATAAATAAATAAATACATGTAGGTATATTTGCAAATATGGAATCCACAAATCATGAGGATCGATTGTAACCTACTTGAGAACAGGCTCTATGTGCTACTATTTCCTATTTCTAGTGCTTAGCATATGGCGAGTAATAGATAACAGTGGAATAAATAAATGAAAGAAAGAAAGCTTAAAAAAAAAACCAAGCCCCCAAAGCCTTGGTTCTAATCTTTCCTTAACATTCCCTCCTTCACGTGTGCTCACATGGGATCCTCCACTTGGCATGTTTTCGCTTTACCTGCCCTATTCAGCTGTTCTATATCTCAGCCTTCATGGCTTGATTCTAAAACCACCTCCTCCGAGGCTCGTCCCAGGAGCCTGCCTTGATCCTCCCACCACAAACAAGCTCTCCTCTGATACTTTCTAAATTCCACTTACCGCTTTGTGCCAATTCAGAGTAGTACATACGTGTTTGCATATATGCCTTCAAATTCTGGCTGCTGGGAGGTGGAAATATTGTACAAGAGAGATTCAGAAAAATGTATTATCTTAAATACTTAAACAATCAGCTAAGTTGAAATAAATCTAAAGTCTGTTCAGTATTTTATTTATTTATTTATTTTATTTTTGGCTGTGTTGGGTCTTTGTTGCTGTGCGTGGGCTTTCTCTAGTTGCTGCGAGCGGGGGCTACTCTTAACTGCGGTGCTCAGGCTTCACATTTTGGTGGCTTCTCCTGTTGTGGAACACAGGCTATAGGCACGTGGGCTTCAGTAGCTGTGGCTCACGAGCTCTAGAGCGTAGGCTCAGTAGTTGTGCAGCACGGGCTTAGTTGCTCCGCGGCCGGCCCAGGGCTCGAACCCGTGTCCCCGGCATTGGCAGGCGGATTCCCACCCACTGCGCCACCAGGGAAACCCCTGTTCAGTATTATTTAACTTTCTCTCTCTATATGTATTTAACAGTCACATTGTTTAAAAATTTACATATAGGAAAACGTACACATTTTAAGCATAAAGCTCCCTGAATTGTTATGTATATACCTATGTAGCCCCCACTCAGATGAAGGTAGGAAGTTTCCGTCATTTCAAAAAGTTGCCATTCATGTCAATAGCCTCCTCCCTCCCATCTCAGGGTAATCACTTCAGCGGGAAATAACAATTAAAAATCTAATCTCAGCATGTTTCTTTGGACTGTACAGTTTATTCTGTTTATTTTTGTAGCAGTTAAACATTTGGATTTATTCTACCATATAATAATAATTTTGTGTTCTCTATTTACAATGCTTCTATTTTAAAGTCCTTTTCTCCCTTATATTAGTCTAACTTATTTGCTATTTGAGAATTAAATACGCTATTTCTATTCTTTTGATGAAACAGCTACCACACACATACTTAAAGCCTAGAATTAATCAGTGTTTCTGTTCTCTTCAAAACTATAAGATCTTAGAATGCTTTAATTCCAGTATCTTCCCTGCATTCTTTCATATTATTTAAATCTAGTTTAGTTTCACTTTAATAACTTCTTGAATTAGTAAATATTCTTAATTTTTACCAATCTATTCCTGCTTAGTTTCTAACTTTTTTTTAAACCAATTTCTTTGTTCATTGATGCTTCTCACATCCTCCTCCATATGTTTAGGATCAGTTTTCTTCTCGCTCATGTACATCGTTTCATATTTCTCTCAGGAAACATCTGTGAGTAGGAAATTCTCTCATACTTTTGAATGAAAATGTATTTGTTTTACTTTCACTCTTGAAGGAGAGTTGAGACATCTAATTTGACAGCTCTTTTTCCTCAGTGCCAAGCCAGCAGGATTTTTTTTGTTTGTTTCTGTTTTAATTCCAGTTTCACAGATGGAGCAGCCTTTCAAGGCTCATAGCATTTTCAAAGTGATTGTTTCTGGCTCTGGTCAAAATGCATCCAAAGCCATGTTCTTCTCCCTGGGGTGGCCCACATCTTTTCCGATAGCTTCTGGACCACCGTAGCACCACCTTACTGTTCTGGCATTAAATAACTTTACAGGTTGTGCAGAGAGAGTGGGTGCCGTGTCCTTTCATGTCAGCCCTGCCCATCATGTTGCTGGAAGTGTCTGTCATGCCCTCATCCTCCAGCCTTACATTTTCTTTACCTGCCTAGCCCCTGAAGGTGTCTGAGTTTATCTTGAGTAGCCTTGGAGTATATCTTACTGTACTAGATCTACAGTCATTCTGTGTATGTGTTTGTTCATTCATTCCAATATCTTTTAGGCACCTACTCTGTGCAAGATGTTGGGGATAAAGCAGTGAATGAAAGAGATGTAAATCCCTGATCTTGTGTGGCTTACATTCTAGTTGTGGAAAGCATACAATAAACAAAAAAGATTCATTGTGTTTCAGTCAGTGGTGACTGCTAAGGAAAACAGTAAATCAGGGAAGTGGGGTACAAAGTGCTGAGGATGGGGTAGTTTAAATAGGTAGTCAGGGGAGGAATTCCTGATAGAGTAACACTGGAGCAGAGACCTAGGGCGGGGAGCGAGCGTACCTTGTAGGAACTTGAGGGAGGGGCCTTCAAGTCAAAAGGAACACTAAGTGCACAAGCCCTGAGGCAGGAGCACGAAGGCCAGTATAACCGGTGTCAGAGTCAGGGTGAATGGTTGCATGTGAGGTCAGAGAGGGAGCCAGGCGAGCAGAAGCTTTTAGAAGGTAAAATGGAAGAAGTCTTGGGGCTTCAGTATAGGAAAATACACTCTCGTGAAGTATTTGACAGTTCTGGGTAAAAGGAAGTTTTACCTGAACCATCAATCAGTCTAGGAAAATAAAGCCTTGAAGGATGTTGGAAGATCACTGATGCCCTATTTCATCTCAGTCCCTTGAGCTGTAGCTTTCCAAAGCACGTGGATGTTTTAAAAAATCTAATAAAAAGGAACTTGAGAGGAGTGGTCTTGCTGCTCCCTCTTAGGAAGAACAACTTGAATAAGTTTATTATAAAACAGTTTTCTTTCACGAGGCTGTTAATATGTGGCCTTAAGTGTCCATTTTGTTTTTATTTCTCTTTTGCTCACCATGAGAGCCTATTCTCGTGGGTGCGCTGACAGCCAAGATTTAATTACTTACTGTTTGTACAATGTACATAGATGTCTTAGTCCTTTTGGGCTGCTATAGCAAAATACCAGAGACTGGCTTATAAACCCGGAAATTTATTTCTCACAGTTGGCTGGGATGTCCAAGATCAAGGTGCCAGCAGATTCGGTGTTTGGTGAGAACCTGTTTCCAGGTTCAGAGACAAGTCATTTTTTTGCTGTGTCCTCACACGGCAGAAGGGGCAAGGAATGTCTCTGGGGTCTCTTTTATAAGGGTACCAATGCCATTCATGAGGGTTCTATCCTCATGACCTAGTCTCCCCTCAAAGACCCCACCTCCAAATACTCTCATTGGGGGTTAATTTCAAAATATGAATTTTGGGGTGACACAAATGTTTGGTCTACAGAAATATCTGCTTATAATCATTTAATATGTGTAGTATTCTGCTGTTGTTAGTTAATATACCATAGCTCACTCTACTGTTGCCTTGTAATAACTGTTCTCTTTTCCATGTTAAACATCTTGGGATTTGAATATGACAAACTCAGGGAATCTCAGTGATGAGAATTTCTTTTCATTGCTATTACTGATGATATTGATAATGATTATCCATTATCTTTTAAAAATAGTTATTTTAGTTTTGGCTGTGTCGGGTCTTAGTCGCGGCGCACGGGCTCTTCAGTGTGGCACGTGGGCTCTCTAGTTGTGGTGTGTGGGCTCTTCATTGCAGTGTGTGGGCTCTTTAGTTGTGGCTTGCGTGCTCAGTAGTTGCAGTGCACAGGCTTAGTTGCCTGCGGCTTGTGGGATCTCAGTTCCCCCACCAGGGATGAAACTTGCGTCCCCTGCATTGGAAGGCGGATTCTCAACCACTGGACCACCCTCTCCATTGTCTTTTATTTAACTACCATCACCTAGGTGCTCCACAGAGTGTTAGATACACACACACACACACACACACACACACACAACTTACTATTGAAATGGATAAGTAAGCAAATTAGTTTGAATTTACTGTGTCATTAGTAAATCCCTGGACACACATAATAAAATTAAGAAGAAAAAAGTATCAACTAGATTAAATAAAACATAGGCCAGGTTGGTAAAATCAGCCTAAAAAAAATGCATGTCAGTTTCCCACATTTATCTGCTTGAAAAATTGAGGGGGATTCATGCTTATTTGTACATTTTTAAGTTTCTTTCTAATGTTACTGAAGCTCCTCATAGAAAAGAGCCAGTTGATGCAGTTCTCCTTAAAAGTCTTCCCTTCTCCTGTTACAGAGAAGGAATGCCAGTGCATTTAATTTGTTCCCAGAAGAAAAATTGCCTTTACGAAAGTACAGGTAGAAGAATGAAGGTGTGAAGGTAGCTGTGAACCAGTTTCAGAGGAACCTAGTCTACCTCTGTGATTCAGTTCAGTTAAAATCTTTTGAACATCTGCTGTGGAGTAATCATAATTTAATTATGGAATTGTAAGATGGATTCATCCTCAAGTAGTTTAAAGGCTTGTTTATTAGATACAATATGATTCATGAAGAAAGAGCCATGTACCAGAAAATAAAGTCAGTTGATACAGTGAATGTAAGAGACTTAGGTTCCATCAGAAGAGAGGAGGGGGAGCCCTGTGTGGATTAGAGTGCGCAGGGAAACTGAGGGCGGACGTTAGTAGGACTCAGTGGATGGATGGGGTTTTGATGGCCGGAGGAGAGGGGAAGGGACGGTGCAAGTGAGGAAAACATATAAAAAAGGCCTCAGGCAGGAATGAACATCACATATTTAGGCAACAGGAAGGAAATCAACTTGGTTGGAATGGAGAGTTCTGGTTATTGGAGGAGGATGAAGAGGAGAAAATAAATTTGATTAGAATATAATTTGGGGAGAGAGAGAATCAAATTAAGGAATTCGAATTTTTGGAAATTTTGGAATGACTTCAATGAAAATGATAGAATAAAGACCTCCATGATTCTCTTCTATCATTTTTCCATGAGAAAACTGGAAAAAAAAATTGCCAGAATCAGCTTTTCGGAACTCTGGAAATTAACCAAAAACTTGTAGCAATCTGAGGGGCATTTATTCAGGAAGATCGGCTGACTCTCACTAAGAACAGTGATCACTGTGGTGTTTAATTTGCCTATTCCCATTTTCCTCACTTGAGCTTCATGGTGGAGTTTATTTTTCTTTTTAACTTTTTATTTTATATTGGAATACAGTTGATTAACAATGGTGTGTTAGTTTCAGGTCTACAGCAAAGTGATTCAGTTATAGGTATACGTGTATCCTTTTTCAGATTCTTTTCCCAATTCGATTGTTACAGAATAGTGAACAGAGTTTAAAGCCAGCCGCCCATGATCACAGTGAAAACCTCTACCCAGGAAGCCACCAGAGGGCACAGAAGGGAGTCGGAGTTCTTTCAAAGCCTCATTCCTAGAGAGTTGTTATTTTGACTTGTCTGGCGGTTCCCTGGAGGACCCCGCTTGCAAGGCTGCCTTTATTTGTTCTGACTCAGAGCTCATTTAGCAATAAAAGTCATTTTCCAAAGGCACTTGTCAAAAATATTTATAGTTTAGCTTTGAGGCTGCCTGAAGCGGGGGTAATAGGGCAAAAAATTGGGTAGCCAAATGCTTAAACGAAAATTTGAGGAATGAGATCTCCATTAGGGCTTTGAAAAACTCTGACATATTCTTGGGGAGCTATAAGGCCACACACAGGTGTAGGCTGTGTGCATGCTGAGGGCTCTGTACATGGTTAGAAGACCTAAGAAGACCCTAAACTCTCACTCTTGCTGACCTCGAGGCTCTGGAAGTGAAGGCTAAGGCAGAGTTGTCAATGGCCTGGCTGAGGAGAGAAGTCATGCCCCTTTGACACTGAAAACTATAAAACACTGTTGGAAAAAATTAAAATGGAAGGACATTCTGTGTCACAATGAGGTACCATTTAATACCCACTAGGTTGTAGGAAAAGATGTGGAGAATTTAGAACTCTCATGCATTGTTGGTGGGAATCTAAAATGGTGCAATCACTTTGACAAACAGTTTGTCAGTTCCTTAAATGGTTAAAAATATTTACCCTTTGACCCGGCAATTCCACACCATGGTAATATCCAAGAAAAATGAAAACATACACCCACACAAAAATTTGTTCACAAATATTAATAGTTTTGTTCAAAGTAGCCAAAACGTGGATACAACCCAAGTTTCCATCAAGTGATGAATGGGTGAATAAAATGTGGTATAGCCATAACATGAAATATTATTCGGTCATTAAAATGAAGTACTTATACATGGTACAACATGGATGAACTCTGAAAACATTATGCTAAGTGAAAGAAGCCAACCAGAAAAGGCCACATATGATACAATTCCATTTATACAAAATGCCTAGAATAGGCAAATTCTGAGAGACGTAAAGTAGATTAGTAATTGTGAGGGGAGGGGGGATGGTATTGACTGCTAATTGGTGTGGGGTTTCTTTGCCAGGTTAAAAAAAGTCTGTAATTAGACAGTGGTGATGGTTACACAACTTAGTGAGTATAAGAACCATGGAATTCTGTGCTTTGTAAATGTAAAATATTACATATTTTATGTAATATGAGGTGTGTAAATTATACTGCATTTAAAAATACAGGACTCTTTGAAGACTTTTCAACATCAAAATATCATATACTTGCCTAAATAAATAGCTAAACGGTGATAGATAAGGTCAGAGCCCAAAGAGTTTAGAATCAGGAGAACCCCAGTTAGAAAAGATTACATCTAGGCAAAAGAGCATGTGACCAGTAGTCCAGACAGTTTCAATGGTTATATTATGAGATTTTCTGCTCACAGGCTTCCAGGACCTAACAGTGCCCGGCCATGAAACACGTCGAATGCATTTTTATTGAAGTTTAAGTCGAAAGGCCTGTGTTGTAATCTCTAGGGTTGTGTGTGTGTGTGTGTGTGTGTGTGTGAGAGAGAGACTTCGTATACTGCAACACAGTAAATTTCCTCCTCTGTAAAACAGAGCGTCTTTGTGGTAAGAGGCAAGTGATATCCATGTATAAGAATATGATTTTTTGAAAAGCCCAATTCATTTATACAAAGGACTCTCAATAATAAGCATAACAATAACAAAAATGACAGTCAGATAATAAAGGAGACTGTACATTGGTGACTCCAGTTGTAGCAGATTGGCTTTTGCCACTGAAGATTTTGCTTTTTAGGGGTGAAAGCCTTTGCTTTTTTTCCAGCTTCAATTTCATCTCCTTGATTTTATGTACATTATAATGTGGATATTATATATTGGATAGTATATATAATGGGTATTATAAATATTTTAGTTATTATAATATATACTATCCAATATATGTTGCATGGTTTTTTTTTAAGATTTTTTTTGATGTGGACTTTTTTTAAAGTCTTTATTGAATTTGTTACAATATTGCTTCTGTTTCATGTTTTTTGGTTTTTTGGCCCCAAGGCACGTGGGACCTTAGCTCCCCAACCAGGAAGCGAACCTGCACCCTCTGTATTGGAAGGCGAAGTCTTAACCACGGCACTGCCAGGGAAGTCCTGCATGTTGGCTATAATATATATATATATATATAATATATATGTTTAAATATTATATAATTATATGTATATACATGGATATGCTATGAAACTTGGAGAACTAATATTTTGCTTAAATTTGGTAAGAGCCTTATCTTACCCAGTACTATCTAGAGATGCCCACGTATCAAATATGTTCCTGATTTCTTTATGTGAAAATATAAAAACCCCTCTATGACTAGGAAGCCAGCTGAGGAATGAAACTTCCTCTCTTGCTTAAAGGGCTGTGTTTCCCTATGCAAATGCAGCACAGCCCAGAAATTAGCAATGACTGCTAAATTAACACACTTGAAGAGCTTGGCTTGTACTAATAGGCAGTCAGATGGTCTTGTTACATTGTAATGGTGCCAAGCTAATTGAAGTGATTACTGTTGCTTATGAGCAGCCTTTTTGAAGTAGAAGTCTTTTAAATTATCCATAGACGTTAAATGTCAGACACTATTGTGTAATTATACTTTGTAAATGCTGAATGTCATAAGGCATCACAGGTAATTGAGGTTTACAGAGAAGAGCTTTTTCTAAACCTAATTGGGCATCAGCTCTTTGTCACTTTTTCGAAATCTAATTGGGCATCAACTTTTTGTGCCAGGGGACACTCCACTGCCTCACAGCCTCCCTTTCCCCCCCACCTTCTCCTGCTAGACTTACTTGTGGGGCCCCGCATGTCATGATGGTTCCAAATCACTGAGCTTAAACACCTCTCTGTCTGTATCCTCTGTGATCTCTGGGGACTGTTACACTGGTTTGGGATATCATGGGCTGAAGCTTTCTGGGGAGCCAGGTGTGGCTATCTGACGGCAGAAGGGGACCATCTGAATGGACTATCAAGTCCTTTGAAATCTCCAAGTGAGCCCAGAATATTCTATGTGTTCTGGGATTTTCATTTGTTGTTGTGTGCGAGTGATTTTGAAAAATATCTTTTCATGGTATTAGAAATGGAGGTTTTCATGGTGCTCCATGGAACTTTCATGGTGGAAGTACCCAACCATATCTTGTCCTGTTTTCGTTGCTTAGGTCATATTAGAACACATGTTAGGATTCCAATTTTAAAACAATTCATAGAAAGCCACTTTCTTCTTGCCTTTTGTGACAGTAATGTTTATTATGAACCAAACTTTGGGAACCTCAGATGTCTTGCCTGTGTCTTGCCTCAGCTATGCACTGAGAGTGACCAAACAGCCAAGTAGGACTTTTGAATACAGATATCAAGATGGCCTGCTATTGGCTGTGAATCTTCCAGCTGGGCTCACTGTGAATACAGTCTCAATTTCTGACATAGTGGCTGGCAAGAAATATACAAAAAGGCATTCTTATTGCATAATTCTTAATACGTGTGTCCAGTTGGTCACCGGGTTTTATTAAATAAAACTGTGATTTTATGACAGGGCCCTTATTGTGTGCTTTCAGCAGGTAGCAATTTATGAAAGTCCTGGCTTATTTGTAAAGCTGTCTTTATCTGCTCTTTTTGAAAGCATTCATTATTCTCTATGATAAATTGAGTTCTGATTAAAGTGTTTTCTGCCCCACATAAGGAGACTATGGGAGAAATGTCAATGCATGTAATAGAAAGAGTGTGTGGATGTTTTCAAGACTGTGAATACAGAGGACTCAAGTCAAGTCGTGTTGAGTGTGTTCCGCAGAGTCTGCTGATTTCTGAAGATGGATGCAGAGATGTTCACAAATGGTCAGGCCTTATTACAGGCTTCAAAGATGCATTCCTATGCTTTGGTGATGAGTTTTTTTTCGTTGTGTTATTGAAAAGGCAAATTAAATGAGTACTTTTTATACATTACAAGTAGTGTACTGATACTTGTCAGAAGTAACACTAAGCAGTAAGTGTAGTTTTTCTAGCATCACTTTTGAAGATGGCTTTTATGATGTGCCTGTCAGAGAAGAATCAGGTTCAAGGATATTATTAAAGTTGTTTAACAGTTTAAAGCAATAATATGCAGGATGCCACAGAAAATGTTGAATTAGACATGGTTTTTGCACAATGAGCTTATGCATGTCCTCTCGTTTTTCTTCCCTTCTGAACATATTCCATCCCTCATCATAAAGTTCTTACCCCTGTGGCTTGGTAGTCTTGCTATTGCTCCAGGTATAACAGGGTGACTTAAACTGGAGGCCAGAGCATCATTCTTACTGACGTGCTATTGATGGCTTAGGTGTGCAGGCACTCAGGATTAGCCACTGTTTTGAAGAGGTATTCAGTTCTCATATACTTTTCTAGCAATGCTCAAATGCAGTCAACAGAGTGGAGCTCTTCTTTGTGCAATGGCTTTGAATAGAATCTCTGCTGGACCCTATCCATCCAGCTGAGGATCTAGGCAGCACATCAGGAAAGTAACCACCACTGTCTGCTCCCATGCTCCAAGGGCAGGTTTAGCATTCTCAAGGTCAGGTGCTGCTGCTTCATGGGGGTGGTCATCAATGCTGTTCATCACTTACTTTCAGCTCTTTGCCCTCAGGCACAAGGTGGGCTCATGTTTCCTTGTGGTTGGGTTGGGGTCATATGACTAATTTTGGCCGATGAGTTGTGAGTAGAAGTGATATGTGGCATTTTCATGCTGGAGCATTTAGTTGCCAGTGGGAGACCTCTTTAGAGTCCTTGTTCTGCTTGTAATTGTGACTGGCATATTTGAGATGGTGGTTGTTCTATCAGCCAGAGCTAAGAAACCTGGAGCAGAGTCCTCAGCTGACCCTTAATGGACATGTAGGATGAACAAGAAATAATATTTGTTGTTATTGGGCTTTTCCGTACTGCAAAATAACTTAGCCTACCTGACTGATACATTATCATTAGGTCATACATTTACCTAGGGCCTATATCAAGGGTCACAAATGTGATCGCCCATGAGACCCAATATGAGTGAATGAGGAGAGTGGGACATAAGAAAAGACATGGGTATGCTTTGTTTGCACGTTGAACATACAGGCATATTCTTTGCTTTTTCAAAGGCATATATTCTCTATCCAGTTTTTTTGAAACAAGTAGCCTTTTTTAGTCTATCTCTTAATTTCTCTCCTTTGATAGACTGAAAGACCCAGAAGCCATTTCTCTATTAGATGTAAAACAGCAGTCTAGTATGACGGTAAATGACTCCTGACACCGATGCTAAGTGTTGGGGACACCACAGGACACCTATGTGTTGGTGCCTGTAGCAGATTGGACCACACAAACCCTGTCTGGTGGAGGCAGCTGGTTTTATTTCTCCCAAGGCAATTTCTGCAGGAATGTGAGCCCAGCATTCCTGGGCTTCTAAGAGACGTTTGGAATTCATATTTTATGTGAAGTGTCCTAATTTTGAAATAATGTTCAATTAAAAAAGTAATTCTGGAGGATAAAATAATATATATCATAAGGTCAGTACTTTGTAAACCTTGGTCTGGATTCCCCACAGCCCATGATTTTCAAGCTAATTTAAAAAATCTTCATTTGAAGAGGTTACATCTTAAACACAGGGCAAGCATATATCAACTGGCAGTGTAAGGAGGAGTAATCAGTGTAATAACAAGTAATCAGGAAATAACTGTTGATTTCCTCCTATATGTTCAATATTGTGTTAGGTGCTGTGAGAGATACTGAAAGAACATAAAAGATTGGTCGTGGCTTTGGGAAATTCACAATCTAATTGGGGAAAAAATTAAAACAAATAATAGAAATAATATAAAAAGAAACAAAAGAAACTGTTAGGGATCTCCAGAGAAACAGCCAGTCAGAGCTATCTCTATATCTGTATAGATGTATATATAGGTATACACACATGTATGTGTATATGTGTATGTACCTAAGGACACTTATGTGTGTGTGTGTGTATATATACATATAATACCTATCTATCTAGAATATATATCTATCTAGAACATACACATATATCTAGAAAGGGATTTGCTATAGGAATTGGCTCCAACGTTATGGAAGCTGAGATGTCCCACTGTCTGCTGTCTGCAAGTTGGAGACCCAGGAAAGGTACTGGTGGACCTAAGAGCCAGGGACCCAATGGTAGCGTTTTCAGTCTTAATCTGAGGCCTTTGAGGACCCCTAGCACCGTGGGCAGAAGATCAGTGTTCTAGCTCATGCAGTCAGGCAGAGAGTGAATTCAGCCTTCCCCTGCTTTTTCGTCTGTTCAGGCCTTCAGCTGATTGGGTGACGGTTACCCACAATGGGGAGGGCCATCTGCTTGGTTCACCAATTCAAATGCTGGTCTCTTCTGGAAACATCCTCACTGACACACCCAGAAATAATGTTTAACTAGCTCTTGGTGTATCCCATGGCCCAGCGAAGTTGACACGTAAAATTAACCATGACAGACACTGTCTAAGAATGGATAGTTAATGGCCACCCTGTGCAATAAGGACTAAAGTGTGATTAGAGGAGAGAAGGGGGTGTTGGGAGTAGTGGAATAGTCCTAGGAGGCTCGGAGAGAGAAGTGGGAATTGAGCAGAAAGTTGAAGAATGGGTGGGGTAACTGGTGGGGTAGGGAACAGAGGATATTGCATGTGGAGGTGACGACACCTGAGGGAAATGCAAGGAGGGCTGCTCAACTGAAGTAGAGGGTGCCCGGCGGAAGTGGGAGGGGCGTGCGTGGAGAGAATTGGGTTGCAAGGTACCATATTAAGAAGGACCTCAGAAGTGAGGCAAAGGCATGGACCATGGATGCTGTCAGAAGCAGAGGCTCATTACTGCAACCAGGACATTAGGAGGAGACTGGAGACTAGAGTTGAGGCCAGAACATAGAGTCAAGGCCAGCTCTGTATCTGATTAACATTAGTTGTGTGGCCTGGGACAAGTTGTTTGGCATCTGTTGTCACTGGTTTTCCTGTATGTAAGATGAACCACATAAGTGTTGGACTTATATATGAAGCTTATTAAAAAGAAAGCTGATTGGGAACCCAGCGCTCCAGCCTTCGGAGGATGGGGATTTTGAGTTCTACAGAGGGTTTTGGTGCATGCTAACATCGAGAAGTGCTGTGCTGAGAGATCCAGGGATTGGCTGAAAAGAGGGGGCTGAGCCCACTGAGCTGATGAGTAAGATGAAATCAGGGCCCCGGGAGGCTTTGTCCGGCCTTGTCATGCAGGTCAAATTAGAGCAAGAAACAACCAGGGTCTGATTTCTGACATGCCCCCTCCCCCCATCCAAGCCAGGTTAATCTACTTACTTTCTCCTCCATGTGGCTTCACCTGCTCTGTCTCAAAGATCTTAATTTGGGGCCACTCTGAGGTGTGTTCTTGTGTAAAACATGTTTTTTGTCTTTGTGAGAGAGAAGTTAGTTTGACTTGCAGATCACACTGTCATCCCTACTTGCCTCTAGTGCTGTCTTGGTTTCTGGTCCTAGATGTCCAGGTTGCAGTAAATATGGAAACAGAACCTCAAGCAATGATTGGTAGAAGATGAACCACATCCCAGCTTTAGGCCTAAATTTCGAGTTGATTCTCTCTCTCATTCTTCTTCCACAGATGCCTTCGTTCTCAGCATTCTTCATCTTAGAGGCAACTGTGTTTGTGTCCTTGACTGGAATGTGTTCCAACGTGTTGTCAGAGATTTCTGTCTCCCATGCATGATTGCTAAAATACCAAGAATCAAAATGACATCTGATAGCTGTGCAATCCCTAAAGGGCAGGAAGAAAGACTTTGCTTAAGGCAGAATGCACTAATCCATTGTACTAGCAGGTTGCCAGAGCTGTCCTAGTCAGTGTTTACTTTTGTCAGAAGCAGGAATAAGGTAAAACACACGGGAGAAGTTTCCAGCATGGAGAAATTAGTGCTAAATTAAGATGCAAACAACATGTCCTGAGGCTGGAAAACAATTTAGGGAAATGAAGCAATAGGTAAATATTGTTCGTTACATTGATAAATAGGATTTGGCAGCCATCCAAAATTTGCATTTAATTTGAAGCCAAAAAATACCATTTGATTTGACAGAGTAATTTCATGTGTGCTAGTGGACATATCCTCCCAGGCAGGCAGCTGGTGATGCATGTGGGGGGAAAGATTTTGAGGAGTATCAGTGTGTTGATGTAGTGACCCCCTCAGGAAACCAATGTGTGTGGTGTATGTGTAGTCTATCAACCTTTATATTTAAAAAGGAATATGACAAGAGTTCTGAAATAAAAAGGAATTTGAAATTTTTATTCTGAGCTATTTTTTTCATGATCTTTTCCATTTGCCCATAAGTCAAATCATGCTAATGGTGAGGAGGGGATGAGAGTAGATATATTATTGCAAATCAAACTAAGTCAACATTTTTTCCAGGACCTACTGTGTGTGGGGCAAAGCGCTAGGTTTTCTGGAAGAAATGGGAAAAAGTTAAGACGTGGTCTGGTCTTCAAGAACCTTGTGTTTTGGTTTTCTAGATCACTTTTCTATCTAGCCAGGCATAGGTTGGTTTTTAGAAGTCTGCAGTGAGGACTCACAGAGTGGGTGGGTTGTGGCCAGAGCTGGGTATGTAATGAGAATAACCCTGCCCGTGCTCAGCCGGGCTATCCCCATTCCAGTCCCATGCCTGACATGTAGACCTTTATAAGAAATCCAGCCAGAGCATCACCTGAGTTTTTCTCTTCATCAGAAAATATACGAAATGGACAATACTATTCTTAAGATTCCTCCCTGTTCTAGAATATATGTAGCCTAAGGGGTTGATGGATCTGCTGCCCTCATTGGAGCACTGAATGTGAGAGCCAGGAAAGGCCAGACCAGACCACGGCCCCACCACTAGAATTTATGCCTCCTGTGTGTAAGTCAGATGTTGACACACCTGGAAAAATCTTAACCTATGGCAAAATCTGACTTAAGAAAGACCGAAGACTTTTTAAAGTAACAATGACAACAGTTAATATTTATTCAGACCTTATTATTTGCCAGGCTCAGTCCTATGTCATTTGCATTATTTAGCTATTTTCAATCCACAGGACAACGCTATGAAGTAGGTGTTCATATTATCCTGTTTTTCCAAGAGACAGCTGAGGCACAGAGAGGTTAAGAAGTGTGCGCAAGTTTGCACAGCTAGTAAGTGGCAGAGCCAGCCTTGGAACCAGCGGGTTTGACCTCAGAGCTCACATCCTATTGGATTCACCCTCACATCCATTCTATCCAAGAACAGGAGAAATAATTTTTTTTGTTGCTTTCCATCAAAACACTGCTGTTTCCCACCCTCTCCCCTCTCCCCTTCCTCTCTCTCTCACCTTTTCCTAACTCCACTTCATTCCTCGTAATATAATCTATAGCATCTGAAGTGGGAGGACACCGGAGGCTATTTAACTCTCCATAATTCTATCTTTCTTTTTGTGGATTTGTAATAATGATACAGGAGTGTTATAGGAAGGGTTCCAAATAGGAAAGCAGCTATGTAAACTGTGAAACACACACCACAGTTCTATTGCAACGAAAATCATACTTTTCATCATGATATTAAGCAAAAGTAGAAAAAATCTACCAGCCCTATCTCAAGGAAAGGCCACCTATTACAGTGCTCTGGGGGAAGTGATAGGGACTTGAAATGAAGGGATTTGTAGAAAGAGATCAGGATGAGGTCATAAGACTCAAGGGCGTATTTTTCCTGGAGTGAAAACTCCCAGTTTGTAATCTCCACTTCTCATCGTTTGATCCTTCCTACCTCCAGCTAGATTTCCTTAGTATTTCTCAGAAAACTTCCCAGCATTCGAGCATTTGAAGAATTAGGATTCCAGCAACCAGTGCCACTTACTGTAATGTAAAAGAGATGCAAAGCTCAGTCCGCCATACAATAAAATTTCAGAGTAAGTGTGAACCCATGGTGTGTTGGTTAGAGGATGGAGTTGTTATCAGGTACAAATTTCAATTACATTAAAGGCCTTCTCTAATTAGGAAACTGAAGATCATTGGCCAAGAACCATATACCACATGTCATGGCTCCTGGAAGGAATACTGATGAATGTTTTCTCTGAATGCATTCTAAAAGTATTGATGTGCTATAATTACAAAAAGACATTGGCAAAAATGTTGGGAAATTCTTGTAAACTCGACATAATGGGCAAGCTGATAGATATTTCTGGTTTTATCTTTCAGAACTAGTGTCTTTGTTTAATATTTTGGTTTTTAATTAAGAGCAACTTGGTAAACACTGCATTCCTGAACCTTTAATTCAAGTAATACTTACTGACTCTCTACTGTGTGCCCAGCTAGGAGCCCTGGAAGAAACAATGTTAGTGTATGACAAGATTTCCTACCTTCGAAGTGTTTATTGTCTTTGGACCCTTCATGCTCTGAACAACAGGAAATAATAGAATTGAACTCAGGACAATTTTATTAATAATAAAATAATAATTTTATTATTACAGGATGATGTTTTAAGTTTACAAAGGACTTTTCATGCACTGTCTCCTTTGATTCTTTCAATAACACCATGACATAATTTATTACTATTATTTTACAAAAGTAGAAGTGGAGCATTTGGACATTGAGTGGTGTCAAGGCCCTGTGGTTAGAAGCCCCGATGTCTGCCTCCCAACTAGGTTTTCCTACCATGGCATACCCCCTTTCTGGTCACAGTTTTCTCTGGCTGAGGTGGATAAAGCCAGTACCATACTGTGACTGATGTGTGGTTGGAGTTCATGATCGAGGCCACTTACCTTCTTGAGAGCATGGCGCTGACCGTGGTTGGGAATTATGGTTTGGGAGACCTCCCTTGGAGAATATGCTGGAAACACAGCCAGGTTTCATTCTTAAAAACTGGTGGCTGATTAGGTTGAAAGTGCCTGTTGTCGACTGACTTGTATCCTGTCGAAATCCTAACCCTGCCAGCAACTTGGTCTGGACTACTAGCCAGAACGGTGAGAAAATAGGCCACACGGTCTGTGCCACTTTGTTATGGCAGCCCTTGCAAACGAATACAGTGCCTAAATTATTTTAAACTGGTTAGTTAATGTTTACCCTGTGTGTTGCTTAGATTTTTGGCATGAGATGGAACTGAACTCAGATGGCTCAAATAGGGGCTTTATTGAAAGGGCTACTTACAGAAATGTGGGCAGGGCCAAAGAAGCCAGAGGCTAGCAGCATTGGGGAGCTCTTGCTATGTCTAGGAATAAGGGGGGGGGGAGGGGAGGAAATAGGCTTCCAGAGCCCGGTGAGAACTGAAGCTGTGGGGAAAGGACCATCCAGTGGGAGCTGCAATTATGGGGAGACACGGCTGCTGTCATAGAAGGGTTGCAGAAACAGGGAGAGAGTGATGAAAAGAAATTCCAGCATCTCTCAAGCACTGTTTGAAGTCTTGTCGGAGCATTCCCATTGGCCCATTCCAACAGGAAGCCAGAAAACAAGGGAGTATGGACGATGCTGCCTGCAGAGATCAGTACCCTGAGATACTAGAAGCGCCCAGAGGGTGAAGAATAAATGGTGGGTTGGAACAGAGAATGACTTTGCAAAAGAAAATAATCAGCATTATATCTGTTCAACAGACCGAAGAAACACAGGGGCTGAAGTTATTATTTCTCCAAGATCAGCAAAGTCAATACCGACTGCAAATGACACTCTCTGCTTTTTGGTCATGTGTGATTTTCCTGTACAGTCGGCCTCTCACATCCAGAATTTGAGGATGCAGAAGGGCCGACTGTACTACTCCACTTTACATAAGGGACTTGAGCATCCTCGGGTTTTGCTATCTGCCGGGGTCCTGGAACAAGTCTGCTGTGGATACCGAGGGACGACTGAGTTCTGTTTTCTGGAGAAAGGGCTTACCATGAGAAGAAACTTTTCATTTTTCAGGGCTGAAAGAGAAATCAGATCTTCTGAATGTCTCAATTTAGAGTTGAGGAAGTTGCAGCAGGGAAAGGTGAAGCAGCCTCCCCATGGCTCCCCAGCAGGTTCGTGGGAAAAGCCAAGGGTGGGTCTAGAGACCACGGATCATCGGTCACTGCGTGGACCTCATTAATCACTACATTTCCCTCTAAACTTCCAGGCAGGATGTTGAATTTTAGTAGAATGTTTAAAATATAAAGTCTTCTTTAAAAAAGTTCATTGAGAAACTTCCCTAGGAATTTATTGAAAAAGCAAAGGAGGAAAAAGTGGAACCACGGTTTGTTAAATTTTAGTTTTAGACATGAATTAAAAAAGGCCGTGTGCTCCAGAAGCAGCCCGATGGCCTGCATTCCATTCAGTTTGTGGCCAGTCTAGAACCTGATCTGGGGGAGGATCCAGGAGGCAAAGCCTAACCCCGGGAACCAGATCCCTGGCAAAGCTCGTGCAGCCTTGCCTGCATCCTTGGTTTATCCTTCCTGTTTCCACACTTATCAAATATTTATTGTCAGCAACGGGCAGTTCTGTTTGCACACAGTGTGATGGGGTAATGAGATAGTTAGGTTTCCTCCTGTTATTGATGGGGAGTGCTGATGGCATGAATAATTTCCTCTTTTCATAAATGGGAATTTAATTATTGATGTCTTGTTAAGGCAGCGACAAAGGTGTTACCAACACACACTGCAGTTGGAAGCCTCGACAGGCATGAGGACCTAGGGTTCGTGGGGGGTCTTGAAATAAACTTGATTAATTGTTTAGGAGAGCGAGTATCTTCATATCTATCAATCTATCTACATATACATATATATAAATATGTGTAAATATATATATTCTATATATGCTCTTTGAAGAAATTTTTATCTAAAACACATCAGGGAAAACAAACCTCCAAAACCTTACCCTAACAAAGTGCGAGCAAATCAAATCAGTGAGAAACTAGTCCTCTCACACTTGCAAAGGACGTTAATTGAATTCTTAGCCTCACTGGTGGAATGTCTATTCATAAAAGCAAGGGTTTTTGTGGACTGACAACTCACATTAGCTCTTAAGAGAAGATAAAAAGAACATGAGGTCTCGAATGTAGTGTGCTAATTTTATGACTTTCTTTGAAGGGATTCAAGGCTGTCTGAGTATCTGCCTCCACCCCACACCAAAAAGGAAAGAAAGGCAAAACACTGCAACATAGTTCTCAGGGAAGAGAAGTTTTCATTACTGCCTTTTTTCCCCCCTCAAAATCCAATTAATGTTTCTGTTTCATTCTTTTTAGCTTCTTGGGGAAATTGACTGAGGAGTTGGAACTGGTGTCTCTTTCTATGGTAGAGAGAGATGAGAAGGATTTCAGAGCAAGCAAATCTCAGAGTCAGGGAATCCTTTGCTGATGTGGGGAGTAAGAAAATCCTGCGATTCAGATAGGTAGGAATGTGGAAACGCCGGCATCTCAGATGTAATGTGCCCATGAATCACCTGGGATTTTGCTAAAGTGCAAATTTTCGTACTGAAAGTCTGGTGTGGGGTCTGAGACTCTGCATTTCTGACACGCTCCCAGGTGAAGCCAGCACTGCTGGTCTATGGACCACACTTTGAGTAGCAAGGATTATTGGACCAGACAGCAAATTTTAGAGGTACTGAATATTTAAGATAGGTTAACAGTAGCTATGCTTTTATATTTTTTTAAACATCTTTATTGGGGTATAATTGCTTTACAGTGGTGTGTTAGTTTCTGCTTTATATCAAAGTGAATCAGCTATACATATACATATATCCCCATATCTCTTACCTCTTGCATCTCCCACCCTCCCTAGCTTTTATAATTTTTGATCCTTTGCATTGTTTTTTTTGTTATTAGAATGAGTACATTTTTACCACTGCCTGAAACAGCTTTTTGCTGCAAAAACTTCATTTCTTTTTAATTTTTCTGAGTTTTCTGATGATACTGGATATTGACTTAAAGTAGCTGGGACAGGTGGGCCTCAGATAATTACAACAATCTTTTTAAGATTGGAAGCCACCTTAGAAAGAGTCGCCAGCTCGGTTATAGGCAAGGGTATTAAGTGTCCTCTCAGCCTCCTTGGCGTATTAGGTTAGCACACCCTCCCCAGTTTGACTCCTTCATTTGAAGCCTCCTCCTGCCCCTCTTAACTCTTCAGCCAACCTCTTAACCATCACAGTTTCAGGAAAAATGTATTTTTTTTTCCAAGTGATGGTCCATCTCATCTTCCTCAGTGTTGTCCATTCTCTAGAACAGACCCTATTAGCTGTGGCCAACAAGCTCTTCCTGTGTCCCCCAACTTTGTTTATTCTTCTTCCAGTTTTAAATATTATCCAGTATTTATATCCAGTATTAAATATATTAAATTGCTAAGTGCTTCTTCTATAAGGCAGCTGGATCAGTTATTCCAGTAAATGAGAAGAAACAATGAAAGCTGAGAGAAGGAAAAAAATCTCAATATTGGCTATTCTAGTAGTGTCAAGATTGAAAACTGCTGGAGATTGAACTGGGCATGGTGTACGTATGTAAATGATGAATAAACCATACAGAGAAACCAATGCCACCACCCCCACCTAATGGTTCCCTGCACCGTGCACAGCCCAGGAGGATGACAAAACTTTCTGGATAGGTCAGCTGTCCCTCTACGCAGCTACCCTGGGCTCTCCTGAAATAAAACAGAACGAAAAAGAAAGTAAGGATGCTTTGGAAGAGCCCTAATAGGAAGCTCATTCTCATTCTCACTTCCCCTCTGATGCCGTAATGCAGGTCTGCGCTGGCAAAGGATGGGCCACAGTTACCTTCCTCCTGGGTGCAGTCGACAGTCCTGACACCTTCTAGAAGGTTCACAGGGAGTGGGAGGTGAATGATCTTCCTGATCACGGGCTGAAAGATCAATAATTATTTAGGAAAAAAACAGGGAGCGAGAGATGGGAACGTTAGAGAGGGAGGAAGGGAACTCAGACCATTTATTTTTCTACAAAATACTTTATGTGACAACAGCGGCAGCCCCCAAAGGGCAACATGCAACAACAGAGCCTAATTAGAATGATGTCAGTGTAATCATTAACTCGCATCTAACACCTACGAGAGTATTTCTGTTTAAACTAAAACATGACCTGCATGGTGGAGAGGCCTTGTAAACTGTCTTTGAAATAAAATATGTGACAGGAAAGGTCAGGGCTGCTCTCATTTGAATTTCAAGTAGGGAGCTGGCTCTGCGGTGGCCAGTGTAGCAAGCCTGGCGACTTCCCTTTCCCAGGCCTTCCTGCCAGGACTAGCAGTTGGAGAAATCCTCTAGGACTAATTACTGGGATTGCAAAACAAGGATTTTTCTTCTCTTGCTTCTGCCCACTTTCCCTTCCCCTCTCCCAACCAGGGCAGGAAGAAAGGGTCTCTACTGATGTTTGGAGAAAGGGGTGATTTCCTTTGTTGTTGCTATGAGACTGAAGGTCACCCCTGAGTGGCCTGATCCAGACACCTGCCGGCTGGCCCCTGGGCCAGGCCTAGCCTAGTCTGTCCTTCCTAGCATGTCCTCCTGCCAGCGAGGGAGAGGAGGGCTTGCTAATAAAGTCTCTTCCCAGCAAGAGTGATGCCAAGGCATTGCCTTCCGCTGGGCTGTGTAAAAGTAGCTATCAAATCAGCAAGATGCAACTTGATTTGCAGGTCTCCGGTGAAATTTAAGAAGGCAAAGTGTAAAACGTTCAGGGAAAAGGAAGCATGAAAACGTTTTTAAGGAAAGCATTTAAAAAGTCAGAGACAGACATAATAATAAAAAAATGGTTGGCAGGGAAGGTTTTATTTATTCATTTTGAAACATTGCAATGAGCTCTGTTAGCAGCGTTTATCTGCCTTTTTTTTTTTTTAAAGGCAGCACCAAAAGCAAGTGAGTTGATTTCATTTCCTTTTTCCTTCTGTGACTTTTAAAAGCATTATATATACTGAGATCTTTTCTGCACTCCTGGGAAATGATAAAGCTGTAACATTTAGTCCATAAGCCTTACTTCTGGAAACCTTCCTTTCTCTTCTCCCTCTGCAGTCCCTGCTGTCCGCCTCCTCACTAGCCTTTAATGCAGGGTCTCTCTTTGTCATGTATTCTAATTGGTCTTTTCCCCTCAGCTTCTTTGTAATATTTCCTTCATCTTTAAAATTTTGTTTTTCAAGTCTTTGTCTTCTCTTTAATACAAAGAACTGTAAAGGATGAGGAAATCCAGAATGTACTTGGCAACAGTGAAAGAAAACAGGCTTGGGAAAACCACAGACACACAGCATAGAGGCAGCTGTTCTCCTTACCATTCAGCATTGTTTAAGTCAGAACGGTTATTGGGGTTGTTACCATTACAGAGAAATTATTCACTGGACCCTTGTGATGGCAAGACAGATTTTATGCAGGACTATTGCGATGGGGGGTGGGGAGGGAGAGAGAGAGAGAGAGAGAACTTAACTTTAAATACAAAGACAGAGGGAGATTTATAGCCAGATTGAGGGGGTCGGTAGATGGAAAATAAGAAGAGATGCCAAAGGTAAGGGTTTCTTGCTAAACGGGACTAACAGGACTCTTGCTAAAGGCAGGTCAAGGATTTAGATATCAACGGTAGGGGATGAGGAATTTGGTTTGATGAGGGTGGGGGATTCTCGCTAAACTGATGTGGCAGGATTCTTGCTAAAAGCAGCCCAAGGTCGTGACCTCATCCAGAGGGCTCAGAGGAGCCTAAGTTAAGTTTGGTTAAGGAGGGAGTCTTAGTACAGTTGACCCTTGAACAATATGGGTTTAAACTGCATGAGTCCACTTATGTGTGGACTTTTTTCACTAAATACCTACTATACTACTACACTATCCATGGTTGGTTGAATCCGAGGATGTGAAACCTTGGCTACGGAGGGCTGACGATAAAGTTATACATGGCTTTTCAACTACGCAGAAGAAGTGGGTTGGCGTCCCTAAGCCCTGCACTGTTGAATAGTCAACTGTACTTCTCCAGCCAAGGTGTGCTCAACCCACCAACTTTGACCCAATAGTGGAAAAAATTATATAGAAATGGACAGATTTGCACTACAGAGACCTATGTATTATAATTCCATAGGCAGATCTTAATTCCTGAAGCAGACTTATGCTGCTGCTAACCCTGGGAGAAAGTGATTCCAGAACATCTGATTCACTGTAGGTTTAACAACCTCAACCGTTCTTGATTTCTGTCCGCACGGGACTAGAAAGCTCTCTGCCATTGGAGTTGGAAAAGAAAGTTCAAATTCCGACTTTGCAAACCTCTGTGATCTTCACTCTAACCCACCTGTTGGCCGGGCTGACTCTGACAGGGTCCAAGTTGGAAAACACTGTTTTCCTGTTTTTCTCACACCACGTTTCATCAAGTTATGTGGCACCCCACTTTCTCACCCCAGGATCCTAAAGCTTTTCGATGCCTTTCAATTGTCAGAACTCGTTTGGACAATTAAAGCTCACTTTCAGGCATTTAAACATTCCAGGCCCAGTCCTTTTAAAATCTGAAGCTCACGTGTAACCAGATGCTTTTCTCTTCTTCCTCATCTCTACTAGCCCCCAGCTCAGGCCACACCTGCAATGGGGAAGTGGGTGTGGTCTCCTGTATTCCCCTGCTTGCTTTGTTCCTTATCCCTCCCTGTCATGTGGAGCCTCCAGAGTCGGGGCAGGGGGAGCAAGGTACAAAAAAGAGACCAAAGTCGCTACCTGACCAGTACTATCTGCAGTTTCCCCTTGACTGCCATGGCACCTATCATGTCCTCCACGCCGTCGGGGGTAAGCTCCAGACACCAGGAAACAAACGGCCAGGCCGCCCTAGCATTCTCGAGCTGCACCCCGCTGGTGTGGCTGCACCAGGATGGGCTAATGAGTTTCTCTGGCTCGGCCAAGGACTGGACCCTCCAGCTCTCCATCCTGCAGACCTCCCGGTTGGGCCGACGACTCTCTGACCTGTTCTGCTGCTCAACCAGCTTCCAGCCTCTGGTACGCAAGCTGAAAGGTATGGTGGGCTCCGCCGCTGAGCGCGAGCTGTGGGAATGGGCCCAGCCGCTCCTCTTGGGGATGTGGGGTTGACCACAGCCTGTTGTCATTAGCTTTAGCTGCCCTTCTGAGAAAATAAGGAAAGCACCACAGAGACAAACCAAGCGATCTCTCTGAATCTGTTTTGTTTGTTTTTTGTGTTTTTTTTTTTCTTCTGTCAAAGGAGGGGAAATAAGCCTCTCTTGTTAGCGTTGTTACAAGGATGAAATGAGGTGATCTGTATGGAGGTGAGAGTCATGTTCAGTGTCTTTTTCATCTTCCCTCCCTTTCTTCTTTGCCCCCTCTCTTCTTCAGTTTTCCCCACTGTTCCTCCTCTTCCCCTAGATTGATAGGCTGGGGAAGGAACATGATAGAAGTATTGGGGTCTCAATTCAGAATTTCTTAAGAAAGCCCATTTCTTGGGTGGAAGAAGTGGAAGCTGCATAGGAAGATTCGGGACTGGGACCTTTCCAGGGCCACTCAGGTGTGACAGTGACGTACAGAGGAAGGCAAGACTCTACTTAGCAGAAATCTGCTGAGGGCTTGCCCTGCGTCCCCAGCTTTGTGTGTGCGGTGCAAATGAATTCCCAGACAAACTGGGAAATAGTGCCCGTCCACGCCCCACCCCCCCAACCAGGCAGGCAGGTACCACTAAACGCCTGCTGCCTTAGCCCGTTGTTCCTGAACAAGCGTCCAATTTATAGCTTGCAGGGGGTTGGGGGAGGCACCTCAGTGAATGGAGGCTGCGAATCCCTTCGGTGCTGGGTCCCCGCCTGCCTGTGGTGCTCCTGTTGATGGATGGTAGGTGGGATGTAATATTTGCTGTGATGGATCACAGAGGAGTATGAAAATTCATAAGGCAGCGTTACTGTGTGTGTGTGTTCTGTTTGTAGCCCCGTTAGCACTCTCATTGATTACATAGAGTTAGGTCATTTTGACAATGTGCTGTTTTCTGTCTGCTCTATTCTTCAATGCATGCATCAGAGCGAGATAGCTACTTGCCCATGTGATGCACAGCTGGTTGGCCAACGCCCCTCTTCTTGCCCTGGAATCTTTGCCTCTCACTTTTCTGGATGCAGCCTCAGCTGCCTGAGGGAGGGTGTGTGCGTGCGTGCGTGTGTGTGTTTGGCTCGAGGGCTCTGCCATCATCCATTACTGCCCTCGCCACTCTGGGAAGTTCTCAGACTCCCAGGATGCTGGATGCAGCTGCCGTGGAGTGGTGCTATTCTCTGAACCTTTCAGAATAGGTAAGAGGGCAGGGGCAGGGTACAGATAATTTTGGAGAGTTTGTTTAAGAGAGCAGACTATCAATGGATTATGGAAACATGCAAAGTTTTAATCCTGTCAAAGGTGAATGACACCAAATACTTATAAGCAGCACCCCTATTGTACTATATTATACTGGCCCGAGCATGTTCTGGTGGTGGCAGCTGGGGCTACTGCTAGCTACTCCTGCTTCTTTCTTTTCTTCTCCCCCCACCTTCCTCTCTTCCTTCCCTTCCTCCTCCTCTTTCTCCTTCCCCTTCCTCTTCTTTGCTTCGAATGGGCTTCCTGGTATGGTGGGGAAAAGCCACAGAATAAAAAGATGTAGTTTGAGTTCCAGGTCTGTTCCATTTCATCAGATGACCATGGCTGAAAAAGTCATTCTTTCCCAACAAAAAGTGAAGTGATTTGATAGGAAGGCCGCTGCCCCAGTACAAAAAGGCTCAGTGGTTGGAGCCAGTGGGACAGGGCCTTCCCGTTGGGAGAGGCCGTTGGGGGAGTTAAGATCCCTGGAATTCTGGGCTCATGTGTGTCAGCCACTGGTCCTAGGATTCATGCTTTTGGGGAACAGAATGACTTGACCTGGAAGTGCTTGTCACCTGCTTTATGGGAACCAGAGAAGCTCCTCACTTCCAGATCCCTGATGATTTGTGGCTTGGCTGGACCTCCAAGAGCTCCTTCTTCATCTTCAGCTGCGTCTTGCACCTGGCTAGCTCCTGGGACCAACTCCCTTGAATTTCTGGCAGGCCCAGTCGGAGTGATAGAAAGGATGCACTTAATGGGTGGGCCTCTGGCAGAACTTCAGCGATGCTGAGCTCCAAGAAAGGGAGCTCGCTCAGGTGGTTGGGATGATAATTACGCAATATCTGAGGGCCACTTCGCTGTAATACTGCAAGGAGGAAGGTGCCTGTGCTTGGCAACTCTCTTCTTCTTCTTCTCTACGATTTAGAACTTTCCACCTTTCCAACATAAGATACCGCCATTTACCCTGGCAGGTCACGGAGGGGTGCTGGACCTGCTGATGGGTGAAGGGGCTCCTGCCGGGGACATCCCGTTGCTTCATGTGACAAGGGAAGCCAAATCACTTAAGACACCACTTTAAGTTCTTTTCCATTTTCTCAGCTCCCCTTGACTCCTTTTCCATGTAGAAAGCAAAGGTGGAAAAAAGCCCCTTGGTTTAAGTGGAAAACCAAGTTTGCCGATTCCTGCCTGGCCTGTGCCCAGCTGTGGGAGCATGCAGATGTCCTTATGCTGAAGGCGGCTTGCCAGAAACATTCCAGAGCTTGATGTGATGAAAAAGGAGGAAAAAAGCTTAAAATAGAGCTGTCCACATATGCTGTTAAATGACTACTTGGTTCATTAGGAAAGGGTTTATAGACATGGCTGCCTTCTTTGTAGCCATGAGTTCATTAAGAGCTAGTGATGGTAATGGTAGGCACTAGTTACTGAGAGCCCACTCTTACAGAGGCATTACAGATGCATTGTCATTGCATTTTGGCAGATACCCTATGAGGCAGTTTTGTTTATTCCCATCTTATAGATGAGGAAACTGAGGGTTAGCAGCTAAGCTGCCAGGGTCCCGCAGCACCTGTGGTAGGCAGAATAGTGTCCCCTCTCGACCCACCCACCCAAAGTTGTCTGTGTCCTACGCCCTAGAACCTGTGGATTTGTTAGGTAACATGGCCAAGGGGAATTAGGTTCGCAGATGGAAGGAAGGTTTCTAATAGGCTGACCTCAGGAGGGGGAGATTATCCTGGATTATCTGGGTGAGCCCAGCATAGTCCAAGGGCCCTTAAACGGAGGCGAGGGAGGCAGAAGCAGAATCAGGGTCAAAGTGATGTGATATGAAAAAGACACCACTGGCATTGCTGGCTTTATTGATGGAAGGGGGCCATGGATCAAGGAATGTGGAGGACCCTGCGCAGCTGGAAAAGGCGAGGAAATGGATTCTTTCCTAGGGCCTCCAGAGGGAACGCAGCTCTGCTGAGATTGATTTTAGCCCCCCGAGACCTGCGTCAGACTCTACACCCACAGGGCTGTAAGCTAGTACATTTGTGTTGTTTTAAGCTTCTAAATTTGTGTTAATTTGTTACAGCAGCAGCAGGAAACTTAATACAGCACCTAAGGGGCAGAGCCATGACTAAAAACAGAATCCAAGGTTTATCCTCTTTGCACTATGCAGAATAACCTCAAATTGCTTGATATATCAAAACAGAGCGAGAAAAACCCTACCCGACTTCCTAAGCTATTTTCTCTCCCCACTTTTTCCTCCTTTTCTCTTATGCTCAGTCCATGTGCTTCCTGCCTCCCTCTCTCTTTCCCTAAATTAACAGATTCTTGCTGTAAAAGAAATGGATTCTTCACTCCAAAGTAGGTCATTATAACAAAGGTTTTAAATCACTTGGTCCTCCCATTTGTGAAATATAGACTTCACTTTAATCTTCTGTGCATTACTAGCAGTAAAAAAAAAAGGGCCCATAATTTGTGAAAAATGGGAGTTTTTTCCCCCACCATCAATCATCCAAGCAGAGATGTAAGTTTTTCACTCCTTTTTCACCCTGTGACTCACACCTGGAAGTCAGAAGGACCAGCGTTCAGTCACACAGACAGAATACCCTCATTCTGCTTATACTTCCAGGACCAAATTTAGAAACAGAATGAAATATTTGCTCCCAATAGCCAAGTTGGTAGGACTCCCTGTTTCCTCTCCTCCCATTATTTCTTTCACTCTCTAATGCTGTCTTTGAGATCTTTGTATTTAAGTAACTTTTCTAATCTCTCAAAACTACTGAGTTTATTTTGAAAAACCCAAGCTAAGCTTGCTTTGTCAGAAAAGTGTTGGAATAGAATTTGTGTTCTGTTCCTTTTTGTCCCCAGATGCGTCAAAGATTGCCTGGGATTGCTTCTCCACTTTCGAAGATCACCTGAATAAACATGGTAGATCTACTCTAATCCAGGACATGTATTGAATGGGACAGTTATAAAGATGAATAAGATACTAGTGTTAAACTCTGAGTTCTAAGTCTGCAAAATAGGGGCCCTTTGCAATGATTACACTGTACTGTAACATCTTTCCTTATCTCTCTTCCTCTCTAGATAAGGTGTAATCTTTGGGCATGCAGGGACCATGTCTTATGTTTTCCATGAGTTCCTAGCTCCCAGCACAGGGTACTTGACATAAAACTTCATATAAACTTTGGAATCTGTCCGGCCTGGGTTCAAATCCTGGTTCTGCTGCTTGCCCTTTGTTTAATTACTTAGTCTTTCTGATCTGTATTCGTCTCATCTATAAATAGGGGGTGTGGAAATCTACAGTGCTATGAGGATTAAATGAGATGATAACTTTAAAGCACCTGGCAGAGTCTTAGCACTGCACATAATGGGACACAATTTTAAAATGTGCAGCCACATTTCCCAGGTTTGCCTTCTAGCTTCCTCCTTCAGTAGGAAAATTAATGTCCCTATTCCTCAGTTTCCTCTTCTGTAAAATGGGTATAGTAATAGCATTTGCTTCAGAAGGAAAAGTGCCCAGATCAGGGACTTGCCTACAGTAAGTATGCACTATATGTTATTTATTAGCAGCAATGAATAATAACACCTTATACCCTTCTTCTCATATCCATCCCATTTTATTTTATTTGCTCCCCTTTTTGGTCCTTACAGGGAAGGGAAAAGTGAGTTGATTCTAAGGATCATTCCACAATCCTTCCCTGCTCTCTAAAATGTTGTAATTTTTGTGAGCAAAAGATCCAAAGCCGGTTCCCCATCCTCACATTGCCTTGGGGTCCAAAGGGAGACTGTAATTTTGAAAAAAGGCAAGTTCCAGAGCTCATGGAAGTAAGGCTTCCTATGGCAGAAAAGGTAATTTTTCCCCCCACCCAATGTTTGTAACAAATAGAACTGCTGTGGGCTTTGCGCTTAAAACAACAACAACATCTTTGTTTGAAAAATTATATATACATATGTTTAGTTTTCTAAATGACAGCATCACAATATGGTGTGTCAGAAATTACAGCCAGCTCTCAATTTGTATCCATTGCAAAGAAAAATTTTGCATAACCTAAAACTGTACTTGTGTTGGAAACCAGGATTGTCACATAGAATTTGAATTGTTGATTCTGTCCTTTTTATGTCCCAGATGAAGCTCCACATTTTTTGTGTGTGATGCTTTGAGCCGCAGCCTCTCATGAGGGGCCATGTTTGTGTTGGTAAACGAACAACCTTCTCAGTCTTCCCTGTCCTTTCATGTAAGAGCCAAAGCGAGGGTAACATCTCCCGTTCCTGTCAAGTTCCTTTTCCCGTCAATACCACGGCATGTTGGAAGGTTTAAAACAAAGCTGTGTTTGAGTTATCCAATTACAAAAAGCATCTGAAAAATGTCTGAGCAGGTGAAAAACACCGCCTACCCCTTTACATGCTCTGCTAACTCTGAAACGTCTGGGTGCAATTTGAGCTGAGAACCAGCATGCAGAATCATAGAACAAGTGGTAATTGTTTTCAGCAGGTCAGAAGCACCTAGAGTCCCTTGTACCCTTGACCAGCACCGTGCCCTCCTACTCAGTACCCAGAGGACTAGTTTTCGGAAGCGATTTTCCACTTGACTCAGTTCCACATCGGAAAGCTCCCCACATGGTTGCTTGAAGTTCTTCATGGAACGTGAGTGGAGGACAGTGAAGGCACTTCTTGAAAGGGAGTGAGGCATAAACTTAGGTGGATGAAGTTCAGTGACTTAGCTTGTGGAGGCTTCTCTAAGGACCAAGGTTATGGCCATATGGCTTTTATACTTTTTTTTTGGTTACCTATTTTTTTTTTTAACATCTTTATTGGAGTATAATTGCTTTACAATGGTGTGTTAGTTTCTGCTGTATAACAAAATGAATCAGCTATATATACACATATATCCCCATATCTCCTCCCTCTTGCATCTCCCTCCCATATATACAATGGAATATTACTCAGCCATAAAAAGAAACAAAATTGAGTTATTTGTAGTGAGGTGGATGGACCTAGAGTCTGTCATACAGAGTGAAGTAAGTCAGAAAGAAAAAACCAAGTACTGTATGCTAACACATATATATGGAATCTAAAAAAAAAAAAATGGTTCTGAAGAACCTAGGGGCAGGACAGGAATAAAGATGCAGACATAGAGAATGGACTTGAGGATACGGGGAGGGGGAAGGGTAAGCTGGGACGAAGTGAGAGAGTGGCATGGACATATATATACTACCAAATGTAAAATGGATAGCTAGTGGGAAGCAGCCGCATAGCACAGGGAGATCAGCTTGGTGCTTTGTGACCACCTAGAGGGGTGAGATAGGGAGGGTGGGAGGGAATGGCTTTTGTACTTGAACAGACGTTTGCCATGGCACCTGAGCTCATGGCCTTAGAGCTTAGAGACCATTAGAGCGAGAAGGAACTTAACCACTAGCCTGGTCCTCACTTTACACATAAGGAAACCTGAAGGCCACGGAGATGTCAAGGTCACTCCTGCTGCATTTATTGTTTACAGTTGGCCTCTGGCAGGAGCTGAAGGTTCCTGTCTCTGACACCTCTCAGCCTGCTTTCCTCCTCTCCAGGGTGGGTCAGGGTCCAGGCAGTCACTTCATTTCCAGGGAGAAGAGGCAGTGATGACCAAGTACTGAGCCATTGAAGTGTCCACAGCTCTAGGGGAGGGACTGCCTTGGCATTTTCCTTAGAAGTTTTCTCTGGTCTAGAAGCCTGGGGACATGAGAGGGCCTTACATCCGTCCTCTCCCTTCCCTTCTCCCCAAAACCTTCCAGAAATTGCTATCCATCCAGAAGAGACTGGATACAGTTGCTTATACCAATTCCCTTCTGTGCAATGAAAACCAGAGAACTCTTGTTTATCTGTGGCCTGTAAAAGTGTGTGGGTGTGCGTGTGTGTGTAGGGGGTGGGCCTTGAGCCCCACCTCTCTCCAGCCAAGTCTGCACCAGAAGTTTAAGTTTTGGTTTTGGGGAAAAGGAGGCACAGCTGCCTTTGATGTAGTTTGGTTCTAGACCGCTTGTAGCTGGAGGCTGGGCCACAGGGGTCCTCTGTGGACTCCAGCCTGGCTCTCTAGAGTTCCACACTGGGGCCTGAGCCCCAGGTCAGACCCACCTCAGCCTCGGTGTCCTGCTAACTGCAGCCCAGCCAGTAATACAGTGCTACCTTGCTTGGTCCTTTGTGTGTTTCCTTCTGTGACCTTGTGGGGAGGTGTGACTGATGGAGGGAGGGTGATAGTAGGATTTGATCAGGAAGCTCAGCGCCTTTGTTCTATCTTCTAATTCTCCATCTCTGTTCATCAGCATCCCATTTTGGTAATACCTATACTAATCATGCCACTAAGTTTTTTTTGTTTTTAATTAATTAATTAATTTTTGGCTGCGTTGGGTCTTCGTTGCTGTGCGCGGGCTTTCTCTAGTTGCGGCGAGTGGGGGCTACTCTTCGTCGCGGTGCGCGGGCTTCTCATTGCGGTGGCTTCTCTTGTTGCGGAGCATGGGCTCTAGGCACACGGCTTCAGTAGTTGTGGCTCACAGACTCTAGAGCGCAGGCTCAGTAGTTGTGGCTCACGGGCTTAGTTGCTCCGCGGCATGTGGGATCTTCCCGGACCAGGGCCCGAACCCGTGTCCCCTGCATTGGCAGGCAGATTCTTAACCACTGAGCCATGATGGAAGTCCCGCCACTAAGTTCTTCTGAATTATGACACTGGCAAACCCAAATAACACATGTTTTACGGCAGGCACCATTTTGAAGGGTCTATATATAATAACTCATTTAATTCTTACAACCCACCTTCGATGTAGGTATGGTTTTAATTACCTTCTGACAGTCTGGGCCACTGAGGCACAGAGAAGTTGAGTGATTTGTTCAACGTCACACAGCTAGTAAATGGAGGAACTGGGATTCAAATCCAAGTAGTCTGACCCAGATGAAATGCTGGTAATCACTTATAACACTACCTACATGGAGAAGTAAACTGGATTGTAGTATATATGTGTATGGCAGTTAGCTTGGTAAAAGGTACCTAGTAAAAGTTTGCTTATGATACTGATGATTATGTGTTTGGATTTGGTGGCTATGGGAGTTTAAGTGACAGCCCGAAAGAGGTGTAGTAAATCTTTTGGGGACCAGGCACTTCTACCAACAAACTGAATTGGACAACTTTCAAATCATGGGAGGGAAGAGAGTGTATGGATGTACTTGAGCTGCTCAAGGTGACAAGTGAAGACCGATAAGTGAGGCGCACGGAGGGGGGAGGGTACATCACAGGACTGGCCGTAGCTGCCTTGACTCTACAGAGGTTATGAGGGCCTAACCTTAGGGTAGTGGATGGAACTCCTTGTATTGAGAACAAAGAGATCGGACCCAATGACAGACCAAGAAAATTTAGGATGAAGGAGAACTTTGGATGATCCAAATTTCTGTCCCATGGGCCACATGAAATAGCTCCCAGCTCAATTTTGACCAATAAAAATGTTTTATTAGTTGCCAAATTAAAAACCCCAGTGAATACACATCAGCTATGTATTTCCAGATTATCTGGAAAGATGGGGAAATCTGGCAACATGGGACATCTGTTCTCACTCGTCAACAGTTGTCTTCACTGGATAGTGACTCCTCTCTCTCTTTTTTTTTTTTTTTTTTGCGGTACGCGGGCCTCTCACTGTTGTGGCCTCTCCTGTTGCGGAGCACAGGCTCCGGACGCGCAGGCTCGGCGGCCATGGCTCACGGGCCCAGCCGCTCCGCAGCATGTGGGATCCTCCCGGACCGGGGCACGAACCCGTGTCCCCTGCATCGGCAGGCGGACCCTCAACCACTGTGCCACCAGGGAAGCCCCAGTGGCTCCTCTCTTTAGATGAGGCATTTAACAGTCATTTTCCAAAGTTCCTACCATTTCCTACTGCCACTCACTCACGTGAGCTGCCTGTCCTTGTAAGCATTTGAGTGGACATCTCCCTCATTTTATAAATGCAGAAGTAGGGAGTTTGAGTGGTGATGGTGAGATCTAATCTCTCCTTTTTGAGTTGCTGTGTGAGCATCTCCCCAGTCACTTAGTCTGTTTTGATGCTCAGTTTCCTTATGTCATAAGGTAGATATATGTGGCTATGACTTGGACCATCTGGGCTTTGAGTGGTATGGCTAGTTGATGTTACACTGGTGCCTTGAGACTGGTTTAAAAGCAAAAGCACCAGACATCAAAGATTTCAACCCTCTTAACTCTTATGAAGCCACTTGTAGCTGTGGCTGATGCCTTGAATCTTGAAGCATCACGATGGGGAGTGATGCAGGAGAGCCTCCAGTGGGAAAGAGAAGACCTGCCTCTAAGAAAAGTGTAGCCACAGCTACTGTCACTGCTCCCAGCGCCCTTCCCAAGAACATCCACCTTGGTAACTGGGCTGGACCCTTACCAGATAATTCCCAGGAAATCCTTCTATTCTTTTGCTGAAATCCATCTGCCATTATTCCTCAAGCCCTTGCGACCTTATATTCCATTCTGATTTTCCATGCTTTCCCCATGTCTAAACCTAAGTCCTTTTCTTTGTACTTGATGACTTCTGCTACCACCTCTTTAGAGCACGTGCTGTAAGTGCACTGGTCCACAGTGTTGTCTGAATTTCTTAATCCCCACTCAGAATTTTCATAGAGGGATGTGCAGTTTTCTCTGGCCCAACTGCAAAGAATTAATTTGTTTTCTGTGGAAGCTTTTCCGAATCAGCCAGCTCTGAGTTTGCTCTCTCCTCTGCCACTTTTACAGCCCTCAGGCGAGTTACTTAACCTTTCTGATCCTGACTCATAAGTGCTGTAAGATGGGAACATTTGCTGTCTTGCACAGTAACTCTTGAGGAATAAATGATATATGGAATGTGAAGTATCTACAACAGTTCCTGGCACATCATTGGGTTCACAGATTTTAATTCACTACCTCTTTTATGACCTCTGTTTGGATCTGATGGGGTATAGCTGATTATGGATTGGACAATTTATAGGTGCTGTAAAGAGTTCTCTGGGAAACCAAGAGAATGGGTGCCTGAGAGGGACACAACATTACACGTGTTGCTTCAGTGGTTAGAGGCAGATGTTGGGGTAGAGAAATTCCGAGTAGAGGGCAATGGAGAACAAGATGGAACGTTGACTAGTTAAAAAAAAAAAAAGGCAAAAAAAATGCCCTTTTCTTCCTTTGTCTGTCCTCAGAAGGGCGCCAACTAACTTTTCAGAGTGGACACTCAATAAGCGTTGTTGACTGACAGACCACGGAATGTTATAAAAGGTTTGCAGGGCAGGGAATATAATATTAATATCCATGTAATGTTTTTATGTTTTAATTTTGGTGGAGGAAGCCTGAAGCCTGGGGCAAAAGCTGCTATTTTCATTTGCTTCACCTGAAGTTATATTGGCAGAGACCCTCAGGGTAAAGAAGAAGAGGATTAGGTTGGGGAATGGGAAAGGGTATGAAGAAGTTGTAATAAAGTATATAAGTGCAAGAGCCTGAGGAATAAACACAGACGAATTTCAGCTCGAGCATAGAAGGATGTGGCATAAGGACATTTCGAGGCGGAAAAAAATACACCCATAGGGTAGGCTCTGCTGAACGGAGGAGAGCATACGAGAAAAGTAATGAAAAACTTTTAATATCATGGAGCTCCCTAAGAGGGTGCAGATATTGTTGTTTTACGTTGATTGAGGGCCCACCATGTACGAGGCCGGGATCTGCTTGAAAACTTAATGTATGAAAATGTGGTCGAGGGAAAGGATACACCTAATGTTTGTGGAGGGATAGGTGAATTTTGCTGTGGCTTGTGCAGGAAATGAGTAAATGAATGATTATTTGATTAGTAGGGTCTTAATAAAACTTGTTCCTAAATCAGCTGAAGCAACTGGCAAAGTCTGTTTACACCGTCATGATCACACCGCCCTCCAAAGCAAACAAGAGGGCAGAGTTGTCACGAAAGGGATTTGCAGTTTCTCCTATGATAGGAGAACAGACTAATTGGTACTCTTAACATACGCTGAAGAACCCCACATCTTTTGTTTATTAGAAATTCGTCAGGAAGATTCCCACTGAAGTTATAAATGTACTTTAAAAAATGAATATATTTGGGGATCTTTGCCACCACTGAACCCTATTAATCTTCGCTCTCTAATATGATGTAACAGTTAAGTCTGCACTCTGATAACTGCCTAAAATGAGACAACCACAATGCTTTCTTTTCCTTTTCGGTGACAAATGACACCTGACGATGACAGCCACGAGTTAAACAGGCTACCAAAATGAAAACAGACCCACCAACCGTGGCACCATGGGCTGAATGTTGGTGGGTTTTAACCACACCAGTCTCAAAGCCAGGAGATACTAGGCCACGAGGAACTGCTAAGGAGGATGGGCTAGTCCGATAGTTCTGAATCTTACAGTAAAGCAGGGATTTCCTCTCAAGTCATGGTGCTGGCATCCATTCTGCTGCACTTCTGGCAGAGAGTCTATTTCCTCACGTGAGTATTGGGCTGGTCTGACTGTTACACAGTGCTTTTGTTTTTGTTTCTTTGTTTTGTTTTGCATTGATTTGAAATCCACCTTTCAGGTCTATATCTATATTCAAGGATATTTCAGTTTAAGTTTACTTCATATGTTTACAGAGAGTTGAAGGTCGGTTCATTTTTTTTTTAACTTGGAAAAGAAACCCTGTTTTCTTCAACTATTCCTACAGTAACATGTACAATTCTTGTCTCTGTCTGTACCCTTGGATCAGTATCAGTCAGGCTGAGGTTTGCTGTGGTAACAAACAACCCCACTATCAAGATTACTCAGAAACTTTGTTTCTTTTTGTAATTTGGATACTTGTGTTTCATTTTTGAGGACTAAGATACGTATGCAGAGTGAGCAAAGGAACAATGTCATGTGTTTAGTGGATGTTAAAATATTTTCTTTTTCTATTTTCTCTGAATTGAAAGATTTTGCTGAATAGAGATTTTCTTTTTGCCTCACTCTCTAATAACACTGTTAGTTTGCATTTGCGTAGTGTGTTACACTTTTCACATCCACCAGAGCTTTTGCCTTTATTGTTGCCTCAGCCTGAAACCTTCTCCCCTTAGATATCTTTGTGGCTTCTTCCCTCACAATTTCCAGTTCATTACTCAAATGTCAACTTCTCCAGCACTCCATCAAAAACTCTAAAATGTACAAACAAAACTTTTCAAAATAGTTATCTGTTAAACATTCCGTTCCTCTCCCTTGTTTTAAGCACTTATCATTAACACATTCTGTTTTGATTCATATATCTTGCTTATTCTCTGTCTCTCCCCCTTAGAATAATAAGTTCTATGAGGAGCAGGAATTTTGTTTTTATTCATTGCTGTATTCTCAGTCCCTAGAACCACATACCTGGCACATACAGGTCCTACAAAATATTCAGTGAGTTTATGTAACTGATATTCATGTGGTCAAGCAAGTTGACAGATGGCTGAAGGGCCCTTTTTTCTAGTGGGTTCTTGTTTATTGGGGGTATATGAGAGGAGAGGGTTGATTAGAGGGTAGGGTTGACTTCACTGGGATGTTTGGTTCCAGATCAGAAGACTTAGGTCAGCTGTTCAGCCTGTGGCTGGAATACTGATGTAGGCTCAGATCTGAAAATCGATCCACCTCAACCGCCCAGTCTCCTTGTGTCTCCACTCTGTAGGTAGATTGCATCTGTTACCCTTCTTTTTAAAGGGACATTTATCTTAGACCCTTGTTCTTCAGGAGGTGTCCGGGTTTGGATGCTTTATAAACTACACTTTCCTGAAGGATTCTTACTTATTCAAGTTGGGAAACAGTAAAATAATACTGCCTCTGTAGACAGAGAGGGGCTAGTACTTGTGTGGAGGATGCCCACCTGATTATAAACTTGGCACACACATGGTAGAGCTTGAAGCAGGAGTGAACGTGGTGAATATTCTCGTGTCTCGGAAGAAGCTCATGGGAAACACAACATGGCGGACACTTTGCCCCGCTTGGGAGAATGGAGCTTGATTTTGTTATGGCCCGAGGTATCCAGGCTGACGCTCTAAAGCACTATTCCTTATATCCCTGGGGCCACTTAACTGAGAGGTGCGGCGGCGGGGGGGATAAGGGAAGAGAGTTAGGCAAAGAGCAAGAGGTAGCACAGTGTATTAGTTTCCTGAGGCTGTTGTAACAAAGTGCCGCAAATTGGGTGGCTTAAAGCAACAGAAATTGGTTTTCTCACTGTTCTGGAGGCTAGAACTCTGAGATCAAGGTGCTGTCAGGGTCGGCTCCTCTCTAGGGCTAGCTTCTTGGGGTTAATGGAAGTCTTTGGCGTTCCTTGGCTTCTGGTGCGTCGCCCTGATCTCCGTCTTCCTCTTCCATGGTGTTCTCCCAGTGTATGTGTCTGTGTCCAAATTTCCATTTTTTATAAGGACACCAATCTTAATGGATTAGGGGCTCATGCTATTCTAGTATGATCTCATTTTAACCAGTTATATCTGCAATGGTCCTGCGTCCAAATATGGTTACATCTTGAAATACTAGGGGGTTCAACATATGAAGACTTCAACATATAAAATTTGGGGGACATACTTCAAGCCATTACACACAATTCGGGCATAAACACATTGGGAGTATTTTATATGTGGGTGAAAGAATTCTTAGTTTATTCTTTAGCTCTCAGGCAAAGCACACTCAATATACTGGTTTGTGCAATGCTGAATCACGTAGTCCGCAACATCCTAAAATATAGTGTATAGAAATTTGTCATTTATGCCTCTGTATACATTTGTATAATAACAGTTCGTTCTCAAATTATGAAATTACCTTTCTCATTACAGTGCTGTATGGCCATAACCTCTGACCAAGCTTGTATGTCCTTATTGCAAGGAGTCCTGCAAACTTTACATGTGGTAATTGGCATATTTTGAAGATTAAATTGGTGAACACTTTTTTTCCCCCACTAGTTATCAGAAGCCAGAGACATTAATTTTTTTCATTTATTTATTTGTCGTTTATATATTCACTCAACAAACTTATGATGAATCCCTACCAAGGGAAGACAAATCAGATTCTGCTCCCTTAGAGCATCAGGTTGGTGGAGTGAGATACACATGTAAACATTTCACTAAAGTGCTGGATATTAAGGGAAAAATCTGGACAGTGTTCCAGAAGAAGAGCTTCTCTGAATTTCTCTGAAATCATCCTTTATCCTGAGTTGGGGGACTCAGATGCTTTCATAGGAAGGTGTGGGTTCTGCTATCAACAGTCTCCTCCCCTTTGCTCCAGCAAACCACAGAGTGAGCATTGGAACTCTTGGTCCTAGACACTGATGTGGAGCGCTCTCTCCATAAGCCTTTGAGCTCTCCTGGGCAATTCTGACCCCTTGACTGGAGACATTGATTTTATCCATATGAAAATTTCCTAAATAGAAGATACCACGACAGCTGAATTAAAAAAAATCATGATTCTAAACAGTTAATATTTAAAAGATCTAGCCATAATGCGTCACAAGGCAACATGGGGCCACATTCATTTAGTGCATAGGATGGCGTTGTTCAGAGGTGGAATGCCAAGCCTTTACTCATCCCAATCCTTATGAGGGGGGAATGAAAGAAGGGGTGGTAACTGCTCATAGGACAGCCCCCTGAGAGGCGTTAACAGGGAGGCAGTTCTCTTTTTGAGTCATTTTTTAAAACGCTAATGCTCCCAGGTGCGTTCATGTGAAGTCATTACTATCAGTTGACACCTTAATTAGCAGTTAATATTTTAGCAGGAGGAACAGATGAAGTGTGAAGGGGGAATGAGGAACAAGGTGGGGACTGAAGGTGGCAGTGATGCTGGGAAAGGTGTCTGAAGGAGAGGAGGGTACAGGCTGGGGAGAAGGGGTCTTGATAGGGTATGTGGAAGGCACTGTTTTGTGTGCTTTTTTTTTTTTTTTTTTTTTGCTATGCGAAGTTTTGTCATGTTGTGGGTTGCTAACTTGATCTCATGTCTCTTTCAAGACGTAGAAAAGAAAGATTCAGATTTGAAGGTGATAGTGTAACCTTCCCAATTAATGCCGGAGCTCCCTCCTCTTTTACCAATAACAGAAGTTCAGCCTCTCCCTCTCCTGTGAATTTGTACAGGGGCCACAGGGGCTGGCTCAGTTCAAGGTGAGGGAGTGGGAGACGTGGTCTGGGCTGTTCCTCATCTGACACCCACCATCCCAACCCCATGATGTGGAGGGAACTGGAGTCTGTCCCGCCAGTCTACTGTTGCCATTTCTCTTGTTGCCACATGGAGTCGCTGCTGAGGTTGAATCCAGCACAATCCCATGTTTGCTAGTCCATCCTGCCCTGGAGGTGGTCTTTGAGGTTATGTCTGGTTCCTGTGTCTAGAAACTATTGTGAAGGACATGGTTGGCCTATGGGTCATGGGGTTATATTTCTTTTTGAGTAAAAGGAAAAAAAGATGGAGCTGAGGGGGTTGGACAAGAATGTGTGGTTTCATGGCTAGTACATTTGATAAGGAGGTGGCTTTAGGAGGGATAAATATTAACAGCAGAAATGAACCATGAATTATCTGTGGGTGGGTGTGTTATCAGGTTGGGTGTGTCTTTCAGTTATTCACCAGGATCACATAGGCAGTTTGCATATCTGTCTATGTATCTATATCCATCTATATATCTCTAAGCTCCTGTTGTCCTGTGCAGTTGGAATCCTCTCCCTATCTGTGGTGTTAACGTATGATCAGTACAGGAGCACAGAGGGAGGTTATCTGGGATATAAGGCCATTGGAGCTGGGAAAGTTGGTCATCCTGTCTAGCATCCTCTCACCTGCCCTCTTGGTTTTGATGTATTGAATGATCACTAAAATATGACCTAAGTCCTTCTAAAATGTCTCAGACTCCATGTTAATACAGTATCCTCAGAAAAAACATGGTGCCCTTGGAGGGACAGCCTTTTTACTCTGACATATGAGCCTTTGTCCTCATCCCCAGGAAGCCACTGACCACACATGTTCTTTTTCCTACTAGTGCTTATTCCTAGAAAAGGGCCCAATAAACAAATTCTTAGAAAGGGGTAACTGATGAAACTCTGTATCTCATCTATTTTAGGGACATCAACTTTAAGGGTAGCTGGCCCTTTAAGCAAAGCAAATAACCTGATTAATTTTGGAATTTCGAGCAGACAGGAGGTCATCACAGTGTGTTAGCCTCTTCAAGGGAGCTTGACTCAAGAACTGGGCCTTTCTGTAACAATGCCCTTCAGTTTCTCTCTGCTGAGACCCCACAACCAAACTGCAGCCCACTTCTTCAGAACGGTTAATGTGAAGACTGACTAGCCTTTTTTTTTTTTAACTTTATTTATTTATTTTTGGCTGCGTTGGGTCTTCATTGCTGCGCGCGGGCTTTCTCTAGCTGCTGCGAGCGGGGGCTACTCTTTGTTGCGGTGCACGGGCTTCTCATTGCCGTGGCTTCTCTTGTTGCGGAGCACGGGCTCTAGGCGTGTGGGCTTTGGTAGTTGTGGTTCACGGGCTCAGTAGTTGTGGCTCACGGGCTTAGTTGCTTCGTGGCATGAGGGATCTTCCCAGACCAGGGCTTGAACCCCTGTCCCCTGCATTGACAGGTGGATTCTTAGCCACTGCGCCACCAGGGAAGTCCCCTGACTAGTCTTTAGAACAGTTAAAAAGTCTGGCATTCAGCACTCATGTTCTTATTATTTAAATCTTGCTCTCGCTCAATTTCCATTCTTTCCCAAGTAGGATTCTCGGCATTTGAGACTGTAAATGAGTGAGTAGGAATGGTTTGGTGCACAAGTTCGGTCTATGTAGAGCCTTTAAACCCTGTCCTTGGGATAGAAACATTAGTTTTAGGTATAAACAAGCAAATAAGTGATCAAACTTGTGTCACATAAGGTTTTGATCTCCTTTACACAAAACCTGAGGCTATTTTTAGGAGAAACCATGCCTTCCAAAGTATGTAAGTTCCCCCCGCTTACAACAGTTATTTATTTTTGATCTATCTTTTGCATATTAGTTCTTAGTCTTTCTGGTTTTATTTTCTCCTAATTTTTCTCCTCTATCCTATTTTTAAAATTTGTTTGTTTGCCAGCATTCTTTTTAAAAAAATTGAAGTATAGTTGATTTGCATTCTTTTTTAAATGCCTTAACTTGTAGGCATTGACCCAGAGGGAACCTCCCGATAGGTTCTCAGCCCTCCTATTGCCACCCAGCTAGGAGTCCACAAAAGAGCATAAAATGCGCTTCCCATGATGCGCTGGTGACCATCCAGTTTCCAGTAGCTGGGAAATATCACTAAATAGACTATGCTTCGGCCATCTCCCAGTGGAATTTTAAGGGAATTATTATGACAATAGTACGGTGAATGGAGCTTTGTATCATGGCAAGGTAAGTGCCAGCCGTGGAGAGTGAGGGCTGCAGTTCGGGCTGCAGGCTGGGTGCTGCAGGTGCTGGAGGAAAGCATCCTCCAGGTCGTGGCCACGTGTTGCAAGGCTCCAGATTCATCACTGCGATCCGCTGTGCTTTGCGCTCAGTCACTTTGGCCCGCCTGAAGGAGGCAGCTGTTGTAAATTATGAGTGTGGAGCCAGGGGATAATTCTTGGCTTTCGTCGTGCCATGAAGGCTCCAGCAATTAATTTCTTCTGTTCTTCTCGCAGCCAAGGATTCTCCACATTATTCATCTCTTTGGGCAAAAGCTATTGGTGGCGTCTGAGTGATTTTCTCACTAGGTGTATGATGGGAATTACCTGATTGTGGATGGCTTGCACTTGTAGTTCATTTTGCAGGTGAATTCTGCCCAGGTATGACCTCAGCAGGAGCTTAATCTGTCTTCAGATCCCAAGGCATAGAGTTCCGTGTGGTGTTTCCATTAGACACGAAGGTACCGGCTTGGCAGTTTTGAATCCTGAGGCACCATTTGCTAATGCTTTCACCTCTCGAAGTGGCTGGTTTCCCTGTGTGCACGTGACAGGACCCAAATAGTTTCACTAGCGGGCCAAACCTGGGCTATGTTTCTGTTACTTTATAGGAAAACAAAACCAAAACCAAAAAGGCCCCCCAGTATATCAACCTTTCCCGTTGGGAGAGGTAACCCTGGAACAAAACAGTTTGAGAAGAGCCCTGGGTCTAGCAAGCCATAGGGGCGGGACTGTGGAGGGGCAGAGGATGGAATTTAGTCCCCAGGGGTCTGTCTCAAGTCTCAGGAGCTCCCGGAGAATTCAGAGGATGAAGATGGGGCGCCTGCAGGACCCTTTAGCGTGGTCCTCTGAATTGTTTGTTTTTGTGTTGGGGGAGAACTGATAAATGCACTTTACGGCACATGTAGTGATTTAGCCCCTGTATTTTTCCTGATGACTAGTGTCCCCTCTTCAGGGTCTTTGCCGGGCCCACGCTACTACCACATCAGCAGGTAAAGGACACAAACACTGCTCAATGAAAGGGATGCTCTGCGTCTTCACAGTCTCATGGAAGCAGCTCGACTGGGAGGCGGGAGGAGAGAGGAGCTGCGTTCAGATGGTCAGAGTGTTGCCTGCTTCTCAGGAGGCCAGCTTGGGTATCTTGCAACCTGCGGGCGTGGAAGCCAGGGCTTTCCTCCTCCCACAGAGGTGAAGTTAAGGACTGCTGGCTTGAGGGGGACACCGTGGCCGAGTTTGTTCTGTGTGATCTTAGCCTTGTCTGGGATTAGAAACTCATTTCACAGTGTATCACCCACTCTTAGCCCAGTCCATGGCAGATCAGGTACTTAATAACTATTTGATGAATGAATGAATGGGTAACTGACCAGTGCCAGGAATCTATCATTTTGGTGCCTTCGTGTTGCCATGCAACTCGCCCTACTTTTCTTACTTCTTCTGCCTCCGTAGCACCATTGCCCTGCTTGCCGTTCCACCGCTGCTGAAGTAGCCGTCTCATTGGAATGTAATCGGAACAGCTCATTCTCTCTGAGGTGTAATAACAGACAATGAATAATTTAATGTGCTACCCTTGGAGGGTTATGCACATTTGAACAGGTGACAGGTAACTGCAGACAGAGTAAATAGTAAGAATAAATTCGTAGTAAAGGTGGCATTTCACATCAATGACAGGGCACTGTCTTCAGGCAGGAGGGGCCCCTTTCTGTGGTTTCCCTCACAGCATATGGCTCTGTGAACTCCCGATCCTTACTTGGCATCATTTTGTTCCTGGATAGAATCACAGATGATCTGACAAAGATTACTGATCCCTGAAGTGCCCGAGTCACTCTGGGGAGTGTCTTTCTGTCTCAGCGCAGGACAAGAATCTAGATCTTCCTAATGCCAGCCTGGTCTCAGGCAGCATTGGGGGCCAGAGGGAGCAGGGCAGGACATAAGGAAATAGGAACAGGTTCACTGCCTATTTTTCAGATTTCCGATCAAAGAGAAAGCATGTTGAAAATAATTTGCAGCTCTGACAGCCTCTTTTAACGGAAGGCGTGTGTCGAGCATGAAGTTATAACCGTCAGTTCTTCTTCAGTGGGAGGACACGAAAGGAAGGGGCTGGTTGCCTTTTGGTGGAGGTGGGGAAGCTGAACTGCTGGCTGATGGGACAGCGTGGCCAAGGTCATTCAGCAAGTAGCCGAGCTGGCTGGCTGTTCCTAGCCCAGCTCACCATTGTCCTGCAGGCCTCATTATCCCGACTGGAAAGCAGAGCTGCGTCTGAGTCAGTCTCCTTGGTGGGGCTGTAGGGAGTGTGGGTGTCAGCAGTCTGGGCTCGCAGAGGCTCTGAAACAATACCAGGTATTTTGTAGCAGGTATGTGCTGAGTGTTCTTCTCTCACTCTCTGCATTTGGGGCATTCAGCATATAATCCTACAATTAGTTCATTAAAAAAATAAAAAACGACTTGCAGGTCACCTTTAAAACAAAGGGAGAAGCAATTTTGAATTTAGCAATTTTTCATTTTTGACATCTGGTACCACCTCAAGCTCTGCAGTTACAAATAATGCTGGTGGGGAACGGATCCTTTTATGCACATTTGAAGAAAGAAGGGTTATACATTATGAATAGAACAAGGATAAAGGAATTGGCTGTGCGCTGCAAGATATTTGGAGTGCATTAATCAGCCCATCTCTTTTAGAGTGAGAATCGTTTTTAAGAATGGGTATTAAACAGAACGCAAACAATTTGTGCAATTTAAGCCTGCTTGATATACGATAGACATACGAGGGCAAAGGGAAGGTGAGAAAACACAGCAAGGCATTTAAGAGAGTGTTCCTCAGGGTAAAACGAAGCAAGGGAATGAAGCAGAGCTTGGAAGAAGAACCAAGATGGCATCTAGTCCTACTTACATTCCCACAGCACCTGACGCATTGATTCATTTATCACTTCACAAGCAGCAATTAGCTGCTTGTGTCAGCCTTGACCCCATGGAACTCACATTCTAGGGGAGAAGACAGACACCTACTCAGAGAGTCCCTGTAGGACTTGCTATAAGGGAGGCAAACACAAGGAAGCCATGTCAGTTAGGAATGCTTTCCTTTACAAGTAATGAAAACACTGTTACCAGTGGCTTAAATAACTAGAATCTTAGATTTCTCTCATCACAAAAAGTCAGGAAGGAGGCAGCTGTGGGTTTAACACCTCAGTGTCATGAGGGCTGGTATCTCTGATTTTCTGGGACCACTCCACCACCGTATTTCAAGATGGCAGCCATACGTCCACTTTCAGAGCAAAGGAGAGGAGATGCCAGTGGTAACTCACTAGCTTGTTCATCATGGCAGGAAAACTGTTTTTCTAAGCTCCAAGGCAGATTTCCACCGACATCTCAGAAGCCCCAACTGTGTCAGATGCCACCACTGCTTCCCACCAGCTGCCACGCGAACAGAGAAAGTGAGAACTTAGCTTTTCTAGGTCTCCCTTCTAAGCCTTGCTCTCTGCCTCAGGAGGCTGACAGATGAGACACCAGTGGGCACCCTTGCCCTTGGGTTTGGTCAGTGCGCAGCACTGGACAGATGGAGGGAAGGAGGAGAGAAAGGATAGGGTCCTGGGGTGGGTATCTTTTCCCTTGACTCCCACCTTGTGTGACTGCAGCAGACAGGCAGCGGTTTGAAGCTTCTGTCAGGTGGTGGCCTCCCCTTGGCAGGGTCACCTCTCCTTTCAGGCCTAGGGATGCCCGCCTGCCACTCATGCCCTCCGCCTCCCTCCTCCGGCCAGCAGCCCAGGCATCTGGAGTTTGATCCTGAGGGCGACAGGGTGCCCTTAAATGATTTTAAGAAAGATGTGGCTTAAATTGTATTTTACAAAGATGATTCTGATAGCACCATGGAGGATTATTAGAATGGGTTGAGAAAACCCCCGAGAGAGGTTTAGGAAGTTTCTACAACTTTTCCCCATGAGATAATAAAATCCCGAATGAAGGCTAGCTTTCCCTGATGACCTTCCCCAGCAAAATTAAACCTTCCCCACCCAAAGCAGTTACTATTGATGCATAGCCCTATTACATCCTGCATCACAGAGTATTATGGTGTTGTTATATTATTATAATAGAGTATTGTAATTCACTGTGTTATTGACTTTTCCGCTTATCTGTACAACTCCATGGGGATGGAGACCATGTCTCAAATTATCTTTGTGTTCCCAGCACACAGTGCGGGGCCTGGCTCACGATTCACATTCCATAATTGTCTTGAATTGAACGTAGGAACTGGGATTGTCGTCTACTGGGCACAGACTTACTTTACATGCAAAGTGATTACCTGTGGTGACTATAGTATAGCTTGATCTCACATCCTATAGCTGTTCTCTTTCTGATTAAAAGACAGAAGGGAAAAAGGGAGGAGAGGAGGGAGAGAGGAAGAATGGCAGGAAGGAAGCAGTGAAGTGAGCAAGTGGTGTAAGCCTGGACTTCTGTATGATATGGATGAGAAGGGCAGGGATGAGGGCGTTGGAACAGCTAGTGCATAGACATTTACTGTACATGACACCGAAAGGTCCCAAACCGGAAGAAATAGAAGCCAATTCTACTTTGTTCAGTGAAACGCGAGAGGGGAAAATAGATTGGGTAGCCAACAGTGCGTGCCTTAATTGTTTGCACACAGACTGGGTTGTTCCCGCATGGCCAGGGTCTGCTGCCCGGAAGTCCTTTCTGAAACCACAGGGAAGGAACAAGGCTGCACCAGGTCCCGAGTCATGCGCAGAAGTCACCTGTAAGAGTCGCTTCTCTTCAGTGATTTGGCAGGGGATGAAGGGCCCTCTAACCCATTTTCTTGATGGTGTTAAAAAATGCAATCTGACCAGATGCATCCCTCGGACAAAGTTGGGTAGCAAGAGGAAAGAAAAGAATACATTTTGGAGGGTGACTTGAAAATAGTTTTTGATAGTGAAGAAAAATGTGGCCACAGATTAGAAAACTTAAATGTCTGTAAACACTTGACTAACTTGAATATTCTAGAAAAAGTGTCAGAGAACTCTTAAACGTGTCTTTAAATGATGTGTTTAAAACCTAGAAAGTTGTGTCGACTGGAATAGGGTCTTATGACTTCAGAAGAAAGTTTTCCAGTGGTTTCAAGCATATGTTCTAAGCCAGGCACTTGCCATATTATCTCATTTAAATCTTAGAAAACATAGAAGTTGATGTTATTATATTCATCTTACTGATGAGGAAACTGAGGCTTGTGAAGCTTAAGTAACCTGCCCAAAGTCACACCAAAGGTGATGGAGCTGGGATTTGGATCCAGTGTCTGATTTCAATGACCGTAAACCTTGCCCAACATGCAGCTCTCATGACATTTGTATCAGTCTGTATTTCCCCCCAGGTACCCATATTCTGTTATTCAGTATCATTCCAGATGTTTGATTCTGTGAGGGGGGTTAATTCTCCCAATGAGTTTCAGCTGTGAAATTGCATCTTGGATCCTAATCTTTCCTTGCAGAAGAAAAATAGAGATCATTAGGGCTCTTGAATTTATCTTTGTAATAACACAGTTCTTCTTTCTCTCAGGCTTTTTGTAAAGTTTCGATGATCTACTGTGTATTGGTCCTACCGAGTATCTATTTCAGGAATAGTGAGTGACCCTCATTACTGGGCCTCTGGTTTCATTCATCTTTTTTTGCTCTTCACTGAAAGCAGGTGACGGATGCATTTCGGGTGTGTTTAGCTCAGAAGGTGAACAAACCCCCCACTAGGTAAGAGCAACTGCTCTTTGCTGTTAATCAGCAGTGAACTTGGAGTCTGTTCATGGGATGATCAGCAGTCAGATATGAATCTCTTATTTCTTTCGGGTGCTGAAATGTGGGATTTCTTGCTGATGTTAAGCCATCTGGAGTGCCCCATCTCAGGGAGCCAGCCACCATGGCCTGCAGTGCTGGGCCCTTATGTGTGTGACCAAAAGCTCCCTGGGACAATGGGATCCTCTGGCCATAGGGAAGTGATGACTTATGTGTTCTCCTTGGAAAGTTCTTTCTCCCTTTGCCACGGTTGTGGACAGTTTCCCGTCCACTGGTGGAGGTCATACCTTACGTACCCTGACCCTTGGCCTGTCCTGTGGCACCAGCTCTTTTGTCTTCAAGGCACCTTTGCTGTTGTCATCAACCTGAGATCTGAGCTCTGAGGAGGAGTTCCCGTTGTCAGGAACCCTAGACCTAAAGCTTGGAGAATGTCTTCAGAGGCTGGGAGTAGTCTTTACAATATTCATTTACTTAGTGATTCATTTCTTAGTACTTGGTACCGTCTTTGGTTATGGGGGCTCATTTTTTTACTTTCTTACATTACTTGTGTCAGACCCTGAGTCCAGCATGGGGATAACTAGCCTGTAGCAGGAGGTTGATACGTGTTTGCTGAACGAGTGGCCCTCTGGCACAAGTCATCCTCCTTTCCTTCCGTTGCTTCCTTATCTGTTAATGTCGTGAAGGGGATATCGGCTGTCATCCCTACAGCCGGCTTAGGCATGAATTGCCTTGAAGACACACATACGTGTCCAGCACAGCTGATGATGGTTTCTGAGCCCTCATGTAGCTGATTTTTCAGCTATGGCTTTTAACCCTTTCAGTAGTCCCATGAATGAGGTTATATTATCCTCTTCTGCTGCTCCCTGAATTCAGAGAAGGTTTGCTGTATATGGTTTTGCGTTAGCAAGACTGTGGGAGCAAGTACCAGCTGGGCAAAGGGGTGGCAGGAATAGTTGGCTCTATGTAGAATGGGGCTGAGAATTCAGCAAAAGGGGAAGCCGAGAGCTGCCTGGGATAAATGGAAGCCTTCCCTCACCTCTGTGCCCTAACTCCCAGAAGCTTCAGGAGATGGTGCCTTTCCCATAGTATATAAAGTGGGGAGTTAAGCCAGTCCTGCTAAAATCTTAAACAGTAAGGTGACTCCTGAAAGCTGATATTTGCATTACCACTAATAGAGAGAATGAAGCATTACTTTGCCCCCAAAGGCATTTTCTTTCAGGGGTGGACAGAGAAACTTAGCAACCAGGCATGTATAGCTGTGACCGTAATGCTCGCTGCACTGTTTTCTTCTATGGCCCAGGACAATCTTTTCTGATGCACTCTTGTCCCTTGTCACATCTGATAAAACTTTTATCTTTGGCAAGCCCTGCTGTCTTTTTCTTCTTTCTTCTTCTTTGCTATTTGGTTTCTTTTGGTTTGGTGGAGAGGAAAAAAATTCAGAGAAGGGTTAAGATAGTGTGTGGCTTCCCAAACTAAAAAGAAATCAAGCACCATATGTAAGTGGGTGGTGGCTTAAATAATTGGAAAACTGTAAGCTAAATAAATGAAAGGAATGCCCCCTCTTATGGAGCTTCAGTTTAGCAAAACAGTTGCCTTAGGGGAAAAACATCACCTCCCTCATTATCCTAAGTCTTTATGAGTGAAACATGCTATTCACATCAGGGGGCCTGTTACTTAACCTTCATTCATTCTCCTTTTTTCCCTGGTTTCCCGGTCCTGGATTAAATTCAAATTGGTAAAATGCTTTTGCTAGCCACATTAGTGCCATAAACACAGAGCTGTCTGCCGTCAGTACACACTTTTATTCTTTTAGAAAAACAAGCGGGAAATGATGATGAAAACCATTTGGAAACTGAAGGAGAAAAAAAAAGAAATAAATACAAATAATAAAAACGTATTACTGCTGGCAATCTGTGAACAAGAAGGGGGAAAAACCCGAAAGATCCCTGGCTTTGATTCATACCTTCAGAGTGGTTTCCTTAATGACTGCTCTTTTGTGTCACCAAAGCAGTGCTCATTTATCAGTCTGTGGTTTAATCCAAACCTATCAGGATGAAAATTCAAGGGGAATGAAGGTTAAATGACAGACATCCCGACCTGGAAACTCCAGAGTTGATAAATGTGTACAAACCTTGACTGAAAAGGCTGAGAGGGAAAAACATCTCTCTTTGGAGCCACTGAAAAGGAAGCTCTGGGTGAGAGGATAGGGAGGTGGGGGAATCAGATTCAGATATATGAGCACATTTTATTTATTTAAATTTAGTTTTTATTTTATATTGGGGTATAGTGGATTTACAGTGTATTACTTTCAGGTGTACAGCAAAGGGATTCAGTTGTATATCTATAGCCATATATCTATATCTCCATTCTGTTTCAGATTCTTCTCCCATATATGTTATTACGGAGGGAACTCTACTCAATATTATTTTATTTTAATTATTTTTTATTATTTATGTCAACTATTGAAGTATGGCTGATTTACAATGGTGTGTTAGTTTCTGGCATACAGCAAAGTGATTCAGCTATATGTGTGTGTGTGTGTATGCATGCTTTTTCATATTCTTTTCCAATATTGTTTATCACAGGATATTGAATATAGTCCCCTGCGCTATACAGTAGGACCTTGTTGTTTATCCATTCTATACATAATTGTTTGCATCTGCTAATCCCAAACTCCCAATCCGACCCTTCCCGGCCCCCTCTCCCTCTTGGCAACCACAAGTCTGTACTCTATGTCTGTGAGTCTGTTTCTGTTTTGTATTTAAGTTCATTGTGTCATATTTAAGATTTCACATGTAAGTGATATCGTATGGCACGTGTCTATCTTTTTCTAACTTATTTTGCTTAGTATGATAATGTCTTGGTCCATTCATGTAGCTGCAAATGGGATTATTCTTTTTTATGGCTGAGTCATATTCCATTGCATATATGTACCACATCTTCTTTATCCATTCATCTATCGATGGACATTTAGGTTATTGCCGTGTCTTGACTGTTGTAAATACTGCTGCTATGAACATAGGGGTGCATGTATCTTTTCAAATTATAATTTTGTCCAGATATATGCCCAAGAGTGGGATTCCTGGATCATACGGCAACTATATTTTTAGTTTTTTGAGGAACCTCCATACTGGTTTCCACAGTGGCTGCACCAGTTTACATTCCCACCAACAGTGCAGGAGGGTTCCCGTTTCTTCACACCCTCTCCAGCATTTGTTATTTATAGACTTTGATGATGGCCATTCTGACCAGTGTGAGGTGGTACCTCACGGTAATTTTGATTTGCATTTTTCTAATAATTAGCGATGTTGAGCATCTTTTCGTGTGCCTGTTGGCGATCTGTATGTCTTCTTTGGAGAAATGTCTATTTAGGTCTTCTGCCCATGTTTTGATTGGGTTGTTTGGTTTTCTTTTGTTACTGAGTTGTATGAGCTGTTTGTTTTGGAACTTAAGCGCCTGTTGGTCGCATCATTTGCAAATATTTTCTCCCAGTCCGTAAGTTGTCTTTTCATTTTGTTTATGGTTTCCTTTGCTGTGCAAAAGCTTTTAAGTTTGAGTAGGTCCCATTCATTTATTTTTGCTTTTATTTCTGTTGCTTTGGGAGACTGATGTAAGGAAACATTGGTACGATTTATATCAGAGAATGTTTTGCCTACGTTCTCTTCTAGGAGTTTTATGGTGTCATGTCTTTATTTTCGTCTTTAAGCCATTTTGAGTTTACTTTTGTGCATGGTGTGAGGGTGTGTTCTAACTTCATTGATTTACATGTGGTTGTCCAACTTGTCCAACACCACTTGCTGAAGAGACCGTCTTTTCCCCATTGTATATTCTTGCCTCCTCTGGTGATAATTAATTGACTGTAGGTGTCTGGGTTTATTTCTGGGCTGTCTATTCTGTTGCATTGACCCATATGTCTGTCTTTGGAGCACATTTTATTTTTAACACTGCGTTTAATTGTTTGTGAGTCAGATGGAAATTCTGAGCTGTGTCTCTCTTATATGTCAATGCTGATAAACTTGTGTTGATGAGTGTATTGTAGCCCAAAGCAAAGGGATTAATCATGGAAAAATAGGTTTTAACAAAATAGTAAGATGTCTCTAGTTCTCCTTTGCACCTCTTCCTTTCTGATCCCCAGGATGCTTGATGGATCCCACCATCTCCTCCTTTTCTCAAATGTATTTAGTCTCTCCTCCCTAAAATACTCCTTGTCTAATAAATCTGTTTGTCCTGACACATAGCACAATGTCTGCTACGTAATAGGTGCTCAATAAATGTTTGCTTAATTGAATCAAATTGGATTTGGAGCTGCTTTTATATATTGGTTGCCTGTGTTATATTGCACGTTGATGAAACCTCCTTCTGATAGACACAGCCCTTCCCTGACTACGGAAATTGGTGTACTAGTTAAGAGTTTAACTCTAAATTCAAACTCAGAATGCTCTCAGGTAAGTTACCTAACCCTTCTGGCTCTGTTTTCTCCATTTATAATAGTGCCTGTCTCATGGGGTTGTTATGAAGTCTAACTGAGTTCCTGTTTATAAAAGTGCTTAGAAAGAAGAAAAGATTATTCTCGGAGAAGTAACGTGTGGATAAAGCTTTCAGTACTGTAAAAGAATCAAAATCTGTAAATTCTTTAAAAGGTGAAAGTTACGAGTCTTATAGAAATGAGAAAAACGAAGAATTTGCCATGAGTGACAGCCTTCTTCTCTGCCCTCCATGTTCTCTTTTTTGTTTTACAAGAAAATCAATCTCAGAAAATACTGAAACCATACTAAAAACTAATTAGTATTTAATATTCAAACATTATGTCAAAAAGGACTTCTGTAGGGTCTAATATATCACCTACGCCTCGTGACTGCTCCCCCAGCAAGGCACATATAAAGAGGATGACCTTCTGCTTGTAAATGAATGAACGGTAATAATGATAAATCAGGAGGAGGTTTCCATGACCAGTTCCTTTTTAGAGCCAATACTAATGTGTTTATCTGACTCATGGGTTGATTTCTCTGTTGGCTCACATTATGCCAATGGATTCTCTCATTTTCCTTTTCTCCATATTAAAGAGTATCTTGCCCAAGGAAAAGACTAGATCTTGAATCAGGATGGTACTTCTTTGGCATTCAGTGCATGAAAAACAAGCTTTTCATTGCTAATGGTCCATTGCTACTGTTCCATTTTTTATTGAGTAGGTAGTTGTTTGGGTCTGTCATTACTTCTGTCTGCAGTGGGAACTTGGATGACAAATCCTATGGGAGAGGACCACAGGGGCACAGGGTTGAGCAAGATGCTGTGGTGATAGTTTGGTGGAAGTGGTCACTGGGGAGAAAGAGTTGGAGAACTGACTGGCATGCATCTCTCTCCAGATCCTTAGGGCTAAGGCTCCATCATGCTTTGGGCTATGTCCATGGTGTGGTCCTGTCACCCAAGGGAGGTGTTGTGGAATCTCATTGGTCCTGAGCACTGGATTGATGTAAGAGAAGCCAAGGCCTCCCCAGTTGGTCCTTTCTCATGCTGTCCACTAAGGCCAGGGTCCCCCTACAGACCATGGGCAGTAAGGGAACCAGGCTCAGTATCCTGTCACTTGACCTTCAGTGTCTTCCCTAACCCTCACCTGCCATTTTCCAGTCAAGAAGATGCCTCATTTCAATGTCTTCTTTTTTCTTCAACTCTGTCATGAGAATCTATTCCTGTAAGTAGTTTTCAGGAACAAAATTTCCTATGGTGATTTTCCAATATTTTCACTTCCTTCAGAAGGTTTATATTACTGCATTGTATATTACTGCATTTCAGAATCTTGGTATTTAGCTTATTTAGAGAGACAGACAAATATTATGATCATGAGCCACCAATGAACAAGTGGTGATAACAGCAGAGACCGAAATACGAAAAATAATTAACATGAAACAGGCAGCAGTCCCAGCTGTCTTGAGCAATTTTGAAGGCATAACTTGAAACATGGAAGATGGTCAAAGGAAGACTTAAGTGGTGGGGGGGAAACAACACATGCCATTAACATATACACCACAGATGTGAGCTTTGTCAGTAGCATTTCTCTCTTCTCACCGTAAATTCCAGGTTGGTATTACAAGATGACATCAATTATGTCGAATTAAAAAGGGCCAGTGACCCCAGAGAGCTAGAGGGAGAAATTTCACTGGTAAAGGCATTGGGGATAATTTTATTTAGCTTAATCTCAGTGTCGTGTTATGCACTGTTCTGTTGTCCAGTTGTGAGGCTAAACTTATTTATGCTTTTATGTAACATGTGGTATTATATTGAAGCTTTTACTATTTACAGAGAAACTCCCTTTGCCTTTCAAATAAGAAGTAACAAAGCATGTATAATTCAGCAGAAACCCTTTATGAGTAATATGACCATGTAATTGTCCAAACTGGGTCACTTTGGAGAATGAAAGAGATTGCTGTTAATAATTATGCTGGGACACTAGGCAGGAACCAAAACTGTCTCAGGTAAATCAGGATGTGTGCTTATCCGAATTATACTGCCAAAGCACAGAGGCTAGATTTATATCAGTCTTAGGAAGATAACAGAAAGGTTATCAGATTTCTACTTTATATATTACTGTATTTTGGGAGAGATGAGTTGATTTATAGTAGAGGCAATTTACTATATTTCACTGTATTTAGTCACTTAATTATGAGTAGCTAATGGTATATTTCTCTCCACTGAGAACCTTTCCTTGGTTCTTAACCAATTTTTTAACATTCTGGTGCTTGCACACTTGATTTTACTTCCGTTCGACAATTTGTCCTCCCAGTGGAGAGTACTGGGATATTCGAGTAATTTCCCCCACGATTCTCTAGCATAACTGATGGTGTCTGAGAGTCTCACTGCCATAGGCACAGGCCTTGCACATAGATATTCTATTATTATAGAATATCTATGATAATATTCGTAGTCTTCCAAGAATGACAGTAGCTGATTTCTGTGGATGTGAAAACCTACAGTGCTCTGCTCTGTTTGACCATCCATCCAGCTGTTCACTGATGAATGGGGTCACAAAATCTCTCTCTCAGGCACCTGAGAGCAATGCATTTTGGTCACAAGGGTTTGGCTCCTCGCTCACCTCACTGTGAATGCTGAATCCCCACCCTTAGCACACGGCAATCTTCAGGAGAACGTCACCGGGTTAGGCTGAGACCCAATCTGTGCAATCCATTTAATAAAGAAGTAGAAATCTTCCCGAGATGCTGAATGGGCTCAGTTTGACCCTTCTCTCTTGAACTTTGGTCTCTTTCATTATTTCAAATGGAGAGAGTGTGGTTGACTGCACACAATTGCTGACCATCTTACAAATTGTGAGACATCTGGCCTCTGAAAAATCATGGAAGGACTGCTGAGGATGACAGATAATTTTCTGTTGGCTACTGTTGTCCCAGAGCAATTTGATAGTGCTGACATTTTGCCCACCTGGAAATACTTCTCATCTAAACTTCCACCTCACCTAACCCTGAGCTCTGCGCCATACCTTGGAAACTTCTGGGGCTTCATCTCCAAGGGCCACTTTTTCAGAGAGGCATTCCTCTTGGCTGGAGGGAGGAAATTTTATAACTTTCTTTTTAGACTTCCTGACAGCTAAAACCAGCAAGGGAACATTTAAACTTAGACATAAATAATTCAGCACTGATTTTCCTTGAGTAGTTTCATAGTAACCAATATTAGTTTCTTTCTCTTTCTTGTCATTACTTCCATGTCCTTTACTAGGAGGAATAACCTTCCCCTTGTCCCCGCCATGGAGTTGGACCCGTGGTATATTTGGGGCAGTGGCAAGGAGAAATTGTTGATTTCTGGCTACAACCTTTTTTGCCCCCCAGAAGTGCCTATAAGATTCTTTTTCCATTTTTAAGCTACATGTCAAAGGGTTTGATTTTTTTCTATTTAAAAGAAATTCAATGTTTTATTATAGCGTGTTGCTGGGGCCATTTTCCCCCCAAAGAGAAAGCGTGTTTGGAATAAAGTTCTGACATGCTTTTTTTTTTTTTTTTTTTTTTTTAAGATACGAAGTGATTTATTAGACTAGGACGCTTGTAAGGCTTACAAGCGGGCGGGGGAGAGGGTGCTGCCTGAGAACTTAGTGGGCTACAGTGTTATAATCAAAGGAAAAGTTCGGAGGGGGTAATAACCACCTTCTTCCTCATTCCTTTTTTTTTTTTTAAATCTTTATTGGAGTATAATTGCTTCACAATACTGTGTTGGTATCTGTTGTACAACAAAGTGAATCAGCCATATGCATACACATGTCCCCATATTCCCTCCCTCTTGAGCCTCCCTCCCACACTCCCTATCCCACCCCCCTAGGTCATCGCAAAGCACCGAGCTGATCTCCCTGTGCTATGCTGCTGCTTCCCGCTAGCTAGCTATTTTACATTCGGTAGTGTATATATGTTGTGCTACCCTCACTTCGCCCCAGCTTCCCCCTCCCCGCCCCCATGTCCTTAAGTCCATTCTCTATGTCTATGTCTTTATTCCTGCCCTGACACTAGGTTCCTCAGTACCATTTTTTTCTTTAGATTCCGTATATATGTGTTGGTATATGGTATTTGTTTTTCTCTTTCTGACTTACTTCACTCTGTATGACAGACTCTAGGTCCATCCACCTCACTACAAATGACTCAAGTTTCTTTTTTTGGCTGAGTAATACTCCATTGTCTATATGTGCCACATCTTCTATATCCATTCATCTGTTGATGGACACTTAGGTTGCTTTCATGTCCTGGCTATTGTAAATAGAGCTTCAACGAACATTTTGGTACATGACTTTTTTTGAATTATGGTTTTCTCAGAGTATATGCCCAGCAGTGGGATTGCTGGGTCATATGGTAGTTCTATTTTTAGGTGTTTTTGTTTTTGTTTTTGTTTTTTTCTGGTACGCGGACCTCTCACTGCTGTGGTCTCTCCCGTTGCAGAGCACAGGCTCCGGATGTGCAGGCTCAGCGGTCATGGCTCACAGGCCCAGCCGCTCCGCGTCATGTGGGATCTTCCCAGACCGGGCCACGAACCCATGTCCCCTGCATGGGCAGGCAGACTCTCAACCACTGTGCCACCAGGGAAGCCCTATTTTTAGTTTTTTAAGGAACCTCCATACTGTTCTCCATAGTGGCTGTATCAATTTACATTCCCACCAACAGTGCAGGAGGGTTCCCTTTTCTCCACACCCTCTCCAGCATTTATTGTTTTAGATGTTTTGATATTTATGAAAGCTCTTCTCCACTAGGGCTGGGCCTCAGCTGTTCGATGTCTGCCAATTCCTTCTTTGGTGGCCTTAGTAATGTGGGTAACCAAATATGTTCTTTTTTACCTCTTGAATTGCCTTTTATAGTTAACTGATTGATGAAATATAAATAATTATGAAAATGTGGGCATGAGAGCTGAGAGGAAGAAAAAACGCTGCCTCCTTTTCATCAACCTGCAATGAACGCTTTCCTTTTATAGATTACCTGTCAACTCAAAAAATCATTTAAGAATTTCTGCATGACTCAGTGAGAAAGATTATTGAGCTAATGCTTTAAAAGGAAGCTACGCTTTTCTTGGAAGGGGAAACTGTAGTTCCAGGTTATTTTCTACTTGATAGAAGTCAGAGCTGCCTAATTTTTCCTTTTTCTTTCTCCTTCTTTCCCTTCTCCCTCCTTTTTTCTTCCTCCTCCTTCTTTTCCTCCTTGCTTCTTATGGTTATTGATGGCCTTCTATATGCCAGGAATTCTACAAGCATAGAGGCAGCCTAGGATCAGGGGTGTGGAGGTGAGGACGAGAAAGCCACAGCCCAGCCATTAATGAGCTTTCAAGGGAATGAGTGAAAACCACAATGGAGTTGTGGCAGATGTGAATATTGAAGCCATAGGGTTGAGGGAGGAGGGTGAAGTTTGCTTCAGATGGGGGAAATTTTCATTGAGAAGGTGACATTTGAGTTGGATTTTTATTGATGAGTAGGAGCTACCAAGGGTTGAAAGACAGAGTGCAGAAGATGGAGACATTATGGTCAACTAATACAGCAAGAAAAGGTGTTGCTGAGTAAGAAGGACTTCCATTTAAGAAAGGCAGCGTGGCACACTAGTGAATCTCAGGGGAAAGGAGGATCACGGGCAAAGGCGCTGTACCTGGAGAGCACGCGGTATAGTTTTAGGCATGAGAGAGATGCTACCAGACGTTATAAATTATTGCTAACTCTTGGGACAATCAGGAAAAGTTGCTCTAATTATGCACATTTCAAACAAGAGGAAATTGAGGCTTAAGGAAGCCAAGTGATACATCCAGAGTCACGTAGCTGCTCTACGGCAGAGTCAGGACTCAAATTCAGATCTACCTGAGTCCAGAGCTAACCCTCCCTCCATATACCAGTACAAAGGAAGCAGGGACCTGGAAGAGGCAGAGCAGGCCATTAAAAGTCATGTATTGCATCAGGTGACAGGCCAGCTCCAAATCACAGTGACACAGAGCTCCGAGAACTCACTGTTTCTACAGAAACTCAGAGCTAATGGAATATCCCCTCTGCAGCCCTGTCTTCCTGGCTTGCATAATGTATCTCTAGCTTTATTTGGCAGACTTTAGGCAAAGAGGGCAAGGAAGGGTTTTTGAGGCCATTGAAATGCTCTATTAGGGGATTGTGTTGGGGCTAAGTTATGCTGGGGTGAGAAAATAACCACCAAACATCAGTTCTTTAAGACAAAAGAATTCACAAATTCCTTATGTCACATGTCCAGTGGGGGCTGGAGAAGAGCCTTCCTCTGTACAGTTGTCAGGGGCTCAGGTGGAGACGGGTACCTCCATTATTTGCCTGTGCTGGGCAAGAGTGCGCTGGAGGGTTGAGCACTGGCACGTACGAGCTTTGGACCAGAAGTGATGTACGTCATTTCTGCTCACATTTGATTTTCCAGGACCAGTCAGGTGGCTACACTTAACTTCCAAGGGCTGAGGGATCATAATCGTTCCTGTGCTGGGAAGGAGACAAGAATTAGGACTGGAGTGTATGAGTCACGTCTACCACAGGGGTAGAGAAATGCCAACACACTCCAATATACCTCCTCCAAGACTGAGGTATAATGAAAAATTAGTTCTAGATGGCTCAAGAGCAGGCATTTTTCCTATTTCTATTTATTCCTGCATTCTCTACAGCAGTAGCTACTAGCCACAGGTGGCTGTTAAAATAAAAATTAAATATTTAGCTCCTCAGTTGTACTAGCTACATTTCAAGTTCTTAGTAGCCACGATGTGGCTAGCAGCTCCCATAATAGAAAGTACAGATATAGAACATTTACATCATTTCAGAAAATTCTGTTGGACATTGCTGTCTAGACCAAAGATCAACAGACTTACTCTGCACAAGGCCAAATAGCAAGTATTTGGGGTTTTGCAGGACGTATGGTCTCTGTAGCAAGTATTCAAATTTGCTGTTGTAGTGCGAAAGCAATATATAAGTGAATAGGCAGAGTTGTGTTCCAATAAAACTTTATTTAAAAAGCAAGTAGCTGGCAAGATTTGGTTCACGGGCCATTTGTTTTCCAACCCTGGCCTAGACCAATGGTGTCCAATGGGAGGGGCAGCAATTTTTACGTGACCATCCAACAGTTTATATTAAAAACCAAATTCATTCATCTTTACTTATATCCATTATCCAGATTGGCATTGGCTCCTTCTTTCTTGGCCCATTCGTTGGATGGTCACATGTTATGTATGTCAGGTGGGAGTTTCCTACCCAGTGGTGTACACTGTGCTGCTCACAGGCATTTTTCTTCTTCTTCTAATACATCGTGACGTAATGCAGACTATGTAGCCTCGTTGTGTGATGCTGTGAATTATATTGCCTCATTTTAAGTAAACTAACACTCACAAAATGAGCAAGTGGTTTAAAAATATTTCTGCAGAGACACCACCGGGCATTATGCTATTGTTTCCTGCCTCACAGTACACTCTGCTTTGGGACATGGGGGTTGGGAGGCTGTAAACTACATTTCTGCTTTGTTAGTGTACTGCTCCCTGCTGGGTTCTGCCAACCGGAAAGGCAGGAGGAGGGAGCAAGAACTTGCTCCTTTCAGTTTGTCTGCTGATTTTGCTGTTGTCACCCCAGTGGGTTCCAAGAGCAACCGGTTCCAGTTCCCGGCTTCCTTCCACGCTCCCAAACCAGCAGCATCATGCTGGCGGCAGCAGCAGCCAGGCAGCGCCCCTCCTCAGAGGTGTGAGACTCTTCCCTCAGGTGCCTGAGGGACCAGCAGGCCATCCCCTCAGAGGTCTGGGTCCTGGGTCTCTCCAGACGCCTAGGTCTGGTAAGCTCATCCTCTTCCCTTGGATCCCTGGCCCCAGGAGTGGAAGCTGCTTCCTGAGTTACTCTCTCTGTGACCACAGTGCCTCTTTTTCCCTTTTCAGTCTTCCACCCCTTGAACCAATTTCCTCTATTAAATTCTCTGCTAAAATAACTAGAATGGTTTATTTATTGCTTGGGCCCTAATTTATAGAGACACCATGAACTAACTTCATCTTAATAATGCAAAACATACGTTAAGAAAATGGTAGTGTTGACAAAACAATGACCATCTAATCAGATGAGTAATAAACTGAGAAAAGGACTATTGAAAATGGATTTTCATCCACTACTGTCAATGATGAATCTCACCCCAAGGTTATATTGTGCCCTGAGATATGAATTAATGGTAATAAGATTTCAAAGTGCTTAACAAGACAATTAAAAATAAAGCAACCAAACCATGAAGAAAAACCCGTAGAAGTTTCAGTGATATTTAAAATCAGGAGCTATTTGATCTTTTACTAAAATTTACTTCATGTTAAATGTTAGAAACATCTTTTGAGGTCTAAAGAATAGCTTTCTGAATGCAGGCATTATTATTATTCTACTTGGTTCACTGCTGTACCCTCAGATCCTAGAACAGCATATGGCATGTAGTAGACAGTCAGTAGACTTATTAATAGTAAAAAAAACCCCAAAGATTCCACATATTGGGAAATTCCTTATTCTTTCAGGTGTGGTAAAAATGGTTAACGTTATATAGGGCAAACAATATGGCAATAAACTAATATGCATTCCTTTGCCAGCAAATACTATTTGAAAACCCAGAGAAAACATTGCTGATCATTTGAAGAAACAAGTATTAGAACAAACATGGGATGTTTGCTATATATAGCTGTTTCAATGTGCAGTTGGCTTTATCATGTCTCAGTTTATGCTCTATATTAGGTTCTCTTTCAATTAAAAAGAATGACTTTGTGATCCATAAAAAAGAATATATCAAATAAGATATTTTGTATAGATTAACTGGCTTCTTTAAAACAATTATTTTCTGGAAAAGCTGTTGCCGCTTTGACTAGAATTTTAGAAAAATAAAGGATTCTGAGGGTAAAATTCAGAGAAAGAACCACAGGTGAAATGTCATTGATGTGGTTAACTTTTTCTTTTTTTAAGGAAGACTTCTAAGTATTGCATCTTCGTGGTATTTCTAATGAGATGGAGAGTGACTGTGAACATAATTTTAACCACATGGAAGTTTATTCTTGATCCTGTGGCAAATTGCCTAAAGGAAATGTAAGGCTAGAAGATGAGCTTTGCTTATTCTTTTACAAACACACAAATGCTCCAGATTTGCTGACCTTTCATATGATTACAAGTAACTCTCCTCAGCGCGTTACTTAAAAGATATTTTAAAAATACACACTCTTAACTGGTCCCTTCATCAGAAAGGTGATATTTTAATAGCGAATGAGGAAGTAAATGCTTTTCAAAACATACTCATGTTATGGAAAGAGCACTTGGAAAAATGGCATTTGGGTAGGTTATAATTGTTATGTGATTTTGTTACTGAAAATGGTCTAAACAGTCCGTATACTTAAAATTGGAAAGAACGTTTTCTGACTTGTTGAATAATATCACACATGTTCAAAACAATTTTTTAAAAATAAGAATGCAACACTTTCAATTAGTTTGTAAAAACAAATGATTGAATTCAGGGAGGATAAAAATGTACTAGCTAAATGTTCACACAAATCTTTGCCTAATTGAAAGATGAGATTGAAAAACATGTCAGATTGTAGTAAGTGTGAGGAGCTTTTCCATTTGGATCTACATACCATCCTGAGATATGTTTTTTAAGAAAGACAGCCAAATATTGAAATAAACTTGAGCTTAAAATCAGATATTTTAAATGTTGTATCTCAAAGTGTTAAACGTGGATTTTCATAGATAATGAAGTACTTTAATCACATGGCTCTCACTAGAAATATCATCTCTGTTATATTTTAGTGAGATTAAATATGGCTTTATATCATTAAAAATAAAATATTAAAATACTAAAGCACTAATTTATGTGACTTCAATATTTGAAGATATATGTTATAACTTCTAGGGGGAACCCGCATCTATTAGAATAAGAATATATGCTGAACAAGCTTATTGAGAGGAAAATAGAGAATAATATACCATATATGATAAACTTGAAATAGGCAAGAAGGAGAGAAAGAGGATCATAAGGAAAGAGAAACAAATAGAAAGCAAATAGTAAGATGGTAGATTTAAACCCAAATATATCAGTGCTTTTATTAATTGTAAATAGGTGAAATACTCTTGTGTTGACTGGCTAGATAAAAAGCAAAATAGATATATGCTACTCTATAAGAGATAGACTTAAAATATAAGCACACAGAAAGAATGTTGCAAAAATAAGACAATTCTAACTTTGTATGCAAATTTTGTATGCAGCATGTCATCTCTGTCTTTGGTCTCTGTCTATTTATATATCTCTCTCTATAAATATCTGTCTACCTACCTACCCACTTAACTGTCTACCAAAGACAAATCCTCAAACCTAGGAAATTTTAGCATACCTCTCTCAGTAACTGAAAGAGCAAAAAGCCAAAAATCAATATGGATATAAAACATTTGAATGAAGTGTAATAAATATGACCTGATACACGTATGTAGAATCCTATACCTACAAATGACAGGAGATAAGCTCAATTCAAGTGCACATGGATCATTTTGCAAGGTTATAAACCAATTCTCAACAAATTTTGAAGGATTTAAAACATTTAAATTCCACAGAAAAATTAAATTAGAAATCAGAAAAGGTAACTAGAGAAATCCCTATATGTTAAACACTTTTAATTATCCATGGATCAAAGAGGAAACCACAATTTTAAAGTGAATGATAATAAAAATGACATATCAGGACTTGAGGACTATAGCTATAGCCATATGTGGAAAATGTATAGTCTTAAATGCCTATATTAGAAAAGAACAATGGCTGAAGATAAATTATCTAAGAATGTTCTCTCAAGAAGTCAGCAAAAGAGTAGCAAATTATAAGTTACTGAGTATTGGTGTATGAATTTATGGCAAACAATGTGGTATGTGTCTTTTTCATTTCTTTTTTATAGAAATACTTAGAAAATGTAATTTAATGTTAGAAATCCTATACTTGAAAGAAGCCTCAATTATCAGTGGTTCTATGAAACAAAGTTAAAAACAAACATGGAAAGTGTAAAAAAAAAAAGTTACTGAGTAGAGAAAATAATAAAGTTAAACTCAGAAATACAATAAAAATTAATAGAGAAGATTCACAAAGCCAAACAGTTTTTTGAGGAGACTAATAAAATTCATAAGTCCCCACCAAACTTTCCAACTGTCAAAAGACAGAAGAACAATTGCAGGAATGAAAAATGGTGCATCACTATACAATTCAATGCAGTAAATTTGAAGATAGTAATATGTTAGAAATATTTATTGAAAAACACAACTTACACAAAAACACAAACTGACACTAGAGGAAATAGAAAGTTTTGCACAGTCCTTTTTTTTTTTAAAATAAAACATTGAAAATATATGGAAGACCTAAATAAATGAAGGAATATGTTGTTCTCATGAATTGGAAGACTCATGAGATGTCAGTCTCTCCAAGCTGATCTATAGATTCAAGTCTATATATGTCAAAACCCAGAATGTTTTTCTTTTTAATGTGTGCTTGTGTGGAAATTAAGAACCTGATTCTAAAATCTTTATGGAAAGGCAAAGGACCAAGAACAGGGACAATCTTGAGTAGTTTGGGATGATTTTACTTCAGATGGAGACTTATAAAAGTATGGTAATCAAGACAGTGTGGTATTGGTTCACAGATATGTAAATATGTTAATGAATCAGAATACAGTCCAGAATCAGATCCATGAATAAATGTAGACCTAATTTATTACAAAGTTTTCAGTTAAGGTCTATGGGGAAGGGACAGTTTTGTTTTCAATAAATGGTGCTGTGTCAATTATATACCCATATGAAAAATAGAAAACCTAACTTCTACCTCATACCAATGCAAAAATCAATCCAGGCAGATAGTAGACATAAATGGTACAACAATAGAAGGTAACTGAGGAGAATAACTTCATGACCTGGGAGTAGGCAAAGATTTTAAAATAGGATACAAAAAGCATTGACTCTAAAGGAAAAGATTGTTAAATTGGTTCATATCGTATCAATATTAAGAATTTCTGTGTATAAAAAGTTCCAGTTTAGAGACTGAAAAACACAAGCCACACACATTTGGGAGGAGATACTTGAAACAGGTAACCAAACAAGGGTTTATATAATCAATTCCTATAAATCAATAAGAAAAAGACAACCTAGTAGAAAAATGGGCGGGAGACCTGTAACAGCCCTTCGCAAAAGATGATATTCAGATGGGCGTCAACCACACTGGAAATTATTTGGCAGTATCTACCTATATATACCTAACCACTGACTCAGCAATTTCACTCCTAGGAATTTAGCCAACAAAAATGCATACTTAATGTTAGTGATAAGATACATAAAACGTTCATAGCAATATTTTTTGGTAATAGAAACTGGGAAGGACTCAAATGTTCATCAATGGTAGAATAAATAAATACATTGTGATATATTTATTTAGTGGAATTCTATACAGTAATGAAAATGGACAAAGTACTGCTACACGTGACATGGATTAATCATGCAGACTTAAGGTTTGGCAAAAGGAACTAGACTCAGAGTATGTGTTATATGTTCAAAAACAGCTCAAACTAATCTATGGCATCAGATGTCAGAATTTTCGTTACTTTTGATAAAGAAAGAAGATGCAGAGGTTTCAAAGGGACACAAGCAAGGCTTCTAGGGGGCAGATATTATTCTATTTCTTGACCAAGGCAGTAGGTATGTGGATGTATCCAATTTCTGATAATCAAATGATGCACTTATGATTTGGACATTCTTCTCTATATTCTTTAAAATACTGATTTCAAAAGGAGAGAAACGATGAAACATTAGGCATTGAATGGGCATATGAATTCTTTTCCATCCTTGTCCTTACCTCTAAACAGTCCTCCCTTGGTTTCTTCTAGTTGTTCAATGTGGATTTGGGTTCTTGGAAAAATGGTATGCGGTGGTGTTGGTTGCGGTGGTGTCCTCTGTGGCCTGATTAAGCCATGACTACGGTAGGGAGATCTGTTAAGAGTGCTGCTAGGAGACACCAGATCTGCAGAAGGAAGTAAAACTTTACTTGGGGCTGGTCTTTGAGAGGCTGCAGGTGGTTTTGGGTAGAGTTGCCTAAAGACTTGAAACTGGGTTCTGGGAGGTTGTGGTAGGTACAGCAGTCATTGCATTTTTTATAGTTCTCTTGTTTTTGTTCAGAAGTTTTTGATCAGTTAAACGTAGGGTGTTATGTAAGAAGGAGAAAACAGCTTGCCATAAAACTTGCTGAACAAATCGAAGAAAGATGTAAAATTCTTGACAAGCTTAGTCTTATTAAAAAATGAGTATGAAGAACTAGAATTATCTTTAAATGATCCCAGCTTTGAGAGAGTATCATCAAAACTCCAAGTCTGGAGGAAACTTATGAAAACCTGGATACAATAAACTTTGTACTTAAGCATGAAGCTTCCTTGAAAAAGAGTTGAAAGAAGAGAAATCCAAATTCTCGAAAAATGATGAGTTGATGGATGCCATTATAAGCATGAAGAGGATAGAAAAGTCATCATTCAATGAGTGACTTTCAAACTGAGCATTTGGCAGCAAGCATTTTGCCTGTGGTCCCTCCCCAGTGAATGAGTTCATCTTCTGAAAGGTGGGCGTCTCTGTCTCCTGTTCAGGCTCTCACCTTTGCTTTCAGGGTATGTTCACTTGCCTCCCACTCGAATATGAGGTCCAGTGGTGCCATTATATCTAAGGAAACTGTTCATGGGGAGGCGACTTGCTTTTGAATCCCCTCCTCCAGGAATATATATGAATCCCGAGTTTCCCACCATTTAAGGTCACTTTCCACTACCAGGTTTCCTGGCTCACCTTATCTAGTCTTAGCAATGAGAGATGACTATCCAGCAAGAAGTTTTTCACAGCAATCTCCCCCATTGGCTGGATTTCTCTATACCACTATAATCTAAATTTAGAAATGTTTTCTCAGCAGGGTTGACCTAACCTTCAAACAAACCAATTACAGAACATCAGAGCCCCAGCAAGAAACTTAGGCCTTCTGTTTTGTTTTTGCCTTGTTTCAAAGGGAACTTTAAATGGTTCCCTTTCATTATCAGTTTATGCAACTGCTGTTACTTAAGTGATTTTCACTTTTGTCTGAACTGAAACCCCTACAGTTATGATTTTCAGGGTAGACATGCTTGTAAATATGCTTTGTAAATGAATCTGATGAGTAAGTTTTTGTGTACTCTATATTGCATAACTAAAAATACTTGATTTTAATTTAACCAGTTTATTATACCATGAACATTAAATGAGCAAAACATGCAGGATTCAACAGATATATATATATATATTTATTTATTATTATTATTATTTTTTGCGGTACACGGGCCTCTCACTGTTGTGGTCTCTCCCGTTGCGGAGCACAGGCTCTGGACGCGCAGACTCAGCGGCCATGGCTCATGGGCCCAGCCGCTCCGCGGCATGTGGGATCTTCCCGGACCAGGACACGAACTCGTGTTCCCTGCATCGGCAGGCGGACTCTCAACCACTGCGCCACCAGGGAAGCCCTCAACAGATATTTTAAACTTTAAAGGCTATTTTTGTATGTCAAGAGTTATATTTAACAAGTTCTAATATGGCTATGAAAAGAAATTAAAGAAATTGTGTATATATAAATTGGAGGTACATGTGTAAGAATTTTTTTTTTTTTTTAATGCTAGGTGGGGAAAGTACACACATTTGGAGAACATAGTCTACATACCTTGTGAGGGCTCCTTTAAAGCAATATTTCTTAAAGTGAGTTTCAGAGGATACTGGGCCCAAATGATGTTCAGAGAGATTAAAAAAGGTTTTTCTGGTCCAATGAGTGGTATACTAGAGCTCATATTAGGTGAGTTGATCGTTAAATGTTCATGAATTTATTTTTAATTATTACACACAAATTTAATTTTATTTTTTTCAGTTTTATTGAGATGTATAACTAAGTTCTTAGGTATACAATATGATTTATGCATATATTGTGAAATGATTGCTACAATAAGGTTATTTAAATCATCCATCACTTCAGTTATCAGGTTTTTATTTGTGTAGTGAAAACTTTAAGATCTATTCTCTTAGAAAATTTCAAGTATATAGTAAGTTATTGATTTTTCTATATTGATTTTGTATTCTTTAACTTTGTAAATTCACTTATTAGTAATAGCAGGTTTTTAGTGGTGTCTTTAGGGTTTTCTATGTATAAGATATGTCACCTTCAAACATACACAATTTTCCTTTCTCTTTTCTGATCTGGATACCTTTTCTTTCTTTCTCTTGACTGATTGCTCTGTGAGGACTTCCAGTACTGTATTGAATAGGAGTGGTGAGAATGGGCACCCTTGTCTTGTTCTTTGTCAACCTTTCACCATTGAGTTATGTGAGTTGTGGGTTTGTCCTATATTTGCCCTTTATTATGTTGCAGTACATTTTTCCTATACACAATTGTTTGAGAGGTTTTATCATGAAAGGATGTTGAGTTTTGTTAAATGTTTTTTCTGTATCTGTTGAGATGATCATATCTTTCATTCTATTAATGTGAAATATCACACTTACTTGATATGTTGAACCATTGTTGCATCTCAGGGGTGAATCCCATCTGTTTATGGTGGATGTTCCTTTTAATGAACTGTTTAATTCAATTTGCTTGTATTTTGTTGAGAATTTTTGCATCTGTGTTCATCAGGGGTCTTGGCCTGTAGTCTTTTTTTTTTCTTGTAGTATCCTTATCTGAATTTGATATAAGGGTAATGCTGGCCTCATAAAATGAATTTGAGGATATTCCCTCTTCTTCAATTTTTTGAAAGAGTTTGAGAAAGATTGGCGTTAATTCTGAAAATATTTGGTAGAATTCACTAGTGAAGCCATCTTGTCCTGGCTTTTCTTTGTTGGGAATTTTTTGATTATTGACTCAATCTCCTTACTAATTATTGGTCTGTTAAGATTTTCTCTTTCTTCATAATTCAGTCTCGGTAGAGTGTATGTTTCTAGGGATTTATCCATTTCTTCTAGGTTGTCCCATTTGTTGGTGTAAAATTGTTCACAGTAGTCTCTTTGTATTTCTGTGCTATCTGTTGTAATGTCTCCTCTTTTACTCTGGAGTTACTTATTGGAGTCCTCTTTATTTTTTCTTGGTTAGTCTAGCCAAAGGTTTGCCAATTTTAACTTTTCAAGCAACTCTTAGTTTTGTTCATCTTTTCTATTGCTATCTTACTCGCTGTTTCATTTATTTCTGCTCTAATCTTTAAAAAAATTTTTTTTTATTGGAGTATAGTTGCTTTACAATGTTGTGTTAGTTTCTGCTGTACAGCAAAGTGAAGCAGCTATACATATACATGTGTCCCCTCTTTTTTGGATTTTCTTCCCATTTAGGTCACCACAGAGCATTGAGTAGAGTTCCCTGTGCTATACAGTATGTTCTCAGTTACCTATTTTATACATAGTATCAATAGTGTATATGTGTCAATCCCAATTCATCCCAGATCCGCTTTCCCCCTTGGTATCCATATGTTTGTTCTCTATGTCTGTGTCTCAATTCCTGCCCTGCAAATAGGTTCATCTGTATCATTTTTGTAGATTCCACATACATGTGTTAATATACAATATTTGTTTTTCTCTTTCTGACTTACTTCACTCGGTATGACAGTCTCTATGTCCATCCACGTCTCTACAAATGACCCAATTACGTTCCTTTTTATGGCTGAGTAATATTCCATTGTATATATGTGCCACATCTTCTTTATCCATTCATCTGTTGATGGACATTTAGGTTGCTTCCATGTCCTGGCTACTGTAAATAGTGCTGCAGTACACATTGGGGTGCATGTGTCTTTTTGAATTATGGTTTTCTCTGGATATATACCCAGGAGTGGGATTGCTGGGTCATATGGTAGTTCTATTTTTAGTTTTTTAAGGAACCTTCATACTGTTCTCCATAGTGGCTGTGTCAATTTACATTCCCACCAACAGTGTTAAGAGGGTTCCCTTTTCTCCACACCTTCTCCAGCATTTGTTGTTTGTAGATTTTCTGATGAAGCCCATTCTAACTGATGTGAGGTGATACCCCATTGTAGTTTTGATTTGCATTTCTCTAATAATTAGTGATGTTGAACATCTTTTCATGTGCCTCTTAGCCAATCTGTATGTCTTCTTTGGAGAAATGTCTGTTTAGGTCTTCTGCCCATTTTTTGATTGGGTTGTTTGTTTTTTTTGATATTTCTGCTCTAATCTTCCCTCTGCTAACTGGATCCACATCCAAGCAGGGTGGCTTAGTGGGTTCCCTGGTTGTACAAAGTTGCTGCCTGTGTTCCCTGGCAGGGTGGTACCAGTGGTTGGATTCCCTGAAAGGGCAGGGCTGCAGCCTATGCCCCAACGTTGAGCAGGCCTTCAGACTGGGCTTTGTGATCAGGTAGGCCATTGGCTGTGCTCTGCTGCTGGGTGAGGTCACTGGGAAGACTGTCTGGTTGGGTGGGGTAGCAGGCTATTCTCTGTGATTGAACAGGGTCGTGGGTGGGCTCCCTGCCTGAGTGAGGCCACATGCTGTGTTCAGCAGTTAGGTAGGGCCGTATGCTAGGCTCCAGTGATGGTTGGTGTTTTAGGCTGTGATCCACAGCTGGGCAATACCATAAACAGGGCTTCAAGGCTGCTGAGTGTCACTCTTCATGCTCCCTGTTTTTATGGGGCTAGAGGATATGCTCAATATTTGGGCAGGGCTGCTGACTTGGATCCTTGCCTGGGTGGCCCTAGGATGTGCTACACAGCTACTGGTCATCTGTAGCCATACTTCCCACGGGAGTGGGACTAGAGGCTCTGGTCAGAAGTTGAGTGGGACTGGGAATTTGCTTTCTTGCCCAGGTGGGGCTTTAGAATGGGCTTGATGCTGGTGTCGTCTGTTGGCTGGCAGAATCAGACAGAACTGCCAACTGAGCTTCTGTCCAGATGGGGCCACTGCATGGGCTCTGCAGAAAGGCAGAGCCTTTGTCTGGAATCTCTACTTGAGCTGCTGTGAGCAAGAATGCAGTCCACTAAGATCTGAGTGCTGGTTACTGTAAGCTTTGTCTCCCTTCTTAGCTCTGCAGATTCCCCAGTGATCCTTGTGAGGTGATAATTGAGTGGGTCTCCCAGGAAGTGTCCTGCAGTGCTGGGGAAGCTGAATGTGCACCTTGGGTTTCCTTTTTCCCATGGAAGAAACCAATGACACAGGGGGCCCTGTCCATATGGTGCTGTGCCGGTGTGGGGAAAGGGTGATTCGGTCAAAGTGTAGCTGTCTTTCTTACCCTTATTATGTGGTCCTCCGAGGTCTCTGTTGTCCAAGGTGAGTACTTCAGCCTTACCCCATGGTTCTGGAATTTTCACAGTGGTGTCTGTGGATAATTACAAGTTGGTCTTCTTGTAGAGGGGACTGAAGTTGGGAATGACTTATGTTGCCATCGGTAAGATATCACTGCAACGTACAGGAGTTTATTGAGCTGGTTGTTCAATATAGTCATTATTAAAGATTAAATTATATAAACACAATTATATTAAACAAAAGTAGTAAGTTTTCAAAACTCATTTCGTCCTAATTATTTTACTATATTTTGTATTTATTTATACCCTAGAGGTTATTTACATCTATTGTATCTTTGTGGTGAAAATATAATTGCACAATGCTCTGCATTTCTTCCCAGCTCTGCATTCAGTGACAGCATGTTCAGAGCCTGAAACTGAGCGGGGTAAGAATATTTACACCATAGACACCAGAAGACACTATAAATCAGGGCTTCAGTTTATTGTTTTGTTGATTGTCTAGACTTAAGGAGGTGGTGGAGAAAATGTTAATAGAGCAAATTAAACTTAAAAATGTATTGTTTATGTAGCCATCATATTGTGAAAAGCACAAAAAATTGAAGAAATAGTTTTCCAGCATTCAAAACTGTTATCTAATTGAATAAAAATTTGCTCAGCGTGTTCTGACGTACCGCTTCATTGTTGCTCTTACGTCTTGCTCGTGAAAACAAACTAGGATATCAACCAGCATTTAGTTTGGAGCTATGCTTATTCAGTATTTGCAACCATAGGTTGGCTATAGATCTAACAGTTTGCCAAAAATCAAGAAAGTATTTTGTGAGAATTAATTGGCCATATGAAATTTATAATAGAGTGTTTTATATTTTATTATTATTTCTTGTGTATTTAAGATAAATTTATGTTTGTACATACATGCATGTATTTTTCACTTCTCAGGGATCTGGTTGTTGAAAGTTTACCAACACATTACTTGTTATATATGATTTATGATTTTTTTTTTTTTGCGGTACGTGGGCCTCTCACAGCTGTGGCCTCTCCCGTTGCGGAGCACAGGCTCTGGACACGCAGGCTCAGCGGCCATGGCTCACGGGGATCTTATTTACACACCGTAATTGGAATCGCACTCCATTCTCTACCTTCTGAGACTATTTCCTAAAAGGGTATACTGTAGTGTCTGGAGGTGCTTTATTCTAAACATTGGATATATTTGGTACATTGCATAGACTATCTTGGAAATTTCAGAGGAAACAGAGCTCTGAGAAGTCCTTCAGTGAGGAAGGCAGTGTAGCTTTATATTAGTACAGTGTTTCCAAAACATTCTGACCACTGATTCTTTTCTCTCTTTGTAAATACTGATTTTACCATTTGGAAAATGCTGCTTTAGAGGTTGATTAATGAGCCTCATTTGAATGCTAGATCTTTTATGACCAGGTCCCATGGCTCCAAATATGGTCTGCTATTCACCTTGATCTTATGATCAGTGGTTAAAATGTATGTGTTTTTAAAAATAAATTTATTTATTTATTTATTTATGGCTGTGTTGGGTCTTCATTGCTGCATGTGGGCTTTCTCTAGTAGCAGCGAGCCGGGGTTACTCTTCTTTGCAGTGCACGGGCTTCTCATTGTGGTGGCTTCTTGTTGTGGAGCACAGGCTCTAGGCGCGCGGGCTTCAGTAGTTGCAGCACGCAGGCTCTAGAGTGCAGGCTCAGTAGTTGTAGCGCACGGGCTTAGTTGCTCAGCGGCATGTGGGATCTTCCCAGACCAGGGATCGAACTGTGTCCCCTGCATTGGCAGGCAGATTCTTAACCACTGCACCACCAGGGAAGTCCCTAAAATGTGTATTTTTGAGTAAGCGCTCAAACTCTTATTTTCTCACATAGAAGAAAATGTATAATAATGGGTTACAAGTAAGTCAGTTCAGTGACTTTATTCATTGGAATGGCTTAGACTCCGCTTGGGAATTCTGTTGCCAACATCCTAAATTTGGCTTGTTCTGGTGGTTCCAGTGCTTTGGATCCTGAATCTTCTTGGTGGTAATCAATTGCCTTCTAGGAAGTTTTAGGCTTTTGACAAGGAGTGGAACATCTCTATGAAGGAGCAATACTCAACGCTCATTGCTTGGTTTTTAGTAACATCACCCATGTGACTTTTATTGTTGTGGAGACATTTAAACAATTTCTCAAAGATATGTGGGGAAATATTAATGGAAGGTATGTTCACTGATTTTTTTTTTTAATTTTTTTAAATTTTTTGCGGTACGCGGGCCTCTCACTGCTGTGGCCTCTCCCGCCGCAGAGCACAGGCTCCGGACACGCAGGCTCAGCGGCCATGGCTCACGGGCCCAGCCACTCCGCGGCATGTGGGATCTTCCCGGACCGGGGCACGAACCCATGTCCCCTGCATCGGCACGCGGGCTCTCAACCACTGCGCCACCAGGGAAGCCCTGATTATTTTTGTAATATAACTGGAATTGTCTTTCAATATCTACCTTCTGCCATAAATAACTATTTAGCAAATACTGTAGTATCTTGAGGAACTTTTTCTTAACATGCATCACTATCATGTTAGTTACAAAGCTCTAACAGTATATGTAAAACCTCAAGATGGAAAAGGATCATAAACAACAGCTGATCTAATCCTAACCCAGACAATAGCCTCAGTCCGGGTGTCTGATCTGAGCTTGAATGATTCATGTGACAGGGGACTATCTATGGATTGAGGAAGCCAGTCTATTTTATAATGCATCTCATTGTTGGAAAGTATTTTGATTCATAATTCACCTTGTAACTTCCACCCATTGGTTGAAGGGCTGCCATCTGGGGCTGCATAAAAAGACATTTTATCCCTCTTCTCCTTGGAAGTTCTGTAGTATTTGCAAAGGCCACTATCCAGTTCTCCTTAGTTTCTTCTTTTTTCCAGCCCAATGACCTCAAATGTCTTTGTATTTCCTCACATGATTTCTTGCCAACCTATAAATCTTGTCTGCATGCATTTCAGTTTGCAATTATCACTCTTGATTTGGTCCTGAGGACAAAATTAAATACTCTAGGGAAGATCCACTCAGTGCGCTGTAGAAAGAGATCATGGGCTTCCTTGTTTGAGACTCTGAAATACTTCTGCTAAATTTATGTAAGATTATGTTGAATCACTGGGCTTACAGCTAAGATCTCTAGTATTTAACTTTGTACAATGGCTGTTAATTGAGACACATTTCCCCATCCTATCCTTTTTTTTTTTTTTTTTTTTTGCGGTACGCGGGACTCTCACTGTTGTGGCCTCTCTCCTTGCGGAGCACAGGCTCTGGATGCGCAGGCTCAGTGGCCATGGCTCACAGGCCTAGCCGCTCTGCGGCATATGGGATCTTCCTGGACCAGGGCACGAACCCGTGTCCCCTGCATCGGCAGGCGGACTCTCAACCACTGTGCCACCAGGGAAGCCCCATCCTATCCTTTTAATGGTCTTATTTCCATCTGATGAGATTTGACCTGTCATCCCTGTACATTGCTCTGTTTTGAGAATTTGCTTCTTCCATCCAACTCAGTATTTGTTTTTTCAGTTTTGTTTCATCTGCAGATTAGATCAGCCTAGCAACAGTGTCTTTGTTCAAGTGATAAATCAAAACATTAAAATTGAAAAACTGTCATGATATCCTTTTCTTTCTCCTTTTATATTAATTTAAAGTATAACAATATAGTCATGTGGAGCTTTTGCGGCCAATAGCTTTTATTTTATTTTATGAGATTATATAGGAATTATATTAATAATTGTAATGGTTTATGTATTTTGGACCCTTAATAACTATGCAATGTAATGCCTCAAAATGCTAATAATTCATTAGGTTTTAGAATTTAAAATACGGAACTTCTAAAAACCAAATGAAAATGAGTAAGTCTAATATTTACTAACCAGGATATAAAGAAGCATAATAGTTTGGAATCTAAATTTTTAAAATAAAAAAGAATACTGAGTGAAATTTATAGTATCTTTATCAGGCTGTTGGTCTTTCTTGGTAAAATTTGAATTTGAAAACCATCTTGATTATGAATGGAAAATGTGATAAGTTTTCCATTCATGATTCCTTAAGTTTTTCAAATAATTCAGGTGGAGAGGGCTTGGCAAAAGACCTAATGACGATTGTCTTTATAGTTTGGATTGAAGGGATGGTGGGAAACACAGCATGCTATTGGTCATGGTTTTCACTTTTACTTTACTCAAAATAAAATGAAAATTCTTAGCCTATGAGGCACAAGAAGCAGACTGATAGTAAACTCTGTAATATGTTTTAGTTCACTTTTTTAAAACACAAGATCTGCTCAAGTTTTAGGATGGAGGTTAAGTTTACTGTGTGCTAGTAAGAAGTCAATCAGATCACATCGCTTCCTTACTTACATCCTCCAGTGACTGCACACTTTGACAAGCAAGAAATATACACTCTTTATCTTGACTTTCAAGAGCTACTAGGATCTGCCTTACTTTCCTCTCTAGCTTAATTTTCTCCCCTCTGCCTCAGCCACACTGCTCCTTCTGAACCTCAAATAAGATGAGTTCATTTTGCCCAAAGACTTTGCATCAACTGCCAGAGAAGATCTCCTTGTAGACTCTAGAGTCTAGAGCTTTGAGTGGCCCCTTTTCGCATCTCAGGTCTCAGCTTAAAAGCCACCTCTTCAGAGCAGGCTTCCCTGACCACTGTATCAAAATAACTCTTAGTTCCTCCTCAGTTGCTCTTTGGCATACTACTTGTTATTTTCTTCCTATCTCTTATCACTACTGGAAACCATCTTGTTTTATTTATTTATCTGCTAACCATAGAATAAAAATTCCATGAGGGCAGAGCCTTTGCCTTATTTATTGCCATTGTCCTTATGCCTAGAACAGTGCCTGGCACATAGTAGGCACACACAGATCTTGGTTAAATAAATAAATAAATAAATTCTCATCGTTCTGTAGAATCAATGTCTACTCCTTGCTATAATTCTGATTTGTTTTAATCAGAAGCCTGTGTAGGGTGACAACAAATTGTTAGAGAAGTCAGAAAAAATACAAATGTGGACATAATCATTAAATCTACAGAAACAAATCCTAACTCACAGAAGATGACCTTCTTGCTCATTTTAGGAGAAACTAGAGGACTTCCCTGCTGGCTCAGTGGTTAAGAATCCACCTGCCTAAACCTACCTAAGGAGACAAAAGACCTGTATGCAGAAAATTATGACAATGATGAAAGAAGTTAAAGATGATAAAATAGATGGAGAGATATACCATGTTCTTGGATTGGAAGAATCAACATTGTGAAAATGACTATACTACCCAAAGCAATCTACAGATTCAGTGCAATCCCTATCAAACTACCACTGGCATTTTTCACAGAACTAGAACAAAAAATTTCACAATTTGTATGGAAACACAAAAGACCCCAAATAGCCAAAGCAATATTGAGAAAGAAAAATGGAGCTGGAGGAATCAGGCTCCCCGACTTCAGACTATACTACAAAGCTACAGTAATCAAGACAGTATGGTACTGGCACAAAAACAGAAATATATATCAATGGAACAGGATAGAAAGCCCAGAGATAAACCCACCCATATATGGTCACCTTATCTTTGATAAAGGAGGCAAGAATATACAATGGAGAAAAAGACAGCCTCTTCATTAAGTGGTGCTGGGAAAACTGGACAGCTACAGGTAAAAGAATAAAATTAGAACACTCCCTAACACCATACACAAAAATAAACTCAAAATAGATTAAAGACCTAAATGTAAGTCCAGACACTATCAAACTCTTAGAGGAAAACATAGGCAGAACACTCTATGACATAAAGCACGGCAAGATCCTTTTTGACCCACCTCCTAGAGAAATGGAAATAAAAACAAAAATAAACAAATGGGACCTAATGAAACTTAAAAGCTTTTGTACAGCAAAGGAAACCATAAACAAGATGAGAAGACAGCCCTCAGAATGGGAGAAAATATTTGCAAATGAAGCAACTGACAAAGGATTAATCTCCAAAACATACAAGCAACTCATGCAGCTCAATATCAAAAAAACAAACAACCCAATCAAAAAAATGGGCAGAAGACCTAAATAGACATTTCTCCAAAGAAGATATACAGATTGCCAACAAACACATGAAAGAATGCTCAACACCATTAATCATTAGAGAAATGCACATCAAAACTACAATGAGTTATCATCTCACACTGGTCAGAATGGCCATCATCAAAAAATCTACAAACAATAAATGCTGGAGAGGGTGTGGAGAAAAAGGAACCCTCCTGCACTGTTGGTGGGAATGTGAATTGATACAGCCACTATGGAGAACAGTATGGAGGTTCCTTAGAAGACTAAAAATAGAACTACCATACGACCCAGCAATCCTACTACTGGGCATATACCCTGAGAAAACCATAATTCAAAAAGAGTCATGTACCAAAATGTTCACTGCAGCTCTGTTTACTATAGCCAGGACATGGAAGCAACCTAAGTGTCCATCAACAGATGAATGGATAAAGAAGATGTGGCACATGTATACAATGTAATATTACTCAGCCATAAAAAGAAATGAAATTGAGTTGTTTATAGTGAGGTGGGTGGACCTAGAGTCTGTCATACAGAGTGAAGTCAGTCAGAAAGAGAAAAACAAATACCGTATGAGAACACATATATATGGAATCTAAAAAAAAAATTGGTCATGAAGAACCTAAGGGCAAGATGGGAATAAAGACACAGACCTACGTGGGAATGGACTTGAGGATACGGGGAGGGGGAAGGGTAAGCTGGGACAAAATGAGAGAGTGGCTTGGACATATATACACTACCAAACGTAAAATAGATAGCTAGTGGGAAGCAGCCACATAGCACAGGGAGATCATCTCGGTGCTTTGTGACCACCTAGCGGGGTGGGATAGCAAGGGTGGGAGGGAGGGAGACGCAACAGGGCAGAGATATGGGGACATATATATGTGTATAACTGATTCACTTTGTTATATAGCAGAAACTAACATGCCATTGTAAAGCAATTATACTCCAATAAAGGTGTTTAAAAGAAAAAAAAAATCCACCTGCCAATGCAGGGGACACGGTTCAAGCCCTGGTCCGGGAAGATCCCACATGCTGTGGAGCCTGTAACACCCAACTACTGAGCCTGTGCTCTAGAACCCAACTACTGAAGCCCGCGCACCTAGAGCCCGTGCTCCCCAACAAGAGAAGGCTGCGAACAGTAACCAACAATAGCCCCCGCTTGCAACAACTAGAGAAAGCCTGCACGCAGCAACAAAGACCCAACACAGCCAAAAATAAATAAATAAATTAATTAATTAAAAAAAGAGAAACTAGAGCCATCAGACAGGAGTTTCCTCAATATTACATCTTCTAAGCTTCCTCGATATTCCACAACTTTGCTTTCTTCCTTCTTTCCTTTTGAAAAAAAAGTGCTGCTACTTCTGTTTGAGGGTAATCCTTCCATCTGAGTTCTGGACTCCATCCTACCCAACTTTTTCTGGGATCTTGGTCCATTGATTAACCCTCCTCTCTCCTGTATCTGCAACCATTTACTCTCTATGTGCTCTTTTCCACCAGCATTTCAACATCTCAAGACACATCTATCTTTTAGAGCATAGTTTTTTGGTTTTTTTTTTTAACATCTTTATTGGAGTCAGAGCATAGTCTTTTAAATGCCTCCCCACCACCCTCCACCCTGACCCTCCCATCTGAGGCAGCTCTATCTTTTTACTTTTTGGAAGTGTTGCCTAAACTTCTGTCTCTGCTTCATCTCTTCACTTCCCAATCTACTGCAGTCCAGTTTCTGTTTCATTGCTCTGACCCAGGCCACTACTAGCTTCCTTGCTAAGTCCAGTGATGCTTCTCAATCTTTATCTTTCTTGATCTCTGACAGCATTATCTATATTTGTCTTCTGGAACTATTCTCTTATATTCATCTCTGTACAATTACAGTCTGTTAGTTTTCCTGTGACTTCTGTGGCTACTCTGGGTCCTTTTTCTTTTACCCCTAAAACATTGGTATATCCCTTGGTGTTCTCATTCACTCTCATAGCTTTAGTTCCAGCTATATACTGGTGATTCCCAAATCCAATCTTACATCTTCTACTCAGGTATCTCCTCACTATCAACTTTATATATCCATCTACCTACTAGACAGGTCCATTTGGATGTTTTGTAGGCAACTCAACATGTGAAAACAGTGGATTGGTCATCTTCCTCAGCAACCAGAATCCCATTTTATGTTCTCTTAGTGAGTGGAACCACTGCTTACTAAATAAGCCAAACTCAAGCCTGGAAGTTATTTTTGATTTCTTCCTATCTCTTGCTCCCAACAGCCTCTCAATCTCCATGTTCTGTTGAGTCTAACTTCCTAAGTTCTCAGAAATCCATCTGCCATCTCTATTTATGTTCCCATCATCCCACGTCAAGCTATTATCTTTTCAGGGATGGACCACTGGAACAGTTGCCTTACTGATCTCCCTATCTCTAGTCTAAAGCCTCCAGTCTATTCTCCACATCAATACCAGAGTGATCTTTCTAAAACATTTTACTTTAAAAAGACTTTCAGTGGTTTCCCTTTGGTCTAAAAGAGCCCATCAGCTTGAAATGGCCTGAAATCACCATTATGAAAAGTTTACATCAAAAGCCTGTTATATGGAAACATTGTTTACTCTCTGTTCAAAAAAAATCAGACGAAAAATTCATCTGCTAGGGCTTCCCTGGTGGCACAGTGGTTGAGAGTTTGCCTGCTGATGCAGGGGACACGGGTTCGTGCCCCGGTCCGGGAAGATCCCACATGCCGCGGAGTGGCTGGGCCCATGAGCCATGGCCGCTGAGCCTGCGCGTCCGAAGCCTGTGCTCCACAACGGGAGAGGCCACAGCAGTGAGAGGCCCGCGTACCGCAAAAAAAAAAAAAAAAAAAAAAAAATTCATCTGCTACATTGCCTATATTCTTGGTTCACAGTGAGGCAGATTCCTAAGGATAAGAAAGGTCACTTAAACCCATCAAGCTCTGGAGTAAACTGACTCACAGAACGCTCGTGTGGTCATAGCTGCCCAGCTCAAAGACTTCTTTTTATGTGTAATATTTTCGTGAGTCAATTAAGAGAACTCAGGAAAAGGAAATAAGATCAGAAGGCAGTCTTCCATTTGATCATTAAGCACGGACCCAGAAACAAAGACCTACTTATAGCACAGGGAAGTATACTCACCTATATGGGAAAAGAATCTGAAAAAGAATATATATATATATATATATATATATATATATGTATCTGTTTATAAAGCCCTGCATGGTCTTACTCTTCACTGTCTTCTCTCATGAAATCCCATCTTGTACTTTAACTTCCAGCAGCCAGAGTTTCTTTTTGACTTCTGGAATGTACCATGCACTACCCTATCTTCCCCCACTCCCTTTACTAGGGCAGCAATATCTCCTGGGCTCGGCTTAGCGCTTCTACTGGGAATCGGTATCTATTAGAGTATGTAGGTTGCAAGCAAGAGAAACTCTGGCTTATATACTAAGAAAGAATTGTTTGGAAGGGCACAGGGTAGTGCAAAGAAACAAATGAAGAGCTGGAATCTCAGAACCTGGGAGGGACAGGAATGAAGGCAGTGCCAGGAACTTAAGTGATGGGAGCCAATATATTGTCTCTTTAAGGTTCTGCCATTGGAAAAACTCCAACTATTTTTGATTTTGTATCATTCTACTCAGAATTAGTATTTCTAGGAGAAAACATCTGATGATTGGTCTAGCTTGGGTCACAGATCCACTCTATGAGCAGAGGGCTGCCCTCAGTAATTACTGAGAGAGTTCCCCAACTGCAGGGAAAGAGAGTTCTCCAAAGGGAAATTAGGTGCTACTGCTCAAATAGAGGGGAAAAGGATACTACACAGGTAAACACAGCAGAGGACCCACTGTAGCAGCGATTTCTGACCCCTCAGATTTGAATTCAGTGGCCTTTCCACCCACTCACAAAATCGTCACTTGTTTTTTTCCCCCTTTTTGTAATGATCAATGGACTTCTTATTTGTTCTCCCACTGGATGGTTGGCTTTGTTAATACAATGACTGGCACTTAGCAGATAATCCATATACATTCATTTTATATAGGAGGGAATGAATAACTAGATTTAAGTAGGTGGAGGAAACATCCTCTGAAATGGCTTTTGTGGCTGGCTGGTTTGTGTTACATCATTAAAAACAATGGAATTGGAAGTTTGGGAAAGATCATCAATGCCAAGTAAATACACATCCGTATGAACACAGTACTGTGTAGAATCTAAACTTCTTGAGGGCACAGGAAGTAGTTTTTATATTTTTATATCTCATGTAATGCTTAATATACAATTTATACAAAGAATTCTCATAATAGGCATTGATTGAATTAAAGCTTTTTATGGTCATTTCTTTTGTATTCCTGTAGTAATATGTTAATCTCAAGCATATCCTAATGCTTGCTTTCTTCTCTTTCCTTTGTGTGTATGTGCTGTTTCAGTTTTTAATACTGCTAATGACTTTGAAATGGGACATTGACTCAGAATTAGTGACAGTCAAGTGTTAATGGTCCTTGCAACTCAGCTGATCATTAGTTCCCAGAAAATAAGCTGGATCAGGCTCTCCCAAGATGTGGCCGTTTAGAAAAGATTCCTGATTGTCATGGAGACCTCTCACTCATCTTTCATTGCTTTTGCTATTTTTACATCTTCTTGGCGTGGGCTTTTGATCGAAGGGGGAGCAATATATGCCAGTAACCATGGGTAATTAATGAGGGGATAAATAAAATGAAGAGAAATAGAATAAAATATTCGAACTGAATTCACATACACCATAATAAAATTATGGAACTTAATTGCCAGAAATGACCTTAGAGTTTATCTAATTAAACCCCCTCATTTCTCATTTTATAAATGAGGAAACTGAGACCCAGGGAGGCTAAGTGCTTTTCCAAGGTCTGTATAACAAAACAAAACAAAAAACCCGTATGCAAGTACAGTTCACTTCTCTAAGCATTTCTGAATCCTTTCTGTTATTGGACCTCCCACCATAGACTCACTTTTTAAAAAATTTTATTCAAGTATAGTTGATTTATAAGGTTGTGTTAATTTCTGCTACACAGCAAACTGATTCAGCTATATATATGTGTGTGTGTATATATATATATTCTTTTCATATTCTTTTCCATTATGGTTTATCACAGGATGTTGAATAGAGTTCCTTGTGCTATACACTAGGACCTTGTTGTTTATACATAGACGCATCTTGATGAATCAGTTTGCGAGAAAATGTGATGGTGAGTGAAAGCGATCAAAATGTCATTAGTGCAGAAATCACTGGTTCACTTTGTACTTCTTGAACTGTGATGTTCTGAAGATTGTCATCTTCAAAAGACAATAGAAAAGAAAAAATAAAACAGACAAAAAATTGGAAATGACACATTGGGATCAGCCAGTATGTGCTTTATCCTGGAAAGTATTCTGTGAACCTAATTATGATTTATCTAACCAGGGTTTAGCAAGGGAGTCAGCTATAGAGATGCTAAATTCCTTCTTGTTGGAGAGATTTAAGTAATCCTTAATCTGTTTGCCTTGCATTGGTTTATAATGTACTATTTCTGGATCTGTTTGCCCTCAGCTTCATTCCTTCTTCCCCGGCTCTGTTCTGTATCACAGTCAGTGGACCACTTTTGGGTTGCTTTTGCCAGCCTTTGTTGTTAACTAGACCAGGTTTCCTGGACCTGGCTCTTATCAGCGTGTGAGTACCTATTTCAAATGTTCAGAATCCTGTGAACTGGTTGTTAACACCAGTTAACATCATCCTTAAACGTTAAATTATCAAACTTCACTTATAGCTAAATTATATTTAAAAGAGAGGTAATATATATCCCACAAACTCCTCATTTCCTAATTATTGTACTACTTCTTTTTGACTGTCTCTGCTCTTGAGGTTGTTTATGATTTTATATCTACATGGGGAAAACACTGTAATGGTGTGCGATTCACATTCATTGACTGCACAAGTCACTAAAAATTGGCCGGGTGAGAGTGTATACACTATAGAAACTGGCAAATGCCACAAATCAGTTTTTTTGTTGCTGTTGTTTTTGAGAATTAATTGTTAACTTACTGTTTTCTATCTACATTTGGCTAATGGGAGGCACCTGTGGGAGTTTGGAGGCTGGGTAGAAGGGAGAAGTCAGGGCTTTTCATCTTTCCTTCTGTGGCCCAGGGACATCTCCTTTGACTTCTCAAGTTGTATCTCTCTTGGAGGATGCTGGTGGCTTCCTGCTGTTGTTAGTCTTTGAGTTGCTGCACTGCCTGCCATTTGCCATTGAGTTTCTTAGCTCTTCTCTCCTCAGTGTAACCAATTCCCTGCATTAGACTCTTCCTGCTTGAAATACTTGAATGACTTCATTTTTCATTATGAGACCTTGTTTGATACACATAGCAAATTTATTTAAACACGGGTCTTTTGTTTTCAGTAGCATTTTAATGTCAGAGCTTACATAGTTAAAAATAATATGCAGCATTAGACATGGAAGTCCTCTCTTCATTCAGGTGAAAAACTAAAGACCCAGAAAAGCTAAGCAATTCCTAGGCATAAGCATTCATTCAAGGACCAGGGACCATAGTAAATTGGTGAAAGGCAATATTTGCTTCCTCAGCATATGCTAAGATTTTTGAGCCACACATTAATATTTTGAACTAGAGCTGATTTAAAATATATTAGAATTTCTGAATTCTTCCAGTACTTTTTTGAGACATGATTTTTCCCCCAGTAAAATAAGTGCAAATAAGCCATTATCAATTTTTGACTTGATAGGTCATATGCTGCCTTTCTGAACTTTTTTTGTTTTATTTGTTTATGGTTCCTAAATGATGCCCAGAATGGAAAATTTGGTAAGATTTGAATGATTTTATTTATTTATTAATTATTATTTTTTTAACACCTAAATGTTTTCCTTTTATTTAAAAATATTTTAAAACATCTTTATTGGACTATAATTGCTTTACAATGGTGTGTTAGGTCCTGCTTTATAACAAAGTGAATCAGCTCTACATATACATATATCCCCATATCTCCTCCCTCTTGCATCTCCCTCCCTCCCTCCCTCCCTCCCTATCCCATCCCTCTAGGTGGACAAAGCACTGAGCTGATCTCCCTGTGCTATGTGGCTGCTTCCCACTAGCTATCTATTTTACATTTTGTAGTGTATATATGTCCATGCCACTCTCTTTGTCCCAGCTTACCCTTCCCACTCCCCTGTCCTCAAGTCCATTCTCTATGTCTGCGTCTTTGTTCCTGTCCTGCCCCTAGGTTCTTCATAACTTTTTTTTTCTTAGATTCCATATATATGTGTTAGCATACGGTATTCGTTTTTCTCTTTCTGACTGACTTCACTCTGTATGACAGACTCTAGGTCCATCCAGCTCACTACAAATAACTCAATTTCATTTCTTTTTATGGCTGAGTAATATTCCATTGTATATATGTGCCACATCTTCTTTATCCATTCGTCTGTTGATGGACACTTAGGTTGCCTCCATGTCCTGGCTATTGTAAATAGAGCTGCAATGAACCTTGCGGTACATGACTCTTTTTGACTTATGATTTTCTCAGGGTATATGCCCAGTAGTGGGATTGCTGGGTCATATAGTAGTTCTATTTTTAGTTTTCTAAGGAACCTCCATACTGTTCTCCACAGTGGCTGTATCAATTTACATTCCCACCAACACTGCAAGAGTGTTCCCTTTTCTCCACACCCTCTCCAGCATTTATTGTTTGTAGATTTTTTGGTGATGGCCATTCTGACCGGTGTGAGGTGATACCTCATTGTAGTTTTGATTTGCATTTCTCTTAATGATTAATGATGTTGAGCATCCTTTCATGTGTTCGTTGGCAATCTGTATATCTTCTTTGGAAAAATGCATGATTTTAAAATGTTGAATTGATTTTTGAAAGTTGAATTCACAGTCAGCTAGCTGTTTTGCTGTCTTACAGAAATAGTCTATTGGCTGTATAGCAGCTGTGTCTGGGCTATTTATGAACGTCCATTCACTTATCATCTCATATACGGACCAAATCCATATATGAGACAGAGAAGGAGGCAGGTGCCAGGGAAGGACAGTTTCTTCCTTTCCTTATGGATCTGAATAATAAAGAGAAAAAGGATTTCATTTAGGGAATGACTGAATGGTTTCATATTTCATCTCACAAGGAAGCACTGATTTTCAATTTCTGCTGAATTGGCTTAGATTATAAACACTTCTCCTGTAACTTTGTATCTTGTAGGTCTCTCAGTGCTCTGTTATTAAAATATTATGAAAGAGAAAGAACACTGATTAAATTTGCCTCTATGGGTAATTTACATTAATGCATGATGATTAATTATAAGTTAATGCACTCATTCACAAAAATATTTTAAGGTGGCATGATGATAAGGCTGCATTGATAACCCCGTACAGCCCCTTATTAGCGCGATCAAAAGCAGATGTGAGGCCGAGTAACATTTTGGAGCGGCACGCTGGCAAGCCAAGGCTCTTTCTACAAATGTCATACTCGTCTTTGACCGCAAGATGCCGCTCAATAATCCATTATGATTTAGCTCTTTTGTTACAAGCCAAATGACATTTCCATTTACATGCTCTCCAATTACATATTAAAACTCGTAGTGGGTGGGTTGGGGGAGGTTACCCCCACCCTGAAGGCACTTTTTAACTCGTGTGTGGGAAATCTATGAATAATTTCTTTAAGATAGACAAATTCAGGTGGAGAGTTCAGACACCATAGAATTGTTGCATCCTCAGTTTCTGTGCTTGTGTGTGTACATGTCTACACCTGCCCTGTGACCCACCCAATCCTTTCTGTTTAGTCACCAGCATTACCTGCCCCAAATGAAATAATTTCCTGCTGGCCCCTACTAGCAACACACAAAACAACCTATTTATGTAACTATTCAAAATGTCAAAGGATTACCTTAAAACGAAAACACAAAGTCAGTTTTCTGCCTTTCAGGCAGCAATTAAGTAGTTACAACATGGCAGTCCTTGGATGAAAGCTCCAGAAATTATAGTTTGCAAAGGCAATCACTGGAAGAAGATAATTTTATTTCCCAAGTTCTTGTCTTAAGCTGGGGGAAAAAAATCATGGTGTGAAGATTCTCTTTAATGGAGATGGTCGTGGTCTTTAACGTTCATATCAAACTTGCCCTAGATTTAAACTTATACTATTTATTTTTTGAAATAAGAGCTTTTCCACAAATACTTTTTTGTAATGACCAGTGTCTAAAACAAAGACCTATGACCATAAGACAAGGGTGGCCACATGATCAGAAAACATTCTCTGGAAAGTGCAAGGAATCAGACTTAGACAAGCAGCACTTACATAAGGAAATCTCCTCCATGAATATCTTGTTACTTAGCACTCTTCTGGTATTAATTTGGCAATGGCAGAGCTGATCTGACCCCTAAAACTGACTGCCTCAGTGGTACGATTTTGGTGATGTCAAGAAATAACCCTCAAAATATTAAGGCCTTAGCAGTCACTTTTATTTTAGCATGAGTTGGTTTTCAGATTCTTTGGTGTCTCTTGGCTGGGTACAGGGTTTTAAGAGATGGAAATTGATGATCGATGGATGATGGGGAGAGGAGAGAGAATAAGTAGCAGAAATGGGACAAGGATGGAATGGGCTAAACTTGGAAACAAGAGGATGCTCTAGGAAAAGCCTGCCTGCTGCGTTGTTTTTCCTGAGATCCATCCTGAGGACTAGATCCACTTGGTGGTGAGAGCATCTTGTTAAGGCAATGAAAAATGAATGGAGGGCCTTATTCCCTGGTGAGTCCTGTGAGTCAGCTTCCCAGTTGTTTTTTTTTTATCATTTTATGTCAAGAATACCTGGTTTGTTATATCACTGACAGACACATCACATGCCTGTGTTCATTTTCATTCACTTGTTCATTCTTGTAAATCATTCATTCAACAACTATGTGTCTTGTGCTTAACATATACAAGCTACTGGGTGAGATACTGCAGATGTGATGATGGAAAACTTTCAATTGTCGGATCTACAAAGAAAAAAATCACTGGAACTGTTATGCAAAAAAAGTCATTTTTTTTTCCTAAAAATATTCTAACCCATATACTGGAAATGTTAACTTTGGCTTTATTTGGTGTAAGGCTTTATTTGTTATGAAAATGTGACAGTGAAAAAAATAGCTTCTTAAAACCAGTGGTTTTCAAACATTTATGTGCATAGGAGTCACCTGTGCATTTGGTTAAAATGCAGATTCTGATTCAGTAGGTCTAGGGTGACCCTTGAAACAGCATTTCTACAAAGCTCTGGGGTGATGCTGGTTTGGAGACCACACTTTGGGTAACACAAGGCTTTAGCTGAACCAACTGTGGGGGTGATTAGATACCCAGAAAGAGAGAGGTTTCTTACAGTGAAATAAGTCTCTTTTACATCAAAGAGGGAGGGGGGAGGGGGAAGGTGTTAAGACAAATCTGTATAAGAGTAGGACAGGAAGGATCTCTACGTGATGAACCAGTATCTGCCACCCGACTCTCTGCACTGGTTTTCAGGTTCAGACACAATGTCCTGCACACCAGGATACAGGTTTTCTCCTAGGAGGGTTACACATCATTGCCTGCATCACTGTTTTGAAACATGACAACCGAAATGGCTTTTATGTTCTGAAAAGAAGAAGAAGAAGAAAAAGGCCCCGCTTTTGAAGGGAAAAAATTAGTTTCCGATAACCCCCATTAACTACAGGGGTCATTGTGGGCAAAGTGAATGGGATTAGAAATCTGCTAAAAGCTGCAGTATATGGTACACAGTGACTGACAAGCCTTTCGCTGAGTAGTTACAAATGGGACTAATGGTTTAAACTTGTTAGTCATTGTCAGAGGCTCTGATCCTTGAGTCAGCCATGGAAACTATGGCAGAAATCGATAAGGCACCACTTTCTGCAGTGAACTGCTAGACCATATAGATTGCCTGGAGGGAAAAGCTGTGTTCCCTCCCAGGCTGCCAGATGAAAGCAGGCAGCTAAATCTCCAGGAAGATTGACCACACTGCTCGGGGCAATTAGGCCTTTCACCACTTTGAACAATGATTATAAATGGGGGAGAGGCTTGGGAGAGTGAGGGAAGACAGCTCTGCGTGACAAACTGAAAGCCGGAAGCCATTTTGGGGGAACTGTGTCAGTTTCACGGTCACCAAGGGCATTCCCCTCCCCCCCCGCCCCCCTTTCCCTTGTTCAGATTGTTATACAATGAATGTTCTGGGGCTGCCGCTTTTCTTTCCTTCTTGCTTTTCCTTTATTTTTCTTTAGAAGCCGGAGAGGGGAGGGCAGGCAGCGAGAGCAACACTTGGTTGATGATAAACTGTAAACTACAGCTGAGCTCCATTAATCCGGCCAAGCCCTGAAGCTCGGGTCCTGAGAGCTGTCGGAGGAGAACTTCCTGTTGGGCACATTTTAAAACAATCACATCCCATTGTTCAGTGCCTTTTTGGGTAGAGCCCCGTTAGGGTGCCAAAATCATCAGCGAAAGAAAGTGCATGTTCACGCAGCAATTACAGACAAGCTGCGGACTTTCAGCAGGCTGCAAGGGGCGAGGTGCTGGGGCCCATTCGGCAGGGGCTCTGCTTTGGAGAGCAGCCCTGAGTCTGATGCACGCAAAGCCGCACCCAGCGTTAGTACAACGCGTGGGCCAAACGGTCCGTGGCTGCCTGGGCTGCGGGAAGCCCAGATGGACAAGAGGAAAGGAGCTATAGGAAATGTGTAAGGCTTGTCCTGGTGCTGAGGCCCAAAGGCAGGACAGCTCAGCCTCCTACTGAAGAGTTTCTGGCCTCTTTCTGCTTCACCAATTTGGCATTTCTGTTCAGATTTCAACGGGGCATGCGTCGCCTTTCTGTTGCTCTGGTTGTTGAATTCCATTCCCTTTCTATTACTGGCTTCATGACTGAGTTGTTTAGTGTTTTGTGTTTTTTTCTTTTCTTAACAGGCTCTGGCTCCTGTTTAACTGTTGACTTTAAGTGATACTGTAAACCATGTTCTGCCAAATACTGTTTAAATCTCCAGTGGTTGAGGAGGCAAGATGCTGTGGAATGATCCCAAATCGCTACCCTGTGGGGCAGCTGTCAATCAGAGGTTCTGGACCATTTCCTCACCCTAGTGAATCTAGCCTTTGGTGGAGAGTGTTGAAAAGTCTACTTTTTGCATTTTAGAGATGTGTTGACCAAGCATTAAAATGCTGATTTTCATTAGAAGACAAGAGAATGCTTGGAGGGCATGAGAGCTGTGAGTTCTTAAAGGAGGTGGTCTCTTCTGCTGGAGAGAGATTCAGGAGAATTTTTTGTTGCTGTTTTCTGTTGCATGGAAAGTGGGGCTCAGGCTCTAAAGGGGTAGATAATCGGGCATTTCTTTTCTCACCCTCAATACATTAAACATCTGTGGAACATCATGCACTGTTAGAAACTTCAGCCCAGGTGGCTCCTAGGCAGACAGGAAACTTCACGTTACCTACTTGCGATTCCACAAGGATGGATCAGCCACTTATGAAAACAAAGGGGAATTATAACTGCTACCTGAATCTTAATCACAATCATAAGTGAAATAAAATGAAGCAATTTATTTGATTTGGAGAATTCTTTTGTAAAGTAAGTGAATAGGCCTTCTTCAACCTCTTTTATTGTGTGAAATGAGAATTCTTTCTACAAATCAAGTACATTGAAAAGGAGATATTAACTCTTTTAGGCAAGCAGGTTCCTGGTTGCTTCAGGAAAAAAAAGAATCAGAGAATGGTTAGGTCCTGGAAGAATTTGTAGAATTCAGAAAATTCAGCCTTTGGAAGACAGTTGCTTTAGTAATACTACTTTTAGCTGTGGTTCTTCTTATATCGTAATTCTACAGATAACAGGGTGGTATTCTACATCACCGGTATGGAAGCAGGGAGACATGAATTCTAGTTTTGATTGTATCCTGGGGCATTGGAGTGTGCTAGTGCCTACATCTCCTTGCCCCTCTTTTTTACCCATAAAAGGGAGGACTTCGCTAATCAACTGAAGGTCCTCTGGTCAGCAGAATGATGGATCCCCCCACACACACCAAAAGGGTCCACATCCTGATCCCAGGAACCTATAAGTAGGTTATTCTGTGGTGTGAAAGAGACTTTGCAGATACGATTAAGTTATGGATCTTAACATTGGGAGATTATCCTGGATTATTTGGGTGAGTCCAGTGTAATCACAAGGGTCCTTCAGTGAAGGAAGAGGGAGGAAGAAGACTCAGGGAGAGGTGACCACGGAAGCAGGGCTGGAGTGATGCAGTATGAGAAGGACTCAACCTGCCATTGGTGGCTTTGAGGACAGAGGCCATAAAGCAACGAATGTGGGCAGCCTCTGGGAGCTAGAACAAGCAAAGAAATGACTTCTCTTCTAGAGCCTCCAGAAGGAGGGCAGCCCTGCTGATGCCTTGACTTTAGCCCAGGGAGACCCACCCGTTTTGGACTTCTGACCTCCAGAGCTGTAAGATAATGAATTTGTGTTGCTTTAAAGCTACTAAATGTTTGGTAATTTGTTACAGTAGCAATAGTAAACTAATATAGATCCCTTTCAGCAATAACTTTCCATGAAACTCTGAACATGCAGTATATGGAGGGTCAGTGGAAAATTCCAAGATAGTGTGTGCTAAAAGATGGCTACTAACAACGATGTGAGTGTGAAATCTAGGGCCTACTGGAGAGAAGGCCTGTAAGAGCAGAACCAGTTAGGAAGGGAGCCCATGAAGGAAGAGGACAGTGGAAACGATATTTGTGGCAGAAGAAGCAGACTTTAGCATTTGCTTCAGCGTGAGGTATTTGAAACAGCCCTAAGTATTTTTTTTCTTTGATTGGCAGGGTGGAGAATGTTGACAGATATGGCTTTAGAAGGAACAGAATCTTAGAAAGGGCCATTGAGATTGATCTCCTTGTAATGAATGTCAGAAGGCACTCTACAGCATCCCTGGAAATGTTAGAATATAACTAGAGAAAAGGCCCTCGCCACTCCCTGGAACAGCACTTCTATTATTGGGCAGCCTTACTTCTTAAATAATTTTCCTGTATAAAACCAATTCTGCCTTCTTATAGTGTCCACTCTTTGATCTTGGTTTCCTTTGTACACGAATTTTTGTTGCTCAGAAGACCTTAAGACCAACATCTGTTAATGAAGGGGATGTGGGCATGGGCTTTGGGGCAAAGTTCAGAACTAGAGAGAGATGTGTTAAAACCCCCAAATCATTTGCATATAGACAGGCATTCAGATTGGGGGGGGCGGATTTAAAAGTACTGAAAAGACTAAAATAGCTCTGAAATATTCTACTAGCATTTATACTGCTCTATTCCCAGTGCTACCAACTGTACTATATCGTAGGCACTTAACAAATGTTTGCTGATTCAATGAATATATTTTGTTAATGACAAAGAAGGACACCAGTAGTAAGTAAATTAGAAATGATGAAAAAACAACCTGAATAATCAGTTCAGATTCATTAAACTGGGAACAAGGCATACCTGGAATATAATAATAGCTTTTGCTTTTTTTTTTTCCTGATTTGAAAGTCTGCAAGCTGTACCCCTTTTGTATCTTTAAACGGACTTGCTGTTTTCCACTAGACTGTACATGGTATGCAGAAGTCCTTGTATGCTCTCCTTTAAGAAACTTGTGAGGTCACCAGGAAACCAGGAGATCATTGCCTCTTATCGAAGAGTGTCCAGCACTTTTTCCTCCCAGGCAAATCTAATGAAGTCATGTGGGTAGCTGTAACCTCCCAGTAACACAGGATGTGGAGGTTACATTGGGCATTGAACAATTAATCAGCGTTACGGCATAACAGCTCGAATATGGAAATTCTAAAGGTCCTACATGTTGATAAATGGCCAATTTATGCTAAGTTACATCAAGTGTATTGGGGCATTCGGAGCTCTCACTGCACCATCATGACATGGTCATTATCAGACCGCAAGTCCTCCAAAGAAATGACATGCCTCAGGAAGCAAGATTTGCGGGTAGAGCCTGCCTCTTTCTAGACTCAGTGTGAGGCCGGCTTGCTGTAAATGAGGCCGTGCAGCATGGAGATGAGCTCATGTGCAGCAGCTGTATGGAGGAAAGCAGTTATAACACAGAGGCAACTCCACGTGCAGGAACTAGCACCTCCTGAAATATGATCACCTCCGCTTCATGAGGGAGGGAGATGCCAAGCTGAAATACACACACAGCCATAATGGAAGAGACCGGAATATAGTAGAGCAGGGAAGGGAGGAGCTGGGCTGGAAGCTAAGGACTTGGCAGAGGCCGTGGTTGGAAACTCTTTTAGCCCCTCTGACTCTGAAATAGGATTCTTCTAGTAATAGCACGGTCCACGCTTTCCTTTGTTTCATGTGGAGGATACTAAAGTGAGGGCATTAGGGTTTTTTCCTTCTGTTGATTGTACTAGACATGACCATTTCTTCCTTCCCATTGTCATACCCTCTTCCTAGAGGACCCCTTTCTCAGAAAATGAGTGGGCATTGGGCCAGGCGGGCAGGCCCGGTGGGTTGGATGATGGACTGCTATGGACTAAGCCAACTCTCCCACCCCTCCACACAGTTTAAAGCCTTGTTTGGTATTCGAAGGTGTGGTGACGTCAAGTTGGGCCTGGGCTGCTCATTTCTGCCACGTGCTCAGTGAAGCAGGAGAGGCCAGTCTGCAGAGTGAACAGGAGCCCAGTAGATACACAGACACACGGACTAGAAATGACATGGTCTGAAAGAGATCACTCAGTCATCTTCTGACCTTCCTAGTTAGTAGTCTCTTGTGAAGTCCTGCTGTGATTCCTTTGTCTAGTTCGTGTGAGGTACTCGTATACCCTTCCATCCATTGTCCCTTTCTCGATTCTACTTTGAGTGGCTTTCTGTTTCTGAGACTGATTAAACGAAGAACTCCCGTCCCCTGCCTCCCTTAGCTGAGCGCTTACCACGTACCCAGATGTGCTTTGGTGACTTCGGAGTAGCATCTTATTAAATGCTTTCCCTAACACTCAAAGGCAGATCTGGTTATTTCATTTTTTTGCACGAGGAAATAGACGCTGAAAGGTTAGATAATATCTCCGAAGTCACACAGTTGATAAGTGAGGGAAGTGGTGATTTCTGTTGAAGTTACATTTGCATCGAAATTGATTTTGCATTTTCTGTGAAATCATTAAACCACCTACTATATAGTAAATGACTTATGCTATAATTTGAGAACAGAGTCTATGTTGAATTACTGAATCAACTTGGGAATAGGACTAGAAACCAAATCATCTTTATTTAAAAAGCTAACACTACCTATGTTTACTTGAGGGTTGAAAACTTTCATAAGCCTTAAAGGAAATAGGCTACGCATAAGGATCTCGCTGGGGTAGAGAGAAGGGGAGGCAGATTTATCTAGGTTCTTTATAGCCTATTCTTGTTTATGGCTTGCTGATGTATCAACTCTCTGATGCCAAAAAGGGTGAAAGAGGCCATTGGATATTTAGTGAATTGCTCATCTTAGCCTCTTTTATGGAATGGATAATCAGAGATAATTAGATGAGTGTTATATTACCTCAATCAGACCCTCTGATACCCTGCTTTCCTGGCTTCATGTTTCTTTTGGGCATAAGGAAATAAACATATCCTTTAATTCGTAACATTTAGGATCTTTGTCCTCTTAAATTTTTATTTTGCCTCCCCCCCCCGCCTTGATGTTAGCTTTCCTTACCATCATCTGGGGGCAATCAGGGTCTTTGTGGCCATTACTGCCCCCCACATATTCAGTGTTCTAGCCAAGCTAAACTGCCTGCAGTTCCTCATACATCCATGTGCTCGGGCTGCTCTGTCTGGTGCTTCCTGCCCCTCAACCCACATCACTCCTCAGTCTAAACGAGTAAATATTACCCATCCTTTAAGACTCAGTTAAAATGTTACTCCTTCCTAATGAGTTTTTCCTTGATTACCAGAAAAAACTGCAGTCTCATCATGCTGATCTGAATGCTCAGGACATTCTGGCTGCACCACACTCATCCCTAATACTCAAAACCTGGGTATTATTGTGTTTCTGCATGTGGCTTTTCATTATTGCATTATAAGTGACTTAAAGGCAGGATGACTTGTGATCGATTATATCCATCCTCCCTAACACTCACAGAGGACCTTTCATGAAATGAGTATTCGATAAGTAGATGCTTGCTAAATTAACAAACACTTTTCTGTCATCTTAGTGTAGTTCTCATCTGATATTTACATTTCTTATCTCCTGGAATACTAAGAGAGTGTACACATTTGGCAAATGTAGCACACTTTTGTTTTATTATACAGGTTTAGTAAATGAGGGAGAAGAGAAACAGTCATTGAAAAATGTTTTTTAATATGATTCCTTGAGGAAGAAGAAACACTGAGTTAGCTGTTTTTCAGTGTCACCTGTTCTTTGGGATTGTGTGGGAGCAGTCTTGTTCCAACAGGCCCTATCAGCTGGAGGTGACAGCCACCTTATTGATGTGATAACGTGGACTCTCCTAGACAGGATGCTTAGCTCTAATTAATCTGAAACCCTGACTGAACTGGCTAAAACAAAAGGGCAGATTATTAGTACACTTTACAAGAGGTCTGGAGGTAGGGTAGCTCCAGGATCAGTTAAATTCATGTCTCAACTATATCAGAGACCTAGGTGCTTTCCTCTTAGCTTGTTGCCTTTGTTCCCATGCTAGCTAAAATCTTCATGATTTTAGTGGGTCTAACAGTCACGGGCAGGCACAATGATATCCAATGGAAAAAGAGGACAGGTCTTTCTTGGAGTGTTTTTGACAGCATAAAACGCATGACAGAAGCCCTGCAGCAGTCTCCTCCTCATTTCTTAGCCAGAGTTGAGTCACAGGACTGTCCCAAAACCACTTTTGGTAAAGGCATTGGGATTTCCACTGTTGGATTAAACTTTGAGGATTTACCTCTGATTTTGGAATAGGGTCACCATCATGTCTAGAGGGTGTGGGGCTCAGTGGAATCAGGCTTCTGTCTTTTGGAAGGCAATACCAGTATTTGCCAAAACAGAATGAAAATATGCCGTTATATAGATCAGTGATTCTCAACTCTGGGGCATGGAGAGATGCAGACAATTTTGCCCCCCTGTCACCAGGGGACATTTTTGGTGGTCATTAGCCAGGGGCGGGGGAGAGGCTGCTACTGGCTTCTTGTGACCAGAGGTCAGGGAAGCATCTGACAATGCACAGGACAGACCCCTACAAAAAAGAATTATTTGGCCCCAAATGTCAGTAGTGCTGAGGTTGAGAATCTTTGACATGGTTATAACTGCCCTCCGGGGCTGACACATTGCCTAAAAATCTTACTGTTTATTCATCACATTGACTTGAGACATTAAGGACCACTGTTCATATATAATATTTTACTTTGGAGGAATAATATGCCAATGAATTATCACCCATTTGAACAGTAGCAAATATGTTTAATCGAATTACCAGGCCAGCCATTTAGCAATAATACCCTAGGGAAGTGAATGTGACATGTAGCAGGGTAGGTTCTGACAATGAGACTGAAGCCAGAGAAAGAATGAGTCCAGGAGACCAACCTGTTGCAGGTACAGTCACATTCAGCATTTTACTGAATGCAGTAAAGAATGACCAAGGGTCAAGAAAAAGGGAGAAATACTATTTAGTTGAATGCCTACTACTGTAGCAGGAATCACCCGAGAAAATTTATTATAGGTATTCTAATAATTTTCCAGGTGAGAAAATGGAGTTTCAGTGATGTGAAGAGAATGGTTGAAAAAATATTATGTTTAAGAGAAAAAGAAAATTGCCTTCTGATTTTATTATGAGAATCATTTTCTCTCTTTAGATGTTTTTTCCATTTCTGAGTAAGTGAGAATTACTTGACCTCGTTACTTAGGAGGAATTTGAAATGCACCAGTTGGAATTTTGAGACTAGCTAGTTCAGTAAAAATACTTGTCATACTTCCCCTCCATTGTTTTTCTCCCATGTATTATCCCTGAAATGATAACTGATTCTGTACATCAGTCTCTCAGACCATTAGAATATCATTTTCTTTCAAAATTGCAGTTATGCGTTATTTTGTATTCTATACAGCTTCTAGAACAAAGGTCTGTACATGGTAGATATAATGAACATTTCTTAATATTTTTGGCTGTCCAGCTTCCAATTCCCCTTTCTTTGGGGGGAGAATCCACCATTGTGTTGAGATGCAGAACTCCTTGTCTCCCACCAAGAAAGCTGAAAGATTCATACTCTCCCTTTTTCTGCTCTCTGGTCACTACGGCAAAGGGCATGTGACCTAAGCATCACCAATGTGATGCTCTCCCCTTGGATGTTGTACCACAGAGATCTTGGAAGCCAAGGATTCTAGATGGTGTAGTTACAAGGTGGAAGCTGTATGGGTCCTTAAGTCCCTGCTGGGAGAAGAGCTTTTGGGGATAAACCTGTGACCCACACTGGACTCTGTGACATGTCAGGCCAGTAAAATTTCAGTCCATTTTGACTAATGCATCAATGAAAAAGTATTTGTCAGTCAAAGTGCATAAAAACAATTATCCAGTGGGGTAGAGTGTGAAAAGTAAAAACAGAAGTTTTATAGTCTGACAGGACTGTTTGGAACTCCAGTTCTACCACCTACTAATTGAGTGACTTTAGACATTAGTTGAAGGGAACCTAGAGATAAGTACTAGGCAGTGTTTTGTTTGTTTTTTTTTTAAAGCTAGAAAGAAAGACTACATATTCACCAAGAAACTTCATCTCACTTTGGTTTCCCAAAATTGCTTCTCTATTTTTCTCTGAAAAGTGTTCTATTGTATTTCTCACATAAACTAATCTCTTGTGAATTTGGATGACACAAGCTATTTTTAAAAATAGGTCTTATTCATGCCTTGATGAGCTGAAATGTGCTTTAGATCTGGCAGCCGGAAGTTAAAATTCCACAGTCCATAGGTGACCTAGAGCCTTCCGCTTGCCCATCTGCCTCTCCCCTAAACTTGCTGCGGAACGCTCAGGTGCTGCCCGGTTTGGTTATCCAGATTCAGGCGTTACTGTTGCCCCTCATTTTGCATCCTCAAAGCAACATGACGGAAATTCAGCATTAGATGACTTGAAACTAGCATTTCACAGAAATTATTCTTCTGTGCCAAAGAGCTCACTCTAACATAATGTCCAATCTTCCCACAATTATCACAGTTCCTTCCCCTGCTGAGCACTCTGAAGCATTTTTGCTAAGTAGTTACAGAACCGCAGTGGAAATAGTCCTGGTCTCTCGTGGTCAGATTTGCAAATTTATCCCAAACCATTGCAGACCCTGTACACGTGCTTCCCATTTGCAGAAAGCCTACTGTTATGCCAAACAGGTAAGTGGGTTATTCTGGGGCGCACTCTTGGCCATTAGTCTTACTGCAGTGGGATTTTGGTGCACCGGGCTAGAACTCCCAACAGCTCCTCAATGAATTTTATATTAGCAGGCAAATGAAACACTCAACCAAGTGAAAGGAATTCATAATGCCGAGGCTTCGTCGGATTGGAATGTGCTGTGCATTTTGCAAAAAAGGATCGTGGCTATCAGTGTGTGATGACTAATCTAGATAAATTGCCCCTTGACAACACATCTGGCTTCAAGTTGTTTAAATTAGTGAGTTCAGCCGTAGAACAATAGCTGAACTAGAGCCTACAAATTCATATGCTTCCTACACGTGCATAAATGCTCAATGATGAACTTGGTAATGATTGGGAACCCCTCATTTCTGAGAGAATGGGAAGTCTGTACCGAGTTTCTTTGCTGGACATTAATTAGGATAGTATAATAAAGCTTAAGAAGTAGTCTTCCAAGAAAGGTAGTTTGAATTCATGTTTATGCAAGTTCTTTATTAACCTGAAAATGCACTTCAAAGGTGATATAGGAAAAGCTTTTTTCTTCTTAATTGGCATTTTAGTAAATATCACAAATCTTTCCATTTTATACCTATTCTCGTTATATCCATGGCCAAAGACTTTGGCTATCTAGCTTCCAATCCCCATTTGTATTGGGGGAGAATCGACCATTGTGTTGAGATGCAGAACACTGTCTTCCACCAAGAAAGGTGAAAGATTCATACTTTCCCTTTCCCTGCCCTCTGGTCACCAGGGCAAAGGGCATGTGACCTAAGCATCACCAACATGATGCTCTCCCCTTGGATGTTGTACCACAGAGATCACAACAACAACCTACCCAATGTGTTTGTCATTATCCTCTTCTGGCTCGAATGTGTTGACGAGCTTATCACCTTCAGGAGATCCTTTGTAGCAGACTCATAGAGTTTAGAGTTGGAAGAACCTTAAAGGTCCTCCAGTCCAACCATCTTAGTTTACAAAATAGAAAAGTGAGTCTCCATTTAAGACAAGTCCAACTAACACTGCGATGTGGTTGCCAAGGAGCTCATGTAATATCAGGCTGTATTAAATCAGAGCACGAGTGCGCTCAGTGGTGATGATTTCACCATACTCTGAACTTCCCAGGTCGCTCCAGTAGCATTGTTTACTTCAGAGTGCAACCCATTAAGAGAAACATGGGAAAGATGAGCCGATTCATAGAAACAGGCCCATGATAGTAAGAGATCTTAAAATCATGCCCCCCCAAACAGTTGATGGAACTCTGCACAAAGGAAGGCTCAGGAGGAACTTGACAGCTGTCTTTGAATAAAGGAGGAGAGGTCATGTGGAGGCAGAAGCTCCTGAGGTTATGTGTAGAGTTTATATATAGGGGAGCACTTATACAGCACTTATAGAGCACTCCATAGAATTAGCCAGATTCTCAAAGACTAAAGACCAACGTGCTATACTTACTCTGTTTGGCTGAAGGGGGCAAAACAATGACCAATAACGCCCAGTTGTAAGGAGATAAGATCTGGCTATATCAGGAATATTATTTTTTAAATTTGAAATGTTTCTATGTGGACCGGTATGCTTCCAGGTGGAGTTAGTTTCTCATCACACGATATTTCTAAGTTCCAGACTTAGCAGGAATGGTCTAGAGAAGACTGGTGCTTCAGAGCAGAGTTGGGTTCAACTGCTTCTGTGGTTCATACCCGTTCTGAATTTCAGGGTTCCTGTAACTCACAGAAATTACGCGTACAGGTCATGAACTTAATCTGTGGTGTGGATCCCAATATCCCCAATATCTGTATTTCTTTCTCATTGTCTTCCTGTCACTGATTTCTCCCGGCTTAAAATAGGTGTACTTAGGCAAAGATCCTCAACAAAAAACACTCAAGTACTCAAGGGATTCCCTAACCACATCTTAATAAAGGATATTAAAAAAATTTAATCAGGGGCTTCCCTGGTGGCGCAATGGTTGGGAGTCCGCCTGCTGATGCAGGGGACATGGGTTCATGCCCCGGTCCGGGAGGGTCCCACATGCCGTGGAGCAGCTGGTCCCGTGGGCCATGGCTGCTGAGCCTGTGCGCCCGGAGCCTGTGCTCTGCGGCGGGAGAGGCCACGGCGGTGAGAGGCCCGCGTACCAAAAAAAAAAAAAAAAAAAAATTTAATCCGCATATTTTATATGATAACTCTGAATGTATGGGGATGCTGAATTCGGAGACCTCATAGGTTGTTGTTCTTCATGAAGTATAAGAACTCAGGCTGAGCAAATGCATCTTCAATTGATCTGAGTATAAGAACTCAGGCTGAGCAAATGCATCTTCAATTGATCTGGTTATTGCATGATTTATTGTAAAATCAGAAAGTATTAATAAAGGCTATCATTAGCTTTATTACTGTATATTTATGATTATATATGTGTTACTTTATATTACATACAAATATTACTGAATATTACGTGCTAGACATGGAAACTAGTGCTTTAGAAGTGTATCTCACTTAATCTTTACTGTGCTTAATGAAGATTGCTTTATTATTACCCCTGTTTTGTATATGGAAATTAAAGTCTCTGGAAGTCTCACATTTGCCGAGGGGCAAAGCTGGTTAGATAAACCGCGGTGGGCACCGTTTTAGTTAGGTCGCGCGGTGGCTTTGTAATATGTCAGTTTCTCAAGGCTGAACCACATTTCCCAGAACTCCCTTCCTGTATACGTCCAGTTACGGTAGGCCATGTGAGATGGCTTTGTGGGAGATTTGGAGGGCGGGAGTGAAGCAGCCGCCATGTCACAGCTCACATGCAGCGTCACTGTCTGCTGGCTCACCTTGTTGGCAGGAGACAGTGGCCGGGCTTGCCTCTGCTCCCCTTCCCCGAGACCCTCCTTCAGCTCTTCCAGCTCCGGGGCCAAATATGTGTGCTTAGCTTTCCAACGTGGCCTCCCCCATCTTTCCACCTTCTGCGGACACTCAGCCCATGAAGGTCAGAGCCAGTAAGAACTCTCAGGGGCTTTCTAACATCTTTCTGGTGTTCGAGCTTCCCGTTCATCCCCCCCCCCCCCACCTTATCTCTTCCCTTCCCAACAGCCTTTCCTGCTCACCTCACTTCTCAGCGCTACTTCCGAAGACAGTGGCCTTGCAGACGGCGCTTAACCAGCCCCCACGATTACGTAAGTCAAGTCCCTGTAACAAAGATACGCTCTCCCGGGCTTCCCTGGCGGCGCGGTGGTTGGGAGTCTGCCTGCCGACGCAGGGGACACGGGTTCGTGCCCCGGTCCGGGAAGATCCCACGTGCCGCGGAGCGGCTGGGCCCGTGAGCCATGGCCACTGAGCCTGCGCATCCGGAGCCTGTGCTCCGCAACGGGAGAGACCGCAGCAGTGAGAGGCCCGCGTAGCGCAAAAAAAAAAAAAAAAGATACGCTCTCTCCAGTCTACTTCTGTCAGTCAGTCAGGGTTCAGTCTTACTTACAGTTTCTAGTGCTTCTCTGATTGAGCCGTGCGCCACTGATACAGGTACATCAGGGAGTGACCTTGATTTGCTTATTGAAGCTGGCATGTTTCCTATCTTCCACTATTGCAGACCTTATTTCTGGACCCTGGAAACATTCAGTGCAATCTGTGAAAAAGCAAATCTCTCTCCATATTTCAACCCCAAGACAGAAGAAATATGGGGTGTAACAGAGAGTAGGAGGACAGTACAGGCAGAAATGAACACTTCCAACTTATGGAGGCAGCCTAGACAGAGCACAGTTAGGCTGCCAGGTTCAAGTCCTGGTTTTTCTGCAATTTACATGCTGTGTGATGCTGGGCAAGGTACTGACCTTCTCTGGGCCTATCTCCTCATCTGCTAAAAAGAATAGTATTAGTATCTACATCATAGGGTGTGTGAAGACTGAACGAGCAAACATATGTGAAGTGCTTAGAACAGTGAAAGCTTTATGTTAGTGTTTGCTGTTACTATTATTGTTATTATAGGAGAGGGAGGTGGTCTCTGTGTCCTTTTCTAGGGATGTTTTAATTTCATCCAACTTCTTAGGGAGGCCCTCCATTCCAAAAGGCCCCTGCAGACTTTCTTCAGGCCTTCTGCTATCCTATCTTACCACCCACTTCCCTTCCCTTTGACTCTATCTTGCCTTTGTCTTTCAGATTTTTTTTTTTTTTTGAGGGTTAAGAAAAGGAAACAGGTGCATGAGGAAGACAGCAGGGGGTATGGGGGTAAGAAGCAAGGAAGAAATTAACGAAAAGAGTTTCAGTTAACTTATTTCCTTGTATCAAGGCTTGTTATAACCTAAAGAGAATAGGGTGCATGACATACAAGGGAAACAGAATGATCTCAATTGAACGGGGCTCATCCTGGTGACAGGCACCTTAAAACAGCCATGGTCTGGGTGGCAATTATAGACTCTGTGTGTACTCCACACTCACACACACCGAAGAGGAGGTGGGCTGGTGGTGGAGAAAAAGTGCCGTCCTCATCCTGCAGTTGAGCTCTGTCATGCACCTTTGAGAAATGTGTTTCATTCCCACACACATTCTAGTACGATTTTTGTTTTTTTTCTGGCCTTCCCTGGAACAGCTCACCTTTCCTGGCTCTACAAGATAGGAGAAACCTCTTGAATGCATCTGCTTGTTTGGGCTGATAGAGAGCCCTGAGCAGACGTTTATTCATTCCTTTTAGAAGACAACCTCTTCGTTCCCTCTGGAGTTATCTCTTGCCAAAGTGGCTGCTGTCTGGCAACCAGGCAGTCCAGGATGGTCAAGTTTCCAATGTCACCACGCAAATGACAGTTCCAAGGACTGAAGTCAAGGATGGAAATGCCAAACCTTAAATGTCCCTCAAATACACATTTTCCCAAGTAGTGATTTGCCACCGAAATAAACAGCAATTAATGCCAAAAGTCCCCCCTCTCCACACCTCCGTTTCCCTCCTCGTGTTCCAAAACCATTACACGGAGTACTTTGTGATAAAAAGATGTCTCGGTGTGGCCCACTTAGTATTTTGAAGCATAGAAACGGAAGATGGTAGGGCACATATGCCACAGAACCACTAAATGACAGAATCATCACTGGCCTAGTTTTCTGAGTCACTGTGACAGACACAAGGGGATTGCTTTAAAGCTGCTGATGACACATCAAGAAGAGGGAAGAGGATATCCCTGCTTCAGAAAAGAGACTTAAAGAATCTTCTTCCTGACTTGGAAATAAGTTTTGAATTCAGACTTTTTTTTTTTAAGACAATGCACAGACAATAAAAGGCAAATGACAAGGAACTTACCCGAAAACCCCGATAGAGGTACCTTACCCAATAGCCTGTGAGTACACCAGCGGAGAGAATGGGGCACTGTTTGGGCTGTTTAGGGTGCTGGAGATGGCATCAGTTTCTGCAGGGGAAATTTCGCTGCAGAGCAATGAGCCAAGGAAAACATTACTATTTAACTCTTATAGGCTGCTGTAATTCAGTGTCCTCGCCATGAACAGCAAATGAGTCCAGCTAACGAACGCAGAAGGTTGGACTGGTTTTCTTTTGAGGAGCCCCAGGAGAATTTCCATAGTGTCTTTTTGCTTACATAACCCAGTTCTTCTTTTCTTGCTTGTGCGGTTACTACTCCATCTCTGGGTCTGGATGGGATCAGGAGGAATGAGAGGATGAACTCTCAAGAAGAGCTGGGCCAGCTTTTGATGATTCTGAGAGAGACAAGCGAGCTTCTGGGGGGACCGCTGATGTCTTTAATATTTGCCCCTTGGAGAAAGCTGGTAGCTCAAGTTGTTTGACCCTTACACACAAATCCCAGGTGAAAGGAAAAGCAAACAAACAAACAACTTACCATCATTCAAGTTCTTTCATCGAAGCAAAGAAGCCAACAGACAGAAAATAAATCCACACTGTGTGCCCTGATTGAATCATTGTACTGGTAAAGATCCCTGGGATAATCCCCTTTTGAGATTGTTGCTTTATATCAAAACTTTTTTCTTTAGTCACTAGATTGTCTACTAAATTAGTTGAAGCTTGTAGAGTTTAAATGAAAAGGCAACAGTTGGAATTTTAATGCCATATGGAGTTGGCAGCTTTAGGAACTAAAAATTTAGGACTCCCTATTAAATATGAATTCCAGGTAAATTGAATAATATTTTAGTATAAGTATGCATCAAATATTATATGGGTCATACTTTTACTAAAAATGTTCACTATTCAACTGAAATACTAAAAATATTTGTTCACCTGAAATTCAATTTCAGGTTTTAACTCCCAGTTAAAACTGGGAGTTCAATATTTTATCTGGCAAACCTAGCGCCGTACTAAGTTAACATAGTAAGATTGTAGTGGACTCTTAGGTGAATATTTTTAAGGGATTGGATGGGGGTGTGTGGGGGATGGATTTACTTGTGCCTGAGCACCCTGACTCCTGATCACCAGGCTGTTCTTGTTAAGAAGGCCTTCACTTGTTGTCCTGGTAACAGAACCGCCAGCGGCCATCCCTCCAGGGCAGCCCAAGCCCTGGGGGCTTCTATTACCCCCAAGGAGGTCTGCTGGAGAGGATCTGTTTCTCTCCAGGCCCCATGGAGACCTGAAGACAGCTGAAACAATGCCACCTCTCCTTCTATCAGGGTGTAGCATGTTCTGCCAGGAGTGAAGAGAACGCCCCCTTTTTGATTAGGAATCTTCTCTTTTCCAGCTGGGACTAGAAAAAAAGAAAGCTGTATCAGGACTTACTTTTGGATGTACTCACACTCTGTGTTTTCTGTGTGATGGTGGCCAACCCCCAAACCTGAAAGATCACCTTTAATGAGATTCATGCAGGCATTCACGCAGAGTGATGTAAGTTCTGTACAATAGTGAAGGGTAAATTTGGACTGCAGAAGAGTTGTTGGATATAACTTCTTTTGGCTTTGGGGATGTTATTTTGTGGAATTCGAATGAATGAATTTTTTAAAATAACGTAACTTGGGAAAGAAGACATTTTTGACAGGTCTTGAAGTGAGAAAATAAAGTCGAAAGTGGGATGTTTCTGACTGTTCAATATTTTCTTCATTTGCTAATTCATTGATTCATTTTAGAAGAGTTTACTGAGCACCTACTGTGTACTAAGCACAGCTCTGGATATTCGGGGGGGGGATGTGACACGGTTCTTGACTGCCATTGGCTACTTGCAGTTGGTTGAAAGCCTGGCCGAAGAGACATATAATTAGTTGCAGATAATGCAGTATAACAAGTGCTATGAGAGAGGTAATTTGGGCTCTTTTTTCAGTGATAGAGGAGGGGCTGGTCACAGACTGGGTGGCGGGGGGGGGAGAATAGAAGGTTTCTTGGAGGAGGTGGTGGCTGAAATGGGCTTTGAAGGGGAAGATGAAGAATTGGAGGAAGGTTGTTCCAGGTGTAGAGCGTAGCATATGTGAAGGCCCCAAAGGGGAGGGCTCATTGTGTGAGAAGTTTCCAGAAGTCTTGTTGTAATATATGGGGAGGAATAAGGTGGAGAAAAGTGAGGCTGGGAAGATGGTACAAGGGCTCCAAGGGCTGCTCATCATAATTGGGGATTTGGATGTTAACCCGAGAGCAGTGGGGAGCCAACAAGGGCTTCCAGTCTTGGGAGCAGCGTGGCCAGATCTGCATTTTTGAGTCATCACTTTGGCTGCAGATTGGAGAAGAGAGAGGCCTGAGGCAAGACCTGAGTCAAGTGACTGGTTTGAAGATAGTGTCAGTCATCCAAAACGGTCATGAGGGTGGCCAGAGCAAGGTGCTAGAAGTAGAGAGGAAGAGAAGTGGGGGTACCTTGATTTGGGGTCTTTGGAATGATTAGCCTTGAGTGGCCCTATGGATTGAAAGTTTGGGGCAGAGGGAGGTGTCAGTGACTTGGGCAACTGGGAGACAGGAGGGATGACACAGATGGAAAGGAAGACAGGTTGGGACAATGTGTAAAGAAGCTGAGAAGTCATTACATTACTTTAGAACTTACTCAAAGTAAGTGGGATGACCATCTACCTCAGTTCAGTTATACCCAGCAGCCATTTTTTGACATCTTAATGTGGGCCAGAGACTGGGGTCACAGGGATGATGTCAGGGTTTTCCCCTGCACTGTGGAAGCTCTTGGGCAACCATGGACCTCAGGGTCTGTTGAGGGAGAGGGGGACACACACACACACACACACATAATATTCACCATCATAGGGTGTGGCTTAGGTATTTGTATCCATTAAAGTGGTTTTCTTGCTTCTAAGAGAAAACCCAACTCCACTGGACTTGAGCAATCAGATAACTTTTTTTCTCTTATGTAACATGTCCATCTTGCTTGATCAGGTTCATGCTTGGTTTGATATAGTGCATCAAGATGTCATTAAGGGCCCTGTCTCAGCCATGTTTCTCTTTTACAGCGTCGATGTCATTCTAAAACTGTTATCTTCTCATGTTTGCAAGAAGTTTCATTTTTCTTTTTCCTTCTCTAGCAGCTCTCTTAATAAAAGCAGGGTAGCTGCTTTCTCCAAAGCGAGCAGTACACTTCTCCTCTTGCATCATTGGCTTGATTTGAGAGTGTGTCTGTATCTCAGTCATTAATTGCCTCCAGGGATTAGGATGACTGGTTTAAGCCTGAGTCTTGCACTGCACCCTCAACAATGTGGGCTGCACAGAGGGTGTGTGGGTGTCCAGATAAGAATTTGGGAAGTGATCGAGAGAAAGGAAATGCTTAGTGGAGAGGTGGGCATAAAGGCTATAAGAGAGCTTGTCTCAGACTTGCCTGGTGGCACAGTGGTCAACAGTCCACCTGCCAATGCAGGGAACATGGGTTCGAGCCCTGGTCCGGGAAGATCCTACATGCTGTGGAGCAACTAAGACCGTGCACCACAACTACTGAGCCTGCGCTCTAGAGCTTGCGAGCCACAACTACCAAGCCCACGTGCCACAACTACTGAAGCCTGTGCTCTGCAGCAAGAGAAGCCACCACAGTGAGAAGCCCATGCACCACAATGAAGGGTAGCCCCCACTCGCTGCAACTAGGGAAAGCCTGTGCGGAGAAATGAAGACTCAACGCAGCCATAAATAAATAAATAAATGATCAAATGAATAAATTTGTTAAAAAAAAAAGCTTTTTTCTCTGTTGGCACCGACACTGCAGTACACTAAGGAGCAGAGTAGGGAATGATGGAGTGTTCCTGGTAAAATCATGGAAGAATTTATAGAGGCAGCTGGAATTCATTGAAGCTGAGCCCTGAAACATGGGAAGGAGTTTTCCAGGTGGAGAGTAGGAGTGTGGAGAAGGGTGGAGGCTACTACACGTGGAGTGAAGACAGGATGTGTTGGTTCAGAGATGGTGGCTAAAGTGCAGATAGGTGGGTGTGTATGTGGAGATGGTGGGAGATGGAGGTGAAACTATCATAAGTCTGTATTCGGATACCAAGGAGCTTGAATTGCATTCTTTTTTATGGCTGAGTAATATTCCATGGTATATATATACCACATTTTCTTTATCCATTCATCTGTCGATGGACGTTTAGGTTGCTTCCATGACCTGGCTATTGTAAACAGTGCTGCAATGAACATTGGGGTGCATGTATCTTTTCGAATTATGCTTTTCTCCGGATATATGCCTAGGAGTGGGATTGCAGGATCATATGGTAGCTCTATTTTTAGTTTTTTAAGGAACCTCCATACTGTTCTCCATAATGGCTGTACCAATTTATATTCCCACCAACAGTGTAGGAGGGTTCCCTTTTCTCCACACCCTCTCCAGCATTTATTGTTTGTAGATTTGTTGATGATGGTCATTCTGACTGGTGTGAGGTGATACCTCATTGTAGAATGAAATAATGCCATTTGAACAAAATGGATGGACCTAGAGATTGTCATACTGAGTGAAGTAAGTCAGAGAAAGACAAACATATGATATTGCTTATATGTGGGATCTAAAATAATGGTACAAATGAACCTATTTACAAAACAGAAATAGAGTCTCAGATGTAGAAAACAAACTACAGTTACCAAGGGGGAAATGTAAATAAATGGGGAGATTGGGATTAACATATACACACTACTATATTTAAAATAGATAACTAATAAGAACCTACTGTATAGCACAGGGAACTCTATACTCTGTAATGATCTATATGGGAAAAAAATCTAAAAAAGAGTGGGTATGTGTATAACTGATTTACTTTGCTATACAGTGGAAACTAACAACATTGTAAATCAACTACACTCCAATAAAAATTAATTTAAAAAATCACAACACAGGAAAAACAGAAACAAAAAACAGAACAGAAAGCCCCAAGGAGCTTAAACACTTTGCTAAGAAAATTAAACCTCATCTAGTATGGAATAAGGAACACACCACAGTACTTACATCTCCATGTAGAAAAAGTCACAAATCCATACCATCAGATCAGTCTGCTTCTGTGGTCAAAAAGCACAACTTAAATGAGACTTTGCACAGTATTTGCATTCAGTCAGCCATTTTCTCTCCCATTGGCTTGCACTGATTGAGCACCCCAAGCAAGGAAGGGCAAACCCATCCTGAGCAAAGGAAAAAGTCCCTCCCCTCACAAAAAACCCTAATGGTAGGTTTCTTCAGCTGTATCTTTACTTACTCCTGGGGCACTTCTAGATTGATTTGTATAGTCTTATGGGGAAGTCCTGTTGGAAATTTCCTCTGGAATTCAGTGAAAGAGCGCTTTGTCTTCAACTTTGTAACCTTTAATAGGTGTCTGGGATCTTTGAGAATAACGGGAGGGTTGGTGGAATGGAGTACTTGAAGTGTTTATTTCATTCATTCATTCATTCATTAGGTGTGCATGTATATATATCAGGGTTTCTGGTGGGGGTGAGAAGAATCTTTAAAGCTGTCAAAGGGAGCAGAGTGGCGCAGCGGGAGCATGCTGGGCCCATACAGCTGTCAGATGGAAGGAACCAGACAACTCCAAGGGCCTTCCACTCTTTGGTTTTAGAACATTCACCATTTGGGAGTTCTGGGGAAGCCATACTATACCAAGTTACTTAGAATGGTGGGTGTTCCAATTACCATCCAAGTATATAATAACTGAGAAGAACCAGATATTGGAAAGGCAATTCTCTAATGTATAGTGTTAGTTTGGAGGGTGGGATGAAGGGTGATGGGGCAACAGTGGCCATCAATAAGACTCATGCTTGCTTCAGAGTCTCTCCTGGAGCCCGAGTGTCTATGTTCCTCTGGAGGCTAATCATCTCTGGGAAACTGAGGCACTCGGTTGTCATTCCCCTGAACTTTGTCCTTCAAATCTTGACGGACATTTGCTAGCCTTATGCTTGATGCTTTCTTGTAAGCTATTCTGTCTGGCTCTCAACTTGTTCAGGCTCTCAGAGCCCATTTGGAGTCCATAGTCCTTCCCTCATCGGTTCTTTGTAATAGATTCTTTCTGAAATTTTCTTTTCGTTTGTTCTACTCTGAAAATAATACCCTGGCTTCTCTCTAACTCATGAGCTTCTTGCTGCACTTCTCATCCTCCCACCTTACCCTCACGACTCTTTTGCCAACATGTTGTGTGTCTTGTTTCCTTGTTCTTTTTCCCTTCCCATTTGCACCACGCACTCCTAGTAGAGCAGAGACCCACATTCCCTTCAGGGACTCACATGACTTATTTTTGTACTAATGACAACTGTTTTCTTTCTTGGGTTGGCTCCTTATCCTCCCTTATGGACTTTACAGTACAGTGAACCTCCACCTTTCAGTTTTGCAGGTTGGTTTCTGGGGGGAGTCTTTTATTTTCAGTCTTTTCAGGGAGGTTGTGGGAGTAGCCTCGCTAATGCCTCCTCTGTCACTGAGGTGTAGAGCGCTGACCTGGGGGTCCAGGACCAGCTCCAGCACTCACTGCTGGAGCTGCCCAAGCCTTCATAGTGTAGGCGTGCATTTATTTCTCTTCTGTCTTCCAGACTCATACCTGCCCTTCCACACTGCTGTGCCTTCTTGGGGCTGGGAGTCTGTAAGTTACATTTCCCATGCTTCCTTCCTGTTGGCATCTGCCAGTAGGAGGCTCTGGTGAGGGATCAACAGATGTGAGGAAGAAAGAGGCTAGCGCTTCAGGTTCATTTAGCGTGGTGATTTCTGGGGTGTGGTGATTCTCAACTCCAGGCATGGCAACACTGTTGAAGTGTTTCCAGCCTTAGCCGAGGAGATGCCTCTTCCATGGATCCAACAGTGGTGTCCCCAAGAGTAGTAACAGTTCAGGCTTACAGGCTTCATTCAACTCAGCACCATTAGCACCATCTGGACTTCACTCCTCCTATTTGTAAATCCGGCTCCCTCCTCCCTCTGCTCTTGTAGCCTTTTGGCACCTTTTAAACCATTTCCCTAAATTAAATTCCCTCTGTTTGAAGTACCTAGAATGGTTTCTATTTTCCTGACTGGGTGTACCAAAATAAACCATGCCAAGTCAAAGGCAAAAACCGTGCAGTTTTTTTTTTTTTTATCATAGGTTTCATTATAAACAGAAGGAAACTTTTATTATAACCCTTCTCTCAAAGTCCATATGTTGGAACAGCTTTGTAGGTGTCATAAACATAAAATTAGTGCCACCTTGGGTATAGGACAACAAAATGCCTTGAATGGAGGTCAGGGACAAATTATCTTACAACAATAATCTAAGAGGTCAGAGGAAAAACAGTGGTACAAAGGGAAGAACACTACACTTACAGTCAAAATTCCTGGGTTCCAAGCCTGCCTTCTTTATATACTAACCCTGTAATGATGGGCAAATTCTTTTTTTTTTCAAATTTTTAAAATGTTTTATTGAAGTATAGTTGATTTACAATGTTGTATTAGTTTCTGGTGTACATCAAAGTGATTCAGATATATATATATACACACACACATATATATATTTAAAATCGCCTTTTTCATATTCTTTTCCATTATGGTTTATTACAGGATATTGAATCTAGTTCCCTGTGCTATAGAGTAGGACTTTGTTATTTATCTGTTTTGTAGATAGTAGTTTCTGTCTGTGAATCCCAAACTCCTCATTTATCCCTCCCCCACCCTCTTTCCTCTTTGGTAACCATAGGTTGGTTTTCTATGTCTATGAGTCTATTTCTGTTTTATAAATAAGTTCATTTGTATCATATTTTAGATTCCACATATAAGCAATATCATATGGTATTTGTCTTTCTCTTTCTGACTTACTTCACTTGGTATGTTAATCTCTAGGTCCATCCATGTTGCTGCAAATGACATTATTTCATTCTTCTTTATGGGCGAATAGTATTCCATTATATATACATACTACATCTTCTTTATCCATTCATCTGTCTGTGGACATTTACGTTGCCTCCTTATCTTGCTATTGTGAATAGTGATGTTGTGAACATTGGGGTGTGTGTACCTTTTCAAATTAGAGTTTTCTCTAGACATATACCCAGGAGTGGGATTATTGGATCATATGGCAACTCTGTTTTTAGTTTTTTAAGAAACCTCAATACTGTTTTCCATAGTGCCTGCACCAACTTACATTCCCACCAACAGTGTAGGAGGGTTCCCTTTTCTCCACACCCTCTCCAGCATTTGTTATTTGTAGACTTTTTAATGATGGCCATTCTGACCTGTGTGAGGTGATACCTCACTGTAGTTTTGATTTGCATTTCTCTAACAATGAGCAATGCTGAGCATCTTTTCATATGGATGGCAAATCTTATAATCTCTTTGAACGTCCATTCTGTCCCTTGTGAAATGGTGACAGCAGCATCCGGTCTGACTTATTTGGTTGTAATGAAGGTTGTGTGAAAATACTGTGTGAACTTCATATTGTTATGGAGACATATATTATGGGGATTATTAAAAAAGGGGTTTTGCCTTCAGGTTGATGCCCATCTATTTGATCATTTTATAAACAGTAATATAATTATAGGTACTTAAAGGTTTGAGAGCTCAGTGCATGAAAAGTGATTCTTAACTAAGATCAAAGCATTCTGGTACTGCTTTCATTTGGATAAATCGGCTAGAAATGCCTCATCCTTTTGGGATCCCATTTTCTTTATCTGTAACTGGGGACCAGATTGCTGACCTCCCTTCTGAATGTGTTGTGTGCATTAATTAAGTGCGTGTGATTGAGTAGGGTCCTCAAGACGAGCATGTAAATGCAAGTGTTCTCACTGATCATAAAGCAGATACTTTCCTGATGGGGTTGTCGTGAGGATTCATGATTTAATTGCGACAGAGTGCTCTGATGTTCTTAGATGAAAAGTGCCATATAACTTTGATGAGGAAGTTTATCAAACAGCTTCTGCTTTGGTTCCCGAAAGCGCAACTCAGATTAAGGCAATGCTGATCTGTACACGCCTGTCTAGATTTTTCCACCCCCTTTTAGAACAGCAGGAATTTAGAAATGGGATTCAGAAGGAGGCCTGTAACACAGTAATTAGGAATTCCTGATTTTTTTGTTCTTCAGTAGGCTCATGGGGTCACTTCAACATGACTTCTTCAAAGTTGTCAACAGTTGTTATCACTGGGAAGTAAACAGTGTAAACATTTTTCTATTGATGAGGACAAAATTGAGTCTTTATAATTTTGTGATGACCATCCATGTGACTCTGTCATTTCCTAATTTCCAACCACAGGGGCCTCCTTGCTTCTCCTTCTCATCTCTAAACTCTTTTATTTTGCTTTGTGACTTTTGCATTGTTATTCCTAGCTTTTCAAAGGGTTGGGCGTGGTCATTTTTGTCCTTCCAAAGCCAGATCATGCCCCCCTCCTTAAAGAGGCCACTCTCTCAGGGCTCCTCCTTGTCCCTAGACCCATTCCTTTCTGTCACACTAACTCTTTGAATTGTCTTTCGTACTACTGGTAAATCAATTTATCTTTTTACTGACGTGTTTAAGGATATACTGTCTATTTCCCTCCCCTAAAACAAATGTGTGGAGGTGGATTTTATGTGTCCTCTGCTTTTCACTGGTGTCTAGATCATCCGGTTGTTAGTGGAGTTTGTTGAGTGAATGAATGATTTATGCTATTTTTGTCTTGAACAAAATTGTCCAATTGGTCATCAGCAAATTAGGTTAACTTTGCACTATGTATAATAGAGGCTTGGGTTGAAAAATGAAAACTTCTTCTTTGCAAATTTCTATAACATCGTCAATATCAAAACAGTTAAAACAGATAAAAGAATACTAGGTGATACAGTACCCAATAATTTGAGACTTAATCCCTTCCTTAATCTAAAGGGTCGTATTGTTGACATTTCCTTTTCCCTGTACTTGTTTTTTTTTTTTTTTTTTTTTGGCGGTACGCGGGCCTCTCACTGTTGTGGCCTCTCCCGTTGCGGAGCACAGGCTCCGGATGGCGCAGCCTCAGCGGCCATGGCTCACGGGCCCAGCCGCTCGGCACGTGGGATCTTCCCGGACCGGGGCACGAACCCGCGTCCCCTGCATCAGCAGGTGGACTCTCAACCACTGCGCCACCAGGGAAGCCCTGCACTTGATTTTATGAATCTGTTCATTGGAATTTTTGGTCCTCAAGAAATGCAAACATTATTATATTAATGTTATAGATCAGAAGTTAGTCTGCAAATTAAGGCCTGCAGTCAACTGCCTGTTTTTATGAATAAAGTTTTATTAGAACACAGTCATGCTCATTCATTCCATATTATATACCATTAGAGATCATTCTATATTATATATCTGTATCTGTTTTTATACAGACAATGGTAAAATTGAGCCAACAAAGCCAAAAACATTTACCTTTTTAGAAAAGTTTGCTCACCCCTTTCCTGGAGTATTGTTTTTCCCAGCTGAAATTTATTTGATATGTAACATTGTGTAAAGTTAAGGTATGCATGTTAATTTGATACATTTATATATTATAATATGATTGCCATTTTAGTGATAATTTTCCCAACTCTTTGCGAGCTAGAAAAGGTACAAGAATTTTCAAGTAGGTAAATTGATCCAGGAATCGTAGTGGCAGGTTCTGTGCAAAGGATTTGTGTGCTATAATTTTCTACTCTTTTAAGAACAAGGAGGTAAATAAACATAGGGAAAAAAACTAAGCCAGCAAGCTATCAAAACCTCTTTAAAATATCCTCAGGCAAAACTTGGAGAGTTTCACTCCAAAAGGATCTTTATTGGAATAAATGAAATACTGTAATTGTTGGTGCTTTTATGTCAACTTCTTTCTATAGGAAGGAGGCTGTTTATCAGCATGCAGATTGGAGTTTCCTGTTTTAGAGTGAAGAATTTAAGGAGAGAGAAGGGAAAAGATCTGCCCGCTTTTAACTACAAAGTAAGTTGTTAAATGTAACAAAAATGATTGTCATTGTGTGTCTGCTATGTAAGCCATGGATTGTGTTAGGTGCCTACATGTATGATGTCTTACTTATTCTTGCAGTGACCTCCAGGGCAGAAGCTAGTAGCTCCGTTTTACAGATAAACGCTCTGAGGCTCGGAGGGCTACAGTAACTTCTCAGGATCCAGTAGGTGATCAGCAGTGGCCTAGAATTAGAATCCGTGTCTACTTCCTCTTCCCTAGGAGAGCAGCAGTTAGAGAAATAGTGGCTGCAGTTTAAATGCAGGGAAGGCACATTGTACACTTTATTGCACTTAAAACACACAGATTTATTTATCAATTATACTTTAAGAAAGCTGGGGGAAACATATGTACATACAGACATACATACAGGAAAGTCAGAGCTTCTACAAAGAATATGTTAATTCTCACATCCTTCCCTGGTGAGTGAGCCCAGAGTAGGGGCTCCCAGTGGGGTGCAGAGGCCAGTAGGCCACTGACTGAGCTGCTCTGACTTGAAGTGAGGAAGGCAAAACACCTTTCGTTTGTTGACTCCTAGCTCTTTTCTTTGGAGGAGTAAGGTGCTGCTTTGGTAGAAGGGGAGAAAGAACCAGAAGAAAGCACTCTGTCTCTCGCACTTACCTGTTAATTTGAAATGCCTTCAGCAAAGTTGGCTACCTGAAAGTTTTTCAGGTGAATCACTTTCCTTTGCATTTTCTTTGCAAAGACAGCTTTTGAGAAAAAGTCTCTTTTTCAACATTTCATGACTTTGGTCAAAGAGCTGGGCAGCTGGTATTAAAGGTTTCAGCGCTGTCAGAAGCTTCTGCCAATGAGAGGGCTCCTGCCATTCACACTGGGGCTTGCTCAATATTTCTCGTGTTCTCTGCTTTCACCCTGACAGCTCCTAAGCCTCCGGGGACTCGGGGATTTTTCTTTATCTTTTTATTTCCTCTCCAAAGTGTGTATATTTTTGGGGAGACTACTCACAGGGGGTGGGGAGCAGGGAGAAGGTTGGGGAGGATAGATAAGGGAAAAAGAACAAGGGTTGAACAATTTTTCTGCCTTTTTTGTTACCCTTGACGAAATTTTAAATAAAAATACTGGCAACTTGTTCAGCCTTTTCCCCCTAGCTAATATTTAAAAGCATTCAATTAAGATTTTCTACTGTGTCCAATGAGTTAAACTGTCCTACAGTGTTAGAAAAATATTGCACATATAAATAAAATACGTCAAAGCATTAAAAAGCCATTACACACACTGAACATAAAATGGCAGAATAATGATGGATCCCGCCATGCAGGAAACATATTCAAAAATATTATCTTCCTGGTAATGAAATGCCATCCGTTTCATTTTGACCTAAATACGTTAGACATATCAGTGGAGTCTGTGCTGACACAGCAGTGAGTTGAAATTGAAAGTCTGAAATTATATATATGATTGGACACAGTGTTAAAGTAATTTATAGGAAAAACCACGAATGCGCTGGGTCTGCACCTTCTGGTGAACTCATTTTATAGAATCAGATAGAGGAAACCTCTACCATTTCTAATGTGCAGTTAGAATGGCAGCCCGCCAGGGCCCCAGTATATTCAGTATGAAAAGGGAGAAGAAAGACAGAGACAGAGGGTGGGAGGAGCTGGGGAGGGGGAGCAGCCAAGCAGGTGCGGAGGGGGTCACAGGGGGTGGGGAATGGAGACAGGAGAAGAAGCAGGGCCAGGGAGGCTTGCTTCAAATTACAGCATTTCTGCATAAGCCATCAAGAAAATGGCATTCGTTGTCATTGCTCTGACCTAATGGGGTATAGCGACGGTGGGAGCTGTATTAGTTATCAAGACAAGTGGGAGATAACAGGAAGACCCATGCAGTGGCAGGTTTCAGCCAGCCTGTGGCCAGGTGCTCTGTGACACCACTCACTAAGGTGATAGTCAAGCCCTTGGTAGGGATCATCTGACCCCCAAAGTTCAGGGGCGATCCCTAGTGCTGACGGGGAGGGAGGCGATGGATGGCGCTGGGAGCCCCACTCAGCTCGCCTGTCTGGCTGGCTGGCAGCTGTCTCTCTCTCTCTGCCCCACTTTCTAAAATCTTTTCCAGGGTTGTGTATGTTTGGCCACAAAGTGCAGTGGGAAGTGGGATAGGCTGGGGATAAGGAGAAAAACAAGGTTGCGCTTTTGTGTGGAGGTGTGTGACGAATTGATACCCTCATGTGCTTTTCGTCTTTCATTTATAGCCATAATCCTGCTTGAAATGTGGATTATTTATTCATACCGGGCTGGTCTCCTCCTGGAACTCCAGGGAGCCGCCGCGGTGAATTTTCATTCGGTGGCTGCACTGGCTGAGGCAGAGGTGGTCTAGTTTTTCTAGAAGGGTCCTTTCCCACTTTCTCCGATTTGTAAAGAGAAGAAAGAAAGGGTTGAACATGAAAGCAAGAAGGATGTTTCTCATCCTGCAGCAGACAGCTACCTCTAAGGAAGGAAAGATGGAGGGTAAGAAGTGCGGGTGCCCTCAGGTGAGATTAAGTGCCGCCAAGCCTCTGGCTGTCTTATCTGTGCTCGCCACCCCCCAACCAAATAGCCTGGGGATTTTGGAAGCCTGAGGCAACTAGAAAAGTAAAAAGAACAGATCTAGGATGTATGTGGAATTTTTTTCCTAAGCACTCGGTGTTTCCTGTTTCTTTTAATAACACTAGTTGTCAGTTCTGGAGGAGTCACTCCAAGGCAGACACTGGGCTCCCAAGCATGATCTCACAGCATCAGGATGTAGGGGCTGTTGTGCGTCCCGTTTTGGAGAGGGTACAAAAACAATGAGTACAAAGGTACAAAAACAATGAGTCCCCCAGGTTACATACTCTAAGTTCCTCAAAGTCATGGTATGGCAAGAATCTTCTGCCCTATTTAACAGGAGTCATTGTGGGTGAATAGAAGGGTTAAATGACTTGCGCCAAGGCAGCTCTTTTCTGAGCCCTGCAAGTAGCTCAGCTGGTTCTCGTAGCATCCCATGTCTCTCTTCATAGCGCTCACCGTGGGCTGTAATTTCTCTGTATGTGTGCTTACTACTGTCTGCCTAGACACTACATTCATGAGCACAGCAACTGTGTCTATTTTGCTCCCTGCTATATCTCTAGGACTCAGGACAGTGCCTGGCACTCAGCAGGTACTCATTAAATGTTAGTTGGTTGGATAAATGAATGGATAGATGTATTTTCAGTGATAACATGTAGTAGAGCTGCGGCTGGACACTTTCAGATCACCCCCTGGAATACTTGTCATTTTTCAGTTGTGCCTGTGGTTATAGTGGTTTCCTCTCCAGAAAAGGAATCAATGTTGGTAGAATCGGAGAATTTTAAAATTGCAGGAAGCCCAATGGACATCCAGTCTACCATTCTATCCAGGGCTGAATAACTGTTAGTCATTAAGGTTCTGCCGTGATATGCCTGTGATTGGATGCTCACAATATCACAAGACAACGTGTTCCATTGCTTTATAGCGGCGGTTTGTAAAGGCATTTTGTATAGAGAATCAAACCTACTTCTGTCACTGTCATCAGACTGGTCTTCTCTGGAACTTCACACATTAGGCCTTTTTACATCTACACAGATAGTCCTTCAGACGTGTGAAGGCAGCTATCATGTTTTACACTTGCTCCTCTTTTCAAGGCTATATCTATTGAATTCTTTCTGCCTTGCTTTATGTTTCTGGGCCTAATACCATCCTGGTCATCCTGGATGGGCAACATCCCCTTTAAAATATTTAGCACAATTAAAATATTAAATGCTGGAATCCAAATGTAACTGAATCTTCCTGTGATTATTGCCTCTGTCATCTGAACATCCTAGTGGAATGCAGTGCTATATTATGTAAGTTTTCATAGCAGCCAGACCGGAGTGTCAAATCATATTAAATTTATGGCCAACTAAAACTTATTTGTTCAGTTCATTCATTCACTTCACAAATATTTCTTGAGCCAACACTATATACTAGCCACTGGGCAAACATCGGTAATAGGATAAATGAGACAAGATTCCTGCTGCTGGCTGAGGACTTGCGGATCTAGTGGGATAAGGCATACAAGTTAACAACTATTGTATTCTTTGATCATGGGATGCATATTTTTAAGTATCTTGTTTAGAATCATTGCATGTTTTACAACTAATATGCAGGGTTAATACAGCATTTGATTTTATAGCCTATTTAAAAATCATTGGTTTTTTTTTTTTTTTTTTTTTTTGTGGTACGCTGGCCTCTCACTGCTGTGGCCTCTCCCGTTGCGGAGCACAGGCTCCGGACGCACAGGCTCAGCGGCCATGAGTCGTGGGCCCAGCTGCTCCGCGGCATGTGGGATCTTCCCGGACCGGGGCATGAACCCGCGTCCCCTGCATCGGCAGGCAGACTCTCAACCACTGTGCCACCAGGGAAGCCCCACTGGTGTTTTTAAGAGCAGAATGTTTTCACTGAGGGAGTATGGCAGTTGCAATATTTTAACCTTGTCTAATAGCCAGGTGAAGGTGTTGGAGTGACGGTCATCTTTGTTTGGGATGGACAGAAAAAGCTTCACAGAGGAGAAAATAAATGTTTTTTTAGGTCTTGATGGATGTGCTGTGATTTGCCACTCTTATGGCAAGAAACTCACAGGGTGTGAAGGGAATGTGACTGCCAGGCTAGCCAGAGAATCTGGGCGTTTTCCTCTTTTATTTTTTTGGCTGTGCCTCACGGCATGTGGGATCCTAGTTCCCCAACCAGGGATCGAACCCTTCCTTGCACCCCGCAGTGGGAACACGGAGTCTCAACCACTGGACCACCAGGGGAGTCCTGGGCACTCACTCCTTGTGTGAGCAGCAGCGGAAAAGTGGGCCTCACTCTTTAGGAAAGATTCTCCTAAAAGACAGATTAGAATGATTGCCATAAAGAAGTGTACATAAGTGCTATACAGTTTCACACGTGAAAAAGAAAAGGGGACATCTATTTGCAGTTGTAAGAAGAGAAATCAGGAAAGAGACCATGAATTTGTTTCCAAGGGCAGCATTTGTAATGTGTCTTGAAGGGAGTAGGTTTTCAGAGAATATGGGAGAAAGGCAATCCAGGGAGAGGAATCAGGAGCAAAGGAGGTGAGGGAGATCAGGAAAATTCGAGCAATTGCAAGCGATCCTGTTTGAATGGAGCTTGGCCTTCAAGCAAAGAAGTGAGAAGGGATAACTTGGAAAATACAGAAAAGACCTGAATGTCCATGACCCCTTCCAAGTCTAAGTGCGTTACAATCCAGCATGTTTGGGCTCAGAAACCTTGAGTTTCATTCTGGAATATAATGTGAGGGGCAGGTTGACCCTCTCTTTAATCTTGGTCTTAGTTTGCTATAAGTAGAAACAAATGGGATCACTGATGTTCCCCTTTACCAAAAGCTAAAGAGCTGGGGGTGGGGGATAAATGAGGGAAATACATCATCATGCTGGGAATTTTGATTCTAGCTCCAATAAATTCATGCCTTGCACCATTTTCTTGTCTGAGGATTTCCATTTAGGGCCCTGCTTTTGGCATGTCCTTCTTCCCAGGAGTCCCAGTTTCAACAGATTTTACCCGCTGCTCTTACGTAGGATTTGCTCGCCTCTCTCCCTGCACAGGATCCTTCCTGCAGTTCGGAACCTCTCAGTGAGCATAGGCACATTTAATTGTGTCAGCTTTGTTTGCACATTTCATCCTGTCAAGATCTCTTGAGATCTTGAACTTTCCATTCAGCATATCACTTATCTCTCCCAATGCTTTTGATTTTGAAAAGTTTATAAGTATGTTCAGTATCTTTATCCAAATCAGCGATACCAAGTTTCAAAACAGACAGAAGCAAGGAAAGAACTCTGTAGCACTCAACTGGAGACGTGGCTGGAGCTTGACGGTGTCAGTGAGGATGAGTGTTTGAGTGTTCTCATGGTAACCACAAAGTTATCACCGTGGAGTCCTTCTAGAATGTTTTGCTGACATCAAGACAAGTGATACTCATGATAAGCTTCTACCCAAATTCAAAATTCTATCAAGAAGGAAACAGGGTTAGTGTGGCTTGGAGATACGACTGCAAGTTGTTCTGCAAAATAAAGCCTTTGCTTCCAGAAAAACTCTTTTCTCTGATCTAGCTCCTTATGGTACCACCCATACCAGTTCCCTTCTGTGAAGTCTCAAGAGCCTCAGTTCCCCATCCTCCCTATGGCTGAACTTTGATGAACTGTGCACACTGGCCCTTGGCTTTCCAGGAAGTCACCCAACATTCAAGAAGAAGTTTCTTCCTGGGGAGGCAGAATCCAGTTTCCATTTTAACTCTGCTTTTCTTTACTACCCAAGTAACCAGTTATGGACTATATGGTGTTCTGTCCCTCTCTCACCAAGTTCATATGTTGAAGCCCTAATCCCCAGCGTAATGTATTTGGAGATAGGACTTTTAATGAGGAAACTGAGGTTAAATGGGGTCATATGGGTAGGGCCCTAATCTAACGCGACTGATGTCCTTTAAAAAAGAGGAAGAGATACCAGAGACCTCTCTCTCCATATGCACACAGAGGAAAGGGCACATTAGGACACAGCAAGAAGGTGGCTGTCTGCAAGCCAGGGAGAAACTAAACTTGAGGTCTCAGGAGAAACCAAACCTGCTTACACCTTGATCTTGGACTTTTAGCCTCCAGAACTGTGAGAAAATACATTTCTATTGTTTTAAGTTACCCAGTCTGTGGTATTTTATTGTATCCCTAGCAGACTAAGACACCATATTAGTATTTAAATGCTAAATACCACATTGCCTCCATCTATGAAACTAATCTTGCTTTAAAAACAACTTTTTTAGAAAGAAAAGTCACCACATTTTGAGTATACACTATTTTTAAGACCATTCTTAAATGCAAATATATAAAAATCTGAAAAGACCACTTAAAAATTGTTGATAGGCAATGCCTCTGCATTTGTGCACACTCACATGCATTCTTCATATTTGGGGATAGCTTAATTCAGAGAAATGGAGTGTTAAACGGCCTCTCATTTTTTTTAACATCTGATATTTAGTGTGGCATTATAGCGAGTCTCTTCCTAGTTAGCAATCACCAACCAGGCCGAAAGATCATTAAAAGTTGTTGAGTGTCTTAGTAGATTTGCATCTTGTAAATCATCTCAGGATGATTACCTCATTCTACCCTAAGTAACAAAGTCTAGAGACTTCCCTGGTGGCACAGTGGTTAAGAATCTGCCTGCCAGTGCAGGGAACACGGGTTTGATCCCTGGTCCGGGAAGATCCCACATGCTGCGGAGCAGCTAAGCCCATGAGCTACAGCTACCAAGCCTGCCCTCTAGACCCCATGAGCCACAACTACTGAAGCCCGTGCGCCTAGAGCCCATGCTCCGCAACAAGAGAAGCCACCACGATGAGAAGCCCGCACAGCACAAAGAAGAGTAACCCCCACTCGCTGCAACTAGAGAACAGTCGTGCGCAGCAATGAAGACCCAATGCAGCCATAAATAAATAAATAAATTTATTTTTAAAAAAGAAGAAAACCCAAAACAACAAAGTCTATGAGAAGACACATAAGTAAAAGGAAATAGTATTAATTCCTGGTTTCCAGAAGCATGTTTTTGTCTAGAGTTCGAGGATGTTAGCGAACACTGTAGGTTTACTTCAAGGGTTCCCTTGGATCTCTGCTGTTACTGTCCAGTCATGGGCCTCTAGTTCTCTGTCTTCAGACATATCTCACCAAGCAAGAGTTTTAGGGTTATCTAGTATAGTTTTCCACCACTTGCCATAACATTTTCACAAACTTAACAGTTTCAAACAACACCCATTTATTACCCCGCAGCTCAGCTAATGCACAGTGTGGCCTGCCTGGATCCTGTAGAGACTCATAAGGACAAGCTTCCTTTCTGGAAGCTCTGGAAACGGAACAAGTCTTCTTCTAGCTCATTCAAATTGTTGGCTGAATTCTGTTCTGTGTGGCTGTGGGATAGAGGCCTGTTTCTTACTGGCTGTTAGCCTGGGGCTGGTCTCTGCACCTAGAAGCTGCTTGCTCTCCACGTGGCTTCTCTTCAGCAAAGATGGATGAAGTCCTTCTCATGCTTCAATCTCTCTGACTTCCTCTTCTATAACTGGAGAACATTTCTTGGTTTTTAATGTCTCCCTTGGTTAGATTGGGCTCACCTGGGTAATCCAGGCTTCTCTCCCTATTTTAAGGTCTGTTACTTAATTACATCTGCCATACCCCTTTTGCCATGTAAACTAACATATCCACAGGTTCTAGAACTTAGGGCATGAACATTTTTGGGTGCCATTATTCTGACTACCAAGTTTCTAACGTCCAGTGTTCCCCAATGTTTTCTTTACTTAGAGAAGCTACAGTATTTTTTGAACATCCTTTAAGGCTACATAGCTGGGTGGGAGACATTCATTCATTCAACAAATATATACTGGGCCTCTGTGATGTGTCAGACTGTGTGTTACACCAGTAAGTTGGGGTAAACAAGTCAGCACCCGTCCTTTGGGGCTTTCACTCTAGCAGGAGGAGACAGATAAAAATAAGTGAACATGATTACAATTTTGAGTACTAGGAAAGAAAACAGCCATAGAGTGTGAGAGAGATGCATAGAGAGGTCTTTAGGTAATATAAAGGCTTCTTGGAGAAGGTGATGTTTAAGCTGAGATGGAAAGGAGGAGCTAGCCCTGCTCAGCTATGGGCTCCGGTGTGCTAGAAAGAGGGCAGGGCATGTGCCAATGACACATGCTTCACAGTATTAACTCATTTAATCCTTTCAACATTCATATGTGATAGGCACTATCATTATTCCCATTTTTCAAAGCAGACATTAAAATAAAGATTTAGGTCCAGATAATTTATTTGGGAGGTAATACCAGGAGGCACTATGAGAGAATGAGGAAATGAGGTACGGAAGGGAACATAGCAAATCAAGGGCATATTAGTGAGCAGATGATTGCTGTGGGCAACACGCCCCCACACCCAGGAGATGCTAGTTCATTTGGTTTAGGTGGAACCCAAGCATTAAAAAAAATTTGTGTGAGTATGATAAAAACAAACCTTTATTTAAGTCACAAAAAATCAGGTGATTTTGCAGCTCAAAGCTGAGTACATTTGTAGTTGATATAATTTAGTGTATATATGAGCATATAAATAGGCAGTTAGTAATGTTGAATAAATACAGACATAGAGGGATGTGCCCACTTTTTGTCAAGACCATCCTATCATAGCCCTCTGCTCTCCAGGCCTGCAGTCTTTCTCCTTCCAGTTTGTGCCCTATGCAGGCCCCAGAGGGATCATTTTTTAACATATAGACCTGACTCTGTCCCTGCCCTGTTTGCAGGGAGCTCATCTGATATTGTCATTAACTGGGATACTCACCCTCTTTACTTGGTCAACTCCTACTCATTGTCAAAATCTATCTCCAGCAGCACTTTCTCTCTTCTAAGACTCTCTCTACATTGGAGGGCAGATGTGTGTGGTAGGCCCCTTCTGCTGGGCCCCAGAACCTGGAGCATCAGCCAGTTGTAAAGGCTGGCCAAGCAATTCTAATATGTAGCCACAACTAAGAACCAATGCATTAAAAGGACAATGGGAGATGATTAAAAGAGCAAAGGGAAGGAGGAGCCTAGGCAGCCTCAAATCCTATCATAGAATAAGAAAAAGGAGGTGATCAAGGAGAGGTGAGGTAGAACCCCATTAAGGACAGTATCCTGACCGGAAGTGGAAAAGCAAAGGGCAGGAGGGTTTATTCTATGAGTTCGTTCTGACTCTGATGCTCCTAAAAAGATTCTGGAAGATGAAGACCACTGGAGCACCAATGAAGACAAACGATGTTTCTGAAAAGAAAAGGAAGAATGAATGAGGCAAGTTCATTACCTAGGTGAGACATGAAGTATAAAAAAGAAAACAGATTAAAACAGGTTGTTTCTGGGTGAAAGTTTGCATAATTGAGGATTGAGGGTTGAATAACTTCAACTAGTAATTTGGAATTTAAAAAATTTAGGACCACTTTGGGAATAATTACAAAGGGAAATGGCTGAGTAATATTCCATTGTATATATGTACCACATCTTCTTTATCCATTCCTCTGTCAGTGGACATTTAGGTTACTTCCATATCTTGGCTACTATAATTAGTGCTGCAATGAACATTGGCCTGTATGTATCTTTTCAAATTATGGTTTTCTCCGGATGTATGCCCAGGTGTGGGATTGCTAGACCATATGGTAGTTCTATATTTAGTTTTCTAAGGAACCTCCATACTGTTTTCCATAGTGGTTGTACCAACTTACATTCCCACCAACAGTGTCCAGGAGGGTTCCCTTTTCTCCACACCCTCTCCAGCATTATCATTTGTAGACTTTTTGATGATTGTCATTCGGACTGGTGGGAGGTGATACCTCATTGTAGAGTTGATTTGCATTTCTCTAATAATTAGTGATGTTGAGCATCTTTTTATGTGTTTCTGGCCATCTGTATGTCTTCTTTGGAGAAATGTCTATTTAGATCTTCTGCCCTTGTTTTGATTGGGTCGTGTTATTTTATCTTATTTTTTGATATTGAGCTGCATGAGCTATTTGTATATTTTGGAGATTAATCCCTTGTTGGTTGCTTTGTTTGCGAGTATTTTCTCCCATTCTGTGGGTTGTCTTTTCATTTTTTTTTTATGGTTTCCTTTGTTGGGCAGATGCTTTTAAGTTTAATTAGATCCCATTTATTTATTTTATTTTCATTACTCTAGGAGGTGGATCAAAAAAGATCTTGCTTCGATTTATGTCAGAGAGTGTTCTGCCTATGTTTTCCTCTAAGAGTTTTATAGTATCTGGCCTTACATTTAGGTCTTTAATCCATTTTGAGTTTATTTTTGTGTATGGTGTTAGGAAGTGTTCTAATTTCATTCTTTTACATGTAGCTGTCCAGTTTTCCCAGCACCACTTAGTGAAGAGACTATCTTTTCTCCATTGTATATTCTTGCCTCCTTTGTCATAGATTAGTTGATGATAGGTGCGTGGGTTTATATCTGGACTTTCTATCCTGTTCCATTGATCTGTATTTCTATTTTTGTGTCAGTAACATACTGTTTTGATTACTATAGCTTTGTAGTATAGTCTGAAATAATGCCATTTGCAGCAACATGGATGGACCTTGAGATTGTCATACTGAGAGAAGTAAGTCAGACAGAGAAAGACAAATGTTATATGATATTGCTTATGTGTGGAATCTAAAAAATGGTACAAATGAACCTATTTACAGAACAGAAATAGAGTCACAGATGTAGAAAACAAACCTAACCTGTGGTTACCAGGGGAGAAAGGAGGGGGAAGGGATAAATTGGGAGGTTGGAATTGACATATACACACTACTATATATAAAATAAATAACCGGTAAGGACGTACTGTATAGCACAGGGAACTCTACTCAATACTCTGTAAAGACCTATATGGGAAAAGAATCTAAAAAAGAGTGGATATATGTACATGTATAACTGATTCACTTTGCTGTACACTTGAAACCAGCACAACATTGTAAATCAACTATAATCCAATTAAAAAAAGGGGGGGGGAAATGGCACATACTGTGGCCAAGATTCTGTAGTGAAGCTGCCAGACAGAGACAGTTACTGCTCACTGACTCTCCATATGCTCCTCATTTCCCAGTCCCTTTGTGTTGGGTGGGGCTGTGAGCAAGTGTCGGCCATTAGCTGTGAGTGCAAGAGGCTGTTCATTTCTAGGCTGAAGCATTAATGATGTGGCGTGAGATCCTCTGGCTCTGTCTTTCACTGCATAGTGTTGAGATCATGACACGCCATTCATCTAGACCCCTGAGCCACACTGCAGTGCAGAGCCTTTTCCCCCACCCATGAAGATGTAGCATGAGTGAGAAATAAACATTTGTTGCCTCAAACCACTGAGGTTTAGGGGTTAGCTTGTTAATACAGACAACTCAGCTTATCCTGAACAACCCAGCTTGGTGTAAGAGAAAAAAAAATATCATGTTGGAAAAGGAAAATATGGTTTGACGAAATGGGATTGAACTTTACAGCTTCTCCAAAAAATAAGATCTTAGCAACAATCAAATAATTTTAGAACTGGAACACAGTTGTTAAGAGGAATTGTGATAAAGGAGACGGCACTTTGCTGGCTTTTTGAGCACCCATTTTGATCTCCCTGCAAAGAGGAAGGAGACATTAAATTCTGTCAGGCAATAATTCACATGTGTGCTACAAACTCAAGCATTTGTAGGATCCTTGAAACAATCACTAAATACATTCAGTAAGTGCCAACTGTGTGCAGATCAATAAAGAAGGTACTATGGGAAGATGTAAAAACATTATGAGGCATAATACTACCCCTAACCTTCAGTGCTTTTCAGTTCAGAAAGGCAGAACTGACACTTGGAAGTGGGGTTAGGTGAAGGGGGAATGTTACTGGGAAGACTTATTAGAAGATGTGAGTTTTGAAGTCAGATTTTGAATGTCTAAAGGACATAAAAGCTAAGTGGAAAAATAGCATATGTGAAGAAAGGCTGGAATTATGAATAAATAACATCGGGGACTTTTAAAAAGCTTTACAAGGCAAGGTCTATAGTCTATAAATTTTACGTAAAGAAGTGTTTTCCATGATCAGATTTTGCCACAAAATTGGTCACCAGGTTTTTAAGGTGGAAAAAAATATATATAACTTCTATATTAAGTTAATACAAACTTAATACTAAGGAACATACACTAATCTCTAATTAAATGTGTGAAAGTGGAATTCGTATGTTGAAACAATGCCTTCTCAGGTGTTATAGTGGAATTATAAATTACTTGGTATATTTATTTCCCCCTTTTTTGTTTGTATTTTTGATTGACACAAATGTAATTTGTATAATTAAACATTTAATTTGTAGTATAACTGATTCCTTCTCCATACGATCGTAAAGCACTAAACATTGTGTTTTAATCCTTTCCCCAAAATGCGACTATGCATTGGGAAGATGTTAATGCAGTGATTCCAAATTAAACCTTCTTATCCTGCTGATGGCCATGAAGCCAAGCACCCCTTAATTCCTTATAGCACTTGTTTTGCAAGATTACTTTTACTAGGTGGTTAGGACAAGGACTAGATTATTTTAAATGTGTATTTTTAGTGGTAGTAATATATTACTTATTATTGTTATATTTAATTTTATTACTCTAAGAGCCTATTGTTCAAGATTCTGCTGTTGTTTTTAAGGGACTTCAAATGCATTGTTGGTCAAAATAGTATTTTTTTTAAAAAATTATTTTTTGTTGAAACGTAGTTGATTTACAATGTTGTGTTACTTTCAGGTGTACAGCAAAGTAATTCAGTTATATATATATATATTCTTTTTCAGATTCTTTTCCCATGTAGGTTATTACAAAATATTGAGTATACTTCCCTGTGCTGTAGAGTAGGTCCTCGGTTTTTTTAATCTATTTTTATATATAGTAGTGTGTATATGTTAATTCCAAACTCCTAATTTATCCCTCCCACCCATCCTTCCCCTTTGGTAACCATAAGTTTGTTTTCTATGTCTGTGCGAGAGAGTATTCTTTAAATTTACAGTTGGAGTATATGTCTATTAATGTCAGGCTTATTAAACCTCCAAAGTAAATATAAAGACTAGCCGTATAAATATTAGTTAGTACCCTCATATTAACTGCTGTATTATATTTTTTTAATGAACCTACCATCATTTACTAACTATAAAAACCAGTGTAGTAAAGAACATGCTGCCACCATCTCTTCTAAAAGATACATATGTTTGTGTATATGTGTATTTATTTTTACATATTATACACACACTAACAAGCACATAAGTACATATGGAAATAGGAAAACACCAAAATGCTAACAGTGGTTGTTTTGAGTTGGGAAGGGGATTGTCATTGGTAGATGTTACAAAATTGTCCTACAAGGAGGCTGTGCCATTTTATACTCTCACAAAAAATGTGTGAGGGATTCAGTTTCCCCCATAGTCGTAAAACTGTGTTATCAAACAGACTGTCAATTTTGAGAGGTTAAAGGTTATATCTACTTTTTATGTGCATTTTTGTGATTGTATGTTTTCATGTGCATTTATATTATTATGAATGAAGTTTAGCATCTTGTCATATTTTTAAAAGACATTTCCTTTTCTGTGAGAACTATTATCACATTTCCTCATTTTTCTATTGAGTTGTCTTTATATTATTTTAGGAACTTTAAAAATTATACATATACATCCCCTTTTACCATTTTAAGAATAATCTTTCTTTCACTTTGTAGAAATGTTCTATTTTATATTTTCGAATTTATCAGTACTTTTATGGCTTCTAGGTTTTGTATCAGACTGAAAAATGTTTCTTCTAATTCTGGATTAAAGAATATTTAATGTATTTTTATTTAATGTTATTGTAATGTTGATAATTCTGGAATTTATTTTGGCTTAGGCATGAGGAATGGCTATAACTTACAGTCAGCCCTCGGTACCTGTGTGTTCTGCATCCACAGGTTCAACCAACTGTGGATAGAAAGTATTCACAAAAAAAAAACTAGAAAGTTCCAAAGAGCAAAACTTGAATTTGCCACACGCCTGGCAGCTATTTACATAGCCTTTACATTATCTTCACAACTACTTACATAGCATTTACACTGTTTTAGGTATTGTAAGTGAACTAGACATGATTTAAGGTATATGGGAGGATGTGTGTAGGCCAATACTATGCCATTTTATATAAAGGACTTGAGCATCTGCAGATTTTGGAAATCTTAGGGTGGTGGGGGTGGGCAGCTGGAGTCAATTTCCTGCAGATACTGAGGGACTACTGTACTGTTTTTCCAGATAGCTAATTATCATGTGCTATTAAGTAATGTCTTTTCCTTATTGGTTTATAATTCTACCTTTATCGTCATGTGAATTGTTTACAGTAAGAAAAAAAAGAGATACAGTTTTTGAGAATATATGAAGTATACATTTTTTAATCCCTGGAAGAATAACTTTAATAATTATAAGTTAATTTTTTAAACAATGGGTGTCATTGTCATTTTTAAGATGAAGAGAACTGATAAAAACATTTTAAATTGAATACAAATTATAATCAAGGAACATTTTATTTGCATTTTCCAAGTGCTGGTCTGCTGACGCATGTTGCATTAGCTACCCAAGAGTCACTTGGGGCAACTTAAAAAGAGGGCAATGAAATTCTAGTCTCAAGGATGGGCTTCAGGCATTTGCAGTTTTTCAAACTCTCCCTAGATGATTTTGATAGTATAGCCAGATTTAGAAACCCTTGGCTCGCATAGTCACAGATTCTTGTTTATTCTATTTCTGTTCTGTCTAATATATATAAAATTCAGGATTTTCTTGAAAAAGGTGTCAGATTCATATAATTTACAACTTCAGCATGTGTACATGTCTAGCATCCATTCCTCAAAAGCACAGAATTCCCCAATTCTTCTGTCCTCTGAAAAACATAGTTGGCAATATGGTTTAGCAGGTGTTTTTACTCCCTCCTGTTCTGTGCTCTGTGTCCATGTTGACTGAGCTGGGCTTATGTACAGCCCTCTCTAACAACCCCTATTCCTCCTCTTCAACCCCTTTCTCGGGCAGTGGCCAAGAGAAAAAATCTTGCTCACCTGCTGCCTTATTTTCCCCAAGAAACTAAAGAAGAACAAGTGTTAAACCAGAAATGACCAATTTTTACCACAAAAACCTATTAATTATTATATGTCCTTCATGTTTGAAATGATTAAGTCAATCAAAAGGCAGCATTTAATATGTAATTATTTCATATTTCTGTGGTATGACTCAAATTTTTACATAAAAACAAGATATATATAATTTTCTAATCAGAATTTCTTCCCCTCTGTGTTGATAGGAGGCTTTCATAAGATCACTGCAGCTGGTCTGTTCACCTCCATCCACATCACATCTTTTGTCTTCCAACTGTCTTTCACTCTTCTCTGTTTCCAGTAGATGCCTGACTTGCGTTCATTTATGCTTTTGAACTTGCTCTTCTCCCTGCCTAATATTTTAGCCCTAGCCCCCACTTTGATCATGATGAAATCAGTGTTTGAAAATGAATACTTCTGTAGTAAAATTGACTATTTTATGCTGTACTTATTTATCTTATCATTCACTAGAGTATGAGCGTGCTTTGCTCTGGCAATTGGCAAAGGACTGCAACTCAATGAAACATGCAGTGAAAATTGGAACTCTAGGGTAGGGCTTGTCTACAGCCAGAACTAAAGTGCATTTCATTTAATGGCAAAGGAAAAGCCTGTTAGACCCCAAATTTAACCACACTTGGGTTAAACCTATGTTATTCCTTACTACTGAATTGGTAAATTAACAAAAAAGTGGTCCCCAAGCTGGTGCTATCCCTAGAATGGCAGCAAGGAGTAAATGCAAATATGTTTGGAGGGCATTTTCCATAACCCAGGCCACAGGAAAAAATATTTCCACCTAAGGTGAATTTAAGTTCTGTCATGAGTTAGTGTCAGCAGACAAAACAACTTTAGCGTGCCAAATCCTGAGATAAAATAATAATCTGAAGCTATACAATTAGTATCTTTTAAATGGCTAACAAGAAAAAAGGAGGACCAGGAAACATAAGAAAAAAACAACAAAATGATGCTTAGGCAGATTTGAGGAAAAAAATAAAATTGAACTTCTAAAAATGAAAACACTTGGGAATTTGAAATTAAAACCCAATGGAGAGGTTAAATATCCAATTAGAAATAACTGAAGAGAAAACTCATAAAATAGAAAACAGATATATGTAAAATACCTATGCTTTAGCATAGTGAAATAGAGGTGAAAGATATGAGGATAGAATTATATATTCCATATACTCTTAATAAATGAGTTTGGAAAGACAGTAGGTTAAATGGGGAAAAAACTGGTTAAGTATATTTTTACCTGTTGGGTTACCTAAACCTCCATTTCTAAAGAGTCTGATTCCTCATTAGTACTGATTTCTTTTTTTTAGTTGCTGTAGATAGTCATTAACTTTTACTATTGAACATGGAAGCATTAAGACGCTTCCTAGAGGACCCTTGAGTTACTGTTTTCCCCTTGTGTAGAGGCAAACCAATTTCCCCTTAATTATTTGAATTAGTCATCCCAGGCAGTACAGAAACCTCATTCTTTGAAGGGCTGCTTTCTAAGATTATTCCTGATATCAAGTATTTAACTTAGCAGTGGTAGCGGAAGGAAAAAGGACAAATAAATAAAACTTGATTATTCAATGACAAAGCATGGAAGGACAAAACATGTGAAAAAGTATAAGTTGAAAGTACAAAATAATCTAAATATATCTAAAGTAACAAAAATATAAATGTATAATTTTTTTTTTTTTTTTTTTTTTTTACCAGTTTAAAGTGGAGAGTTTCAGACTGGGAAAAACAACCCCTACCTATGTGTTGTTTCAAAGAGGGATACCTAAAACATAATGAAACAGGTTGTGAGTTAAGGAAAGGAAGTGATATGTGAGACTAATTTTGACTAGAAGAAAACTGGTGTAATACTAAGTAGAGAATCATTACATAATGATAAAGGGAACAGTTCATCAGGAAGCTATAACAATTTGGAACCTCTTAAGTACCTAAAAACATAGCCACAGGATATAAAGTAAAAACTTAGAATTTCATGAAGGTATGTCAAATATTAAGTCATAGAGATTTCATATGCTGCTCTTAGTAATTGGTAGATTAGCACACAGAAATTAATAAAGAGGGATAGAACAAAACAAAAAATTAATCAAATGGGCATACAATTTTGTTCTTAAAATTAGCTAAATAGATAATATTAAATTTCTCAGAATAAAGAACAAAAAATGAATATGAAAAAATAAATGGAAGAAAGACAAAGTCAGAAGACCAGTACAACATCCAAATAACGGGGGTTCTGAAAGGGGTGGAATGTGGATTAACATTATCAAAAAGATTAAACAAGGTTTCAGAAAGAAAATAAATATGTTTATGTGCAAAACATCAGAAATAAAAATGAATTCTTATTTCGCAACATCAACACTAGAAGTTGGAAAACAATGGAGTAATTTTACAAAGTTCTGAAGAAAAATTATTTCCTTCTCAGAATTCTATGCTCACCATACTGTTTTTTCCCCACACATTCTTTCTCTGGAATCTACTGGAGGATACATTTTATAAAATGAGGAATAAACCAAAGAACGAAGACATAGGATATTGGATATTGGAGATCCATCACAGGACAAATGCAGATTGGAGTAGGTGAGAATCTGGGAGAAACTTCTTCAGGAAAATAAAGTTGATAGAATACCTGATGTATCTGATCATCTTAAAAGGAGTTATAGACAGTTGGAAAAGAGTTCGGTGTTATTTGTAAACTCATAGAAAACTTAGCAAATAACAAGACAGTGCATGCTGAGAAAATGAAGTTGTCAGCAAAGGAAAAATAATCATAGTGTAATGCATGCTTCAGCTGTGAATAGTGTTTGAATAGCTATAGTAATTAAACACAGAATATTCTTCAGAGTAAAATAAGTACCTGACTCTCTTAGGATGAGAGAGGGAAGGGAGAGGATCTGTGTGGTAGGAGCTGAGAGTAAAAGATGATTATACAGTGAAAAGTTAATAGAGGATTAAAACTCTGAAAAATCAAGAAGTAACAATGCAGGCATTTTATTTAGAGATATGGAAACGAGCACTGAAAGAATCAGAAGACACAAAAGTCATTGCCTTTGTGGGTAAGGAAATGTTGAGGGAGAGAGTCTGCTGTGTTTCACAACAGATAAGTAGAATCATTTGACTCTTTAAAATATATTCATCAATAACTTTGATAAAAATTTCAACTGTCTTAAGTAAATCAGTATAATTTACCTCATATATAATCCACCAATAAACACAAGATACACATTTCATTAAGTTCAATATTTGCCCAAGACAACATCTCTCAGCAAACTTTCTTAACCTGGTGAGTGATGAGTTAAAAAGCTATAGCAAATATTATACTTAATGGTGACATGGCAAAAGCAACATTTTCAAAGCCAGGAATAAGACAAGGATTCCCACTTTCAGCAGCTCTCATCAGTATAGAATTGGAGATCCTAGTTGGCATGATAAGACCACGAAGCATGAGAAAGGGAAAGGAAGAAACATGTATCATTATTTGCAGATAATAATGTTGCCTATTTAGAAAGACCCACAGAAAATCTACAAACTATTTGAAGGAGGCTGCAAGGCTGCTGGATACAGCATCCATGTACAAACATTATTAGCATTTCTATACAAAAGGAACAATTAGAAAATGCAAATAAAACATCATTAAGAATAGCACAATATTTTAAGGACCTAGGAACAAATGTGCAAAAAGATACTGAAGACATTTAAGAACAAGATTTTAAAACTTTATTGAAGAACATAAAAGACCTAAATAAGTGGACAAATGTATCATGTTACTGGATGGAAGACCTGATGTTATAATGATAGTAGCTGACCGTTATAACTTCTGTGCAAAAACTATAAAAAGTCCATACATTTTTTTCCCATAGAACTTGAGCTGATGTTAAATTTTACTTGACAGGATAAAGAGAAGAGCCATGGCATTTTGAACAAGAATAAAGGAATATTTAACCTAAAATATATTAAGACCTGTTATAAACCTATGGTAGTTAAAACTGTATGGTGTTGGTACAAAAATATTCAATGGAATAGAATAGAAAGCTGAAAAACAGAATCATGCTCATATGGGGACCTATGGCAGAGGAGACATTACAAACCATGAATCCAACTACCCAATACATAAGGCTGAGTCAACCAGCTGTACCTGCTGGATGAATTAAAATAGATCCCAGCCTCACATCATGCACAAAAATAAATTCCAGTTGAACTAAGCATGAAGCTGTGAAAGGCGAATTTTTAAAAAATTAAGAGAAATGTCCCTTTGACCTTAGGGCAGAGAAGGATTTCTTAAGATTAAAAATAAATAAAGATGGATAAATTTGACTACATTAAAATGAATGTCTTTTTATCAAAAGAAGCAAAGAGGCAAATTCCAAAGACAAGAAACATACCAGGAAAAGATACTTGAAATGTGTACAACTAACAGAAATTCAGTATCTGAAGTTTGAAAGAATTCCTGCAATTAACTCTGTAGAAAACCAGGCAAAAAATAAGAACAGGCAACACACAGAATAGGAACCCCAAATGGCTAATAACTGTATGATAATATGTGTGACTTCTTTGGTAATGTGGGAAATATAAAGTAGTAGACTATGTTAGCTACTTTAATCCCTTTACTTCTGCAAAAAACCGTAGCCTCTCTGCACCAATTATTGGTCAGGTTGTAGGGAAACATGAATTTATTCCTTGAGAGTGGGAGTGAAATTGTTATAACCAGTGTGGTGGCAATTTGACAATACCTAGCAAATCATACTTGACATCATACTTCTAAGTATATATCCTAGAGCAGTGGTTCTCAAAGAGTGGTCCCTAGACTAGCAGCTTCAGCATCACCTGGGAACTTGTGAAAAATTCAGTATTTTCGGTCCTACTGAATCAGAAACTCTGGGCCTGTTCCCCAGCAATCTGTGTTTCAGGGAGCTCTCCAGGTGTTTCTGATCAAGTCAGAGGGTGAGAACCATTGCTTTAGCATAAAGAAACAGTTTGCTTATGCTTATGAGACAGGTTCAGATTATTTGTGAAGCATTGTTTGTAATAGAAGAAAAAATTGAGGGAAAAAAGCTTTTATTCATTCAACAGAATATTATGAAGCACTTAAAATTAATGAACTAGGTGTTAACGTTTTGACATTGATAATTCTCAAATGCAATGTAGAATTTAAAAATACCAAGTGACGAACTGTTCTCAACTGCTGTGATTTTGCCCCCCAGGAGATATCTGGCAATGTCTGGAGGCATTTTTGGTTGTCAAAACTTGAGTGTTACTGGCATGTAGTGGAAAGAGACCAGGGATTCTAAACCTTTGGCAATATCCGGGACAGCCCCCTTCAGAACATAGAATTATCTGGACTGTAGTAGGCTCAGTAATGGTTCCCAAACATGTCCATATCCTAATCCCTGAAACCTGTGAATTCTGTGTTCTATGGCAAAAGGGACTTTGCACATGTGGTTAAATTAAAGGTCTTAAAATGGGGAGATCATCCTGGATTATCCTGATGGACCCTGGGTAAGTATAATTGTAAGTGTCCTTATAAGAGGGCAATAAGAAGGCAAAGAAGGAAGAAGGCAATGTGATGATGAAAGCAGGTGGAAAAAAGGCTATGTGATGCAAGGCCACAAGCCAAGGAATGAGGACACCCTTTAGAATTTGATAGAAGCAAGGAAATGAATTCTCTCCTAGAGCCTCCAGAAGGAACCAGCCCTACTGACACCTTGAGTTTAGACCTGTAAGACTCATTTCACACTTCTGACCTCCAGACCTGTAAGAGGATAAATTGGTGTTGTTTCAAGCCACTGAGTTTTGGGTGATTTGTTACAGCAGCAATAGGAAACTAATACATGACCCAAAATATCAATAGAGCCAAGGTTGAGAAATTCTGGTACAGAATGTCATTTCTATAAGTTAAAAATTATGCAAAACAATACTATATATTTTTAACGAATTCCTACATATTAACTTAATATTGAAAATCATGCATGGGAGTAAGATATACCAACTTACAGACTGCAGTACCCTTTAGAGGGGTAGAAGGAAAGGAGGGTAGAGGAAATATGATTGGGCTTTAGCTGTGTCTGTAAGGAAAGAAAAAAACTACAGCAAATATAGCAAGATGTTAAAATGCATTAACTTTGGTGGGTATGTATTTTTGTAATATTTTTATAATTTTTCAAAAATATTTCTAAATTAGACAAAAATAATTTTTCTAAATGTTGAATTGCTATCATCTTAGCTTTCCGTAATCTCTAGTAGCTAAGACTGATGATAAAATTTGGCTAGAGTGGAGGCTGCACCCCAGGGAAAGATCATGGTATTTCAGTAGTCTGTTCAGAGGTCTATTCGTGTGATACTGTGATTTATCAAAAGAAATATGTATTTGGTTTTTGTCCTCATTTCTGGCACAAAGAGTTCCTAAAACCCTTGGAATTTTCTGTGTAACAAGAGCAATAAAGATGTCTTTCGTGATGCTGATGATGTGACTTTTGGAAAGCACCCAGGGTTGGGGGATGGTCACCTGAGGAACCAACCATGTAATTATAGGGTTGGAACTTTCAGTCCCACCCCTGTGACCTCTGGGGAGGGGAGAGGGACTTGAGATGGAGTTCAGTCGCCGATGGCCAGTGGTTTAATCAATCATGCTTAGGTAATGAAGCCTCCATAACAACCCAAAGGGACAGAGTTGAGAGAGCTTCCCAGTGGGTGAACATTGCGAGATTTGGGGAGAGTGGTGCATTCTGAAGAGGCCATGGAAACTCTGTGCCCTGACCCCATATCTTGCCTTATGTATTTCTTCATCTGGGTGTTGATTTGTATTCTTTAATATCCTTTGTAATAAACCGGTAATATAGTGAGTAAACCAGCATCCTGTGTTCTGTGAGCTGCTCAAGCAAATTGATCGAGCCCAAGGAAGGGGTTATGGGAACCTCTAATTTATAGCCAGTTGATCAGAAACACAGGTAACAACCCGGGCTTGTGATTGACATTTGAAGTGGCGGACGATTTTGTGAGACTGAGCCTTTAACCTGTGAAATCTATTGCTATTTCTGGATAGATAGTGTCAGAATTGAGTTGAATTGAAGGACACCCAGCTGGTATCCGAGAATTGCTTAGTGGTGCGGGGGGGAAAAATCACGTTGGAACTGGGTGCATAATTATTAATCCCCCAGGACAGTCAAACAGGTTTTATAATTGACTCCTGGGAACCTCAATTTTCCATTTTTTATAACTATCTGTCAAAGGAAACAAACTTATATGCTATTTCAATCCTATAAGGATTAATTCCCAGTTAGAGTAAAGAATTTCTAGTGGGATGTTCTAAAATTTTAGTTGTTGTGTCTTCCAAACTTATAGACGCAAATTCATTCCAATTGCACTATGGTCTCCATAAGGTAGAAATGAATGGGCATAGTCTCACAGGGACCTCTGATCTTTTGGGGTTTTTCTGTAATCTAAATTCCTCTGGAGAATTTTTACTTTTGTATACCCTTCCGCTGTTGTAAGAAATTGATCATTATTTAAAAAATCATAGATTTGAGTTACCAGTTAATAACTTCATCTCTCTTAAAATGATGACTTGTATTTTTGCTGTTTATTTTCACTGGAGGATATAAGAGAATTGACTATTTTTCTGGACACATTTTCATGTATTTATTTACTAGCAGATGAAGCATGGTCTGATTTTCAACCAGCTGGGTTTTCAAACTATTTTTCCAGATAAAATTCTAACGTCAAAATGGTGCAAATTACTAGAATCCCGCAGGGATATTTAGTGGTTCTCTAAGATTTTGGAAAGATCCCAAGAAGAAATCTGTAGCTTCAAGTTCCAAAATTCCCATGGTTTAATCCTTCGGGAGTAATAAGGGAAAAGGAGGTAATCTTAATCAGCAAGCTACGAGTCATCCCATACAAATGATTCCCATTTCTCTTCAGTCTCATCTTAGAAAATAAATACTTTCCTCTAGAAAATGAGAATGAATCAGAATGACCTACTGATTCTTGCAGAAGCCCACTACAGATAAATTCATTCCAATGTCGCTCCAGGTTGAAGTTTGCTGGAAACTATTAGCAGAATTATTGTAAGGGATTTTCCTAATCGTACCTCCAGCTGAAGTGTAATTGAGTGTAAGTCCGGAGACTTGAATTACACCAGAAAGGGCTCTTACATCACAGGAATAATGAAATAGAGTTATTTCTCTTAGGCCAAAGGACACTAGAGAGATAGTTACACACCATAAACAAATCTAAAGTTCTAAATCTGGCTCAGGAGATGCTCCATGCTATGTCCCAGATCCCTGCATTACTGTGTATTGAAGGTGAACCTCAGTTTGCTCACGTTTGGAGTGTGGTGTGGCAGAAGGCCACAGAGTTTAGGCAGAAACTCCTCATCAAGAGACTTTGCTTAACTCGCACAATCTATTCTCTGAGATTTATTTTCTTTTATATATAATTGGGCTCCATGATTTTTAAATCTCTTTCCATCTCAAAAATTCTGTTCCCTGATCAAGTGCATTTTCTCAGTTTTGAGCCCCGAACTTCTTCTGAGCTAAATCCCTGATGAAAAGAACACTTAGTAAACGTCTAAACCTTACAGAACCACGCCAAGGAGCATAACTAAAGATGGCAGTATAACATTTAAACTTTTGCACTCTCTTTATCATGTTCCCAGCGTTTGAGTTTCAGCTTCATCACTCATTTAGGAGTGTGACACAGGGAGGGTCACTTGGTCTTGGTGAGCCTAGTTTCTTCATCTGTAATGGGGATAATAGTAGTACACATTTCATGGTTTCTGTGAGGATTAAATGAGATAATCTTAGAAAACCCGTAGCTGTATGCACTTTCCATAGAGAATATGCACATGTGTATAGGAAGCACATGGGTTTGACCAAAGAAATAGAACTTTAGAAATGATAAGAATATGGCTTTATCAAAGGGGACTGACTTAATATAATTTCTGAATGGCTGCTGCTCCTGTATCTGATGTTGGCCTTGAAGTCATCAGGGAAAAAAATATCAGGAAAGAAAGATGGATGTAAAATGGGGGAGATTGGGACAGAGGAGAACACACAAGGATGAGCTGGAAGCCATGTTGCTATCTCCCTACCTCCGGTCCTCCCACTGCAATGATGTGGGTGTCCTGTGGGAACTGAAGAAGCAGCAGGCTAGACAGTTGCCCCACTTTGCTAGACAATTGCCTCACAAAGTGAGGCAGCAGATCAGCAACAGCATGTGTGAGCTGCCACAGTGCTCTGTGTCCTGCACTGCCCTTCTGAGCACAAAGAATATGGCTGTTTCAGTCCCACCTTCCAAATCTCTGTAAAATGTCTCTTGTGTCCCATGTTAACCTGGAACTATGCAAGGAAGAGAATTCTGGGAAATGCAGTTTCAAGCTCAGTTAAGGTGACACAGTATGAGTACATTGCACTAAGTTAGCTATTCCCATTGTTTTTCATCTTCAGAAAAACTTCTACAAAATTCCTATCTAAAATGGCTTTTCCTACCCCCAGGCCATTCTCTATCACAGTCTATCTGAAAGGATCTTGTCTATTTGTACAGCATTTACATAATTATTTTGTGCCTTACCAGACTAGAATAAAATCTCTGTGAAGGTAGGAGTGTGGTTGTCCTGGTGACCACTGTATAGCCAGAACCCAGAGTTTTGGCAAGAATATAATAGGTTCTCAGGAAATGCTTAATGAAGATGCTTGAACCAAAAGGTGAATCAAAGCTGGAGTCATTTTGGAAATTTTTACATCCTAAGTCTGATCCTAGTGTTTAGATTGTTGTGAAAGGTATACAAAAATTCTGGAGCATATTATGTGCCATACTCTATGCTAAGCTCTTTTCAAGTTAAATTAGTTAGGATAACGTTGGCGGCTATAACAGATAAAGCCCAAAATTTCAGTGGCTTCTCACAATACGAGTTACTAAAGAATTTTAGCTCAGTGATTCGTTTAGAGAAGAGGTTGAATATGTAAGGTATGTCAAAGGGCTGTTTGAAAATCTGTATGTAATATATAGGTTCATAACATATGCTTGAGAAGCTGCAAATCAGGACCTCTGGGTTCAAGACCGTGTGGATTTCTAGAAATTATTCTATGCTTCCTTCTTTAGAAATCAAAAGAAAAATAACATGTGAAATCTAAGGAAACATCAGAATAAATATTTATAGTTTGGAAATATGCACATTTATTTGTCACTCAACGTGAATTCAAACTGCTGTAAATAGCAAATACCCAAGAACTTTATGTTGCTTCGTGTTATGGGCTTGGCTTATCAGGCGCAGCTCTTGTGACCTCAGAAATGAGCAAACTCAAGATGGAAAGTGAAATCCAGAGTCAAAATTTTTCATTCTGTAAAGAGAGAATATGACAGTTTGTCTAGCAAGTGAGAGTGAAATAGAAGAGAATAAACAAGTTAGAAGAAGGAAAGGCTATACTAATGAATCATAAAAATCATCCAGGAGAAGTCAAATGTGAGATACTTATTATTATGCAGGGATCTTTAATCCTGTGGAGTTTATTGTTGGACTAATAATAATATTAATTTAGCAGAAAACTTGATTTTTATAATGCAGTTGTGTGGCAAAGTGGTAGAGTGCATGGGATTAATGGTGAGCCTAGATCATGGTTCAGATTCTGCCTCTGACTACCTATCCATCTTTGAAGAAGTGGTTTAGTCTCTGTAAGCATTAAGTTACTTATCAGGAAGTGGCTAACGTGTGTGTGTGTGTGTGTGTGTGTGTGTGTGTGTGTGATGACTTGATCAAATCAAATAATCATTTAAACTCAGGACAGAGCTTAGCACATATTAAATGCTCAATAAATGATCATTGTGAATTTAATTACTTTCTTTTAGTCACGTATTACATGAAATTGTGTGTGCATGTTTTAAATAAAGTAAAACCAGACTCCACAGAACTCCCTGCTTTCTAGAATCTTTACAATTGTCTTGATCCTAAGTTCTTGATACAGCTTGTCCCCCTTGATTTTAATCCTGTACTCAGGACTCTGAATCTCCTTTGTCAGGTTCTCTTCACATCTGGGCGTTCTCCTCTATTTCTTTGAAATGACACTAGAAACCTCTCTAATGGAGGTGGGGTTGGGGGAAGGGAGGGTGCCTCTGAAAGACTTGCCTCGTGTATAGGAAGAGCTGAGTATCCACTGCAGATGTCTGCGTTCAGAACATTGAGGTGACTTGGAGGCTAGGAGGATGTGAAATATAGGAGGTTATAAGAAATAAAATTCCACTGCTTTTATTCTGGCCTCATTGTCCAGATGAATCTTGCATGTTGTGAGCCAAGAGAGTTTCTTACTATGAAGCTTCTCCTCTCGTGAATTTACTCACAGGAGAGGTTTGCAAAAGCAGAGCCAAGATGGTGATCAACGAGGATCATAATAATTACCAAAGTTGTTAGCCTTCCTGAATCTCTCATTTTTGCATGTCTAAACCATCAGGCTCCCATTCCTTTACTTTAAAACTAACGACATATCACCACCGAATTAAAATGCAGCAATTACTTATGACCTTTCATTTGTTTCTTTAAAGCCTTGTCTATGCCTGATATTATAACTTTTGACAGCTAGGCAGTTAAATGAGAAAGACAGTCTTCTGTATCAAGATTTAGATTGAGGCAACTTATATTCCTAATGGTGAAAGCACTTTTGTCTGGTGCTGGTAGAATGGATACATAGGAGGGCTGTTAATTTAGCTCTAATGTGGGCTGCATGGGAAAAGCTATAGGGGTTCTATTTAGCTGGTATAAACAACTTTGGAATCAATGTGTTTTTCTTTACTGAAGACTTGCTTAGTGCCTCAGAAAAAAATTCTATTAGTTTGTCTCATTCAGTAGTCACCACGCAGCCCCATGTGCGAGCCAGTGGCACCGGTTAAGGCCTGCCGGACTGTTTGTTGCAAATGAACCAGGCCATCTGAATTCAACCCCAGTTTCGTCCTTCAAGCAAGCCAGACAGAGCCACGATTTAGGATTTTCCCGACATTTTATGTCAGTTTGTTTCATTTGCCACAGGCCTGTAATGATGCAGATTGCCATGAAGTGGGATAATCAGGCAGTAGAAATGTCATAAAACTGCAGGAGAAACAAATTTCCATCTTGGAACTTGGCATGCCAATGAACGTGGGGAAGAATAAACGTGGACCTGGCTTTGCTGGTGTTATCTGTTTGCCAAGGTCGGTGCCAAGCAGACATGATTCGATTTTGTCAATTTGTACTCATTTTGAAGCCAAAGAATGGGAGTGAAAGAGGACCCGAAACTATAAGGAAGCACCAGGCCAAACTCTTTGCTCGGATACCTGGGCTGTGATCCTGGGAGGGTGGTCCAGGGCAGTGGAGGCCAAATGTGTGCCATTAGATAGATGGAGGATAAATTAAAGGGCTGTTAGGGATTGGAGTGCTTTGGCCCTCTAATGTCATGGTACTTCTCCTGATATGCTTTTGGGATCCCTGCCCTGCCTTGAACAGCCCTGCCTCTCTTCTGCCATGAACAGCCTGTACCACGGTGGGAACCAAGAGGCTGGAAATGGCACTGTTAGACCAAAGCTCTTTGGGCCCTGCTGAGAACTGGGACACGGTTGAGATGAAAGAGTCCATTCTCATATATTCATTGCTTGTCCTTGGAAGCAAAAATGGAATTTTGTTTTTAATGCCTGAGAAACAGACTCCTTTTGTCTCTCTGCTGTTTTATTTTTTCTTCTCCTGGCCTCATTTACATGTTTCAGGTATCATGAGTCACCCCTTGAAGGATCACACAGCCTGAAATTTCTGGGTCTCACTCTGCAGCTGATAATGGGTTTGTTTTGCCTATATCCTTTATTTGTGTGTTGTCCATTTTGTTTCCTATTTTGTAATATTACATTAATGGCATTGGTTTGAAAATCCCCTAAGGACACATTCCATAGCTTCACTCCTGCTAACTGAGCTGTTTTTGACAGATGTCTTAATAACATTCTAGCTCATTGCCAAGCTGCTAGGGGTAAGAGCTACAATCATTTCTTCCTTTTTAAAGAATGACATGTATCCCAGGAAGAGCTTCCCTAGAATTCTTCTGATTTTATTTTATACACTGAATTTATCATAGACTCCCCAGGGAGCAAATCTTCTTCTCAATTTTGATGCTCTTGCATCCTAAAAGTCAGGTAATAAGGAAGATGATGAAAAAACGGTCTCCTTCTAGCTCTCACAATGGTGATATTTCTAGCTTTCACATGTAGTCATGTTCTTATGTTTTCTCTGTAATTTAGTTGATGTTCTGTGTTTAGTACATGTTTACATTTATTATCATATTTAGAATACGAAAGGTATTTTTTTTAAAACTGTGATTCCTGGTCTCTGTTAACAATAGCTGATGTTGATCACAAACATTTATTCACAGTGTATTAGATATGCCTCACATTGTCGTAGTCCTTTACATGTGTTAAAAAACAACAGTTGGTAAACAACTGTTACTTCACCTGAGTAAATTTGAAGATCCAATTGACTTTATTAAATGATTCATGAATATGGCAGCATCTCATCTGCCAGGCAAAGAGATACTTCAAGGAGTTATATAATGGAAGGCTTTTTATAGAAAGGAGGGTGAGACAAGCAAGTCATCAGCAAGGGAAAAATGAAAATTCACTGGAGGAAAATAAGAGTTCAAGGTGACAGCAGCTTCTCATTGGTTGAGCTGCGACATTTTCCATTGGCTGGACTGGTTGCTGGGCAAGAAGAAAATCTTCCTTCCTCCTGCGTGGGTAGTAGTGTCACTTCTTTCCTGACATGCAAGGTATGTTTCTTCTTGCTGGGGTCTGTAATTGACAATGAGTGGTAGGGCATGCGAGCTCCATCTACAGGCCTTCCCAAATCCAATTTTAGTTGAGGTTTCCTTTATTCATTTTCATACGTGCATTATCTCAGTTAATTCAGAAACCTATGAGGTGTTTTTTTCTGAAAATATTTCCTTTTTTGGTGCTTTTTTTTTTCAATTTTGAGCAACAAAATGTGCATAGGTTTATGTGGAATATTGATTCCCTTTCCAGCAGAGGGCCAGCTCTGTAGGGTTCTACTTTCTAAAGGTGGTATCTTGCAGGATACATTGTCACAGTTGATGATTGTACATTTAAGTGCAAAGTAGAAATTGATATTTAGAAATTGGACAAGGCCTGAGCAAATGAAAATTATATGGTATTTGGGGTACCTGAAAAAAATCAATTCATTGGAAATGCATTTGGTATTGGTGAAATGACTGAACTTGATATTTGGTAGTACTTGGATGCAGGATTTTTCTTGAATGACCTGGTCCATGGTCTCCGCTAAGTTAAAATGCAAAGAGTCAACATTTTTCTTTGGTGCTTCTTGATACTTCCTGTAAAGTCCTCTTCTTCCATGATGCCCTTCTCCTCTCAAAGTTTCCGCTATTCTCTCGGTCCCTCATGCTTTTATTTCTCCAGGGCTTGTTCCAGGTCTAGCAGGACCTCCCTCACACTTTTCTGCCCATAAAAACTTACTCAAGCCATGGTCCTGCTAAATGTCAGCTGACTAGATAAACACAAGGGTCTTAAATGGCACATGGAACTGTAGGAGGAAAACATCTTGATGAAACTCTAAAAATAAATGTGGAGGGTGGCTTCAGATATAGAAATAAAAATATCATGAGACATTCCTGTTATGCACAAGAGAAAACAACTTGAAAATGGGTTTAAGATATTAACTTGTAATTCAATTGTCTATCAGTAGGCAGATGATTTTGAGATTTTTTTTAATATCAAGAGGTAAATATAACTTTGCAGGTATCAGGAGATCAGTGGGGTGGGTTGTAGATGCCATGCCAATGTGATGGAAAGGTAGCTAACAGAAAGCTGTGGCAAGAGCATTCTATGTCAAGAAGATTAATATTTAAATGTAAATTTGGGGCAATTAATCAATTCAAGAATTAAATCTCATTATAGAGTATCTGAGTGAAGATAAAAGGAGAGAGGAAAGGAAGCGCTACTTCTGTTGGATATACTACAGGTTCTTTAGGCAAACATTCCAGATTTAACCGGAGAATGATCCAGAGACTTTAATCGTGGTGGGAGGCTATAATGATTGGCATTGTTAAAAAACAAAACTCAACCAAATAAATTTTAAAGATCTTATTATTTTTAACAATTTTCCCCTTTTGACCAGACTATCAGGTTAACCAAGAGATGTGATCAAAATTTAAGGCATTAGTGCCACTTTCAGCTACTACTCTGAAGTTCTCCCAGTTTTTGTTGCTCCTTTGTGTGGCATCCATATGTTATGGCATTTTTGCTTGACCACTGTGATATTCACAAACCATAGCTTCAGGTTCACAGTCTTTAAGTCAGTCATTCTCTTCATTCCTTTTCTGACATGCCAGTCTTAGGGAGATCATTTGCTTGGTGGTTAATGGCTGCAAACATATTTATAGCTTTTGAAAAAAATACAACATACCAGGGAGATTATCATAATTATTATAAGCAGGATTATTCCCAATGTTGGGAGTGCACTTTGGAGCCATAGTCCCCAAGACCCAAACCAATCAAAATCAAATAAGTCAAAGAAATACCCTGCTGAATGAGTCACCTTTTAAAGCCAAGTGGCTTGCTCAGTAATCTTACATAATTGAGTTTCAATTTTCTCAGAAGTGTTACTCCAGGTGTAGCAGGTTGTCTTGGCCCCAGCACAGACACCTCCTTGCTCAGCTAAAAGATAATCAAGGGCTATCCTATTATCAAAAACAACTTTGGGGCTTCCCTGGTGGTGCAGTGGCTGAGAGTCTGCCTAACGATGCAGGGGACATGGGTTCGTGCCCCGGTCTGGGAAGATCCCACATGCTGCGGAGCGGCTGGGCCTGTGAGCCATGGCCGCTGGGCCTGCATGTCCAGGGCCTGTGCTCTGCAACGGGAGAGGCCACAGCAGTGAGAGGCCTGCGTACCGGAAAAAAAAAAAAACAACTTTGACTGGAGAGTAGAAAGATCTTTGTTTAGGTAGCTATTGTCTTAGCAATAGGATCTGCAATATCTTCAAGAGAAAAGGAAAGGTTCATCATTTGCATTTACTCTGAACCAGGGAAGTAGGAAACCTGTCAAAGGGAGCTAATTTTTTTTTTTTTTTTGGTGACCTCTCCCGTTGCGGAGCAACAGGCTCCGGACGCGCAGGCTCAGCGGCCATGGCTCACAGGCCCAGCCGCTCCGCGGCACGTGGGATCTTCCCAGACCGGGGCACAAACCCGTGTCCCCTACATCGGCAGGCGGACTCTCAACCACTGCGCCACCAGGGAAGCCCAGGGAGCTAATTTTGAATCATGAATGCTTTCTGGTATTATGGGTCCATAGACCACACAGGCAGTTTTAATTCTGGTTACTCTTGTCTTATGTCCCTTTCTTTGTGTAGAGCCCATACTCAAAGTTCCCCAAGTTTGGGGTGTTAACCAGAGCCAGGGAAATGAACTGGGGGGTTTCCAGCATCATGGACAGATCAGAGTTTTTGATGACATTCAGCAGTCTGAAAGGTTACTCCTCTTATCAGTGGCCTGGAAGATACAGATGATGGCATTATCTTTACAGGCCAGTGCCAGAGTAAAGGAAAGAAAGAGAAAAAGAAAGGGTTTCATGTTTAGTTACAGTATGAAGTCTTGATTTGGCGTCTTGGGAGGAAACAGTCAACGTTGATGTCAGCTATTTTACTTCCTAGTCAATTTGATTTGGAAGTCTCTAGTGTTTGTATGGGGCCAGATGTCAGGTGGAGTCTTCTTTAGCTCTGAAATATGTACCCAAGGCTCAAATCTCTGAAGATGGCTGCCATCTGGGTAGTGAGGGGGACCTGGTATAGTCTTTTCCAAGGTGATTCAAGGGCAGCCTTTGTTCTTACCAGTTAAGTTTTATATCTCAAAGTTATCAAAAACTGGCACTTGTCAAATAGTCCTTTTTAATTTTTTTTCTGAAGTTGAAACACTTTTGCAGGAACATCTTTGCAGAGTATCAAAGTAAAACGGTAACTCTGTAAATGAAAAAAGACTTAAAAATGCCCATTATTAAAATCTGATAGAATTGACAAGGAAATTTTTGTGACACAACATTTTAAGACAATAAATGGAATTATGACTGATAACATTATACCAAGACATATCCGATTTCTAGGAATTTCACACAATTTCTGTAATACATCTAATATATATATATATTTATATAGACACAACATAAACAAGGCTTTGTATTACTTCTTATTTGACAATGCTTCCCATGTAATTTAACATATGAAATAAACCTAATTAGTTTGATATCTACATTGTTATAAGAAGAGAGAGCAAATCTTTTGAAATGTTCCAGAGGCCCTCTGGAAAATTTCAAAGTTAATTCAAGGTCAAAAAGGCTTCATTTAGAATTTGATTTTTAGGGGATTTGTTAAAAAAAAAAAAAAATCTAAAGGTTTTAAAACACTTGATCAAATAGGATCATAAGTCACTGTGAAATAATTCTTAGTTATCTATTTAAGCAAAATAACAATTAAAGACTTCATAGGCAAATTTGAAAGCTTACATAGTTCTTAGCAAAACTTAGGTCTTTTAATTTTGAGTGGACTAGGTTTACCTAAGTAATCATAGACTCAGTAAAGACAACATAGAAGATAGGTGATTATTTTGATAAGACACAAGATCTTTGTTTTTTATCTAGGCAGATTACTTAAAGATAAAGAAACACGTTTAATAATCGTTTATTATCAGAAGCAGACCAATAGAAAAAAATCTGTACTTATAATAGAGACAGAACTAGTTTCCAGTTTTGCACCAGCTAACTTTTGATATTAAAACTCATTTACTTAATTAAATTCATTCTATTCTTATCCAATCCTGACCATGTAAAATGCCTTTTTCTTATTATTCTAGTAGTTTTAATTACATATATTAGAATTTTTAACCCTTCAAAACTTTAATTCTAGTGAAAACTAAGAAGTAAGCAAGTATGGACTTTTACATTAGTATTCTGTGGATTGGCAGACTTATAAATACTTTTTTTAAAAAATTTTTTTTTGCGGTGTGCGGGCTTCTCACTGTTGTGGCCTCTCCCGTTGCGGAGCACAAGCTCTGGACGCGCAGGCTCAGCGGCCATGGCTCACGGGCCCAGCTGCTCCACGGCATGTGGGATCTTCCTGGATCGGAGCATGAACCCGTGTCCCCTGCATCGGCAGGCGGACTCTCAACCACTGCGCCACCAGGGAAGCCCATAAATACTTTTTATAGTATCTGGAAACATGCTTCTCAGCATGGCACAAAACATGTTTGCTAACAGACCCAAATATCTTTAATTCCTCTGTAAAAGGAAGCAAAAGTAGATAAGCCTGTGTTCAGTAATTAATGTTTCAGTATTTTATCTTATTTGGAAGTCATCTGGATATCCATCATTTAATTTAACTTAGCAAAACTTTAAAGTTTCAAAAATTATTTGGGGCAACTATATGAAAAGTTTACCTAGAAACTTTTATCTTACTTTTATCCATTTAATTTACTTGTTTTCAGTAGTTATGTTTAGACCACCCCCATAAGCTCCATGAAACATTAGACAAAGTCAGTCATCAGTCTAGGTTATTTTTCTGGTCAAAAAATTTTGTAAGAGATAACATGAACCTATTTCACTAATAACGTGAACCTATTTCACTAATAAACCCAGGTAGAATAAAAAGTTGTATGTCTGCATTATATTCAATGTTGACAACTCTAAACACAACCCTCTTTTAATTAAACCAACAAAACTTAAACTAGCCTTTATTTACCAAAGTGTATCCAAGATCACATGAAATGGAAAAGCATTTGAGTTAGTTTGAATACCAAATTTATAAAAGCACTTGTCTGTTTAAGCCAATTAAGTAGAGCTGTTTTACAAATTAATTTTAGCAATACCATCTGAAGGTATAAAAATACCACACATCTACAGCATAAACAAGCAGACAGATGTAAACAGAAACCTTTTAGTTCTCATTTAAAATGTTTTCTTGAACTAGATTTTTGAGCAAGGATACTTCGATAGCAGTTTGTATCTTTAAAAAGTGCCCCCTCTTTCTTTTTTTTTCTGAAGTCCTCTAGAGGTGCATTTATAGTTCTGCAAATATTTGTAAGATAAGAACAGTTGTTCTCAGTTCCTCAAGGAATTGGGTTGTAGCCTGGATGCTAAAGGACGGACACACCCATCCACCTATGTTGGAATGTTTCCCTCTGGTTACATTTAGCTTAGAGGACATGGCCTAAATTTTTTTTTTTTCTATCAGACTCTGAATATCAGCTTCCAATTTGGCCAAACTTCTGGTGATACAGTTATTAAATCCTTCCAAATATCTTGTCAGGTTTCAGTTAGGCCAAGCAATGTATGTTTCTGGCAGTGTTGAACAACCACTTGGACTTACGAGGTGTCCTCAAAATGGGTGCAAAAGATAATTACCTTCATAAGATCTTGAGTCACTCTCAAAGGTGGCCAAAAGGAAGAACCGACAGCTTGGCTGTCCCAGGCAGGCAGAATGCCAAGCCAGGTAACGAGACAAGCAAGAAGGCAGTAGATATCCCTGGGAGAGAAAGGATCAATAACCGATGTGTTTGAATTTGGAAAGGAAGGGACAATGTGAAATTTTATTTTCGTCTCTTGACTGGGCACTACAGACCAAGAAATGGGAGAACTGGCTCTGGTAAGAATTCTCATGTTTCGCTGGCTTCTGACAATTTTCTCAGGCTCCAGTTTTTTAAAATTAATTTTAGCGTCCCTTGGCTGTTTAAGGGAATGATGTAGCAGTTTACCAGAAAATTCCTCAGAGTCCTGTGAATTCTGGGAGGGGTCCATATAGGGGACCTCCTTCAAAGGTAGATATGGGGGTGTCTGTAAGACAATTAACTTTGAGAATTTTTGTTTATGGTCTTGTAACCTCTTCAGTGTAGAAAGACAATTCAGAGGATTACTAGAATACTCAAATAAAGGAGGAGAGAGGGGAGCAGTAGGGATTGTGTTCATCTCATAGTCTTTTGTTTTTGGTACCTCTTATATCTTTAATTTTTTAATTAGCTTTTTGCAATGAAACTTTCAGTGAAGCTATTTTGAAATTTTGAAGCCTTTTGGAGGCTTTTGCCTACCAATGAAAATCTCTTGCTTTTATGTGCACTTCTTAAATGACCTTATCTAATTGGGATATTCCTCATAACGACTATTGTACTTTCCCTGAGGGTTAGCAGCAGCTTGGTAGGACCCTAGGCACAAATGGGGTACAATCCACATTTCAGTCCAGCTATATCTAACTGCAGTTGGGTTGCAACTCACATTTCTGTCTGGCCATATTTTGGGACTCCCAACCTGATTGTTACCAGGCCAAGCTCTCAGATACAGTAAGATTTTGACATTTTCATAGACATCTATAGCTTCTGGAATCATAGTTCTTAGATATAAAATAAGCAGTTGTGCCAGAAAGTGGCATGCTTGACTCTTTCGAAATTAAAGATCCCACCTCTTTTAGCTAGCCTTTATCTACACAAAACAAGACAAACAATCATGTGTACCTTAACACACCAGTGGTAACCAAGGAAATATTACTACAGACTGGCCAATAGAAGACCATGTGCACTACCAGTAATTCCCAGAATGGACCAAACAAGCAGACTCCAGTAAATGGGGACTATGGACTAGAACTGGGGAAAGGATTAAACCAGCAAATCCCAGTAAGTGGGGATTGTGCACTGGAGCCGGGTCAAGGGATTTCAGACAACTGGGGAATTATGGACTGAACCAAGGGCTAGGGACTCAGGTTCCAGATAGAAGTGTCTGCCAGCTCAAGCTGACCAGCCTGGAAAGCCAATTTAGATTGATGCCTGTGTTTCTTTTTGTCCCTGAAGCCATCAGATGTTTGCTTTGGATCCCACCACTGCCACCAAATTTGTTAAAAAAAAAAAAAACCCACCAAAATTCAACAGAGCAAATTTTAAAGATCTAATTGGCTTTATTGAACAATTCATGAATTGGGTAGCATCCTGTCTAGCAAGTAGAGAGGAGCTCCAAAGGACTACAGAAAGGAAACGTCTTTTAAAAGCAAGACAAGGAAGTCATAAGTAAAAACAATTATTTCGGGCTTAGATAATCTACCTATGGGGGACAGAAGGAGTCTATGTGGTAGATTATTTCGTCTTCTTTTGTCGCATGGAGGGGGCCCGTGTGACAAATTACCTCATTGTTGCTAACCAGAAAATTCCTGACTGACTGGTTAAAACTGCATTTCTGGGGGCGGTTGAAGCTTCCATTAGGTTGGGTATTAAGCCCTGGTTTGGTGGTGTGCCCTAGCATAAGTATCTTCATTTTGGACCTATGGTTTTCTTTTTAACAGGATATTGTTTGGAAGGCTCATTCAGCCCAAAACAGAGCATATAGTTATTTTTGACTTACCTTACTCAGTAAAATTCTCCCTTCAAAAATAAAGAACTGGCAGTAAGATCACTGCTACAGACCTAATCGTGATCAAATTAGAGGAACAGTTTGACAGTATAATTTATTTATTTATTAAGTTCCTGCCTGCTGTGTACCAGAAATTGTGTATGATGGGCATATTATCAAGATACAAGGGACATAGCAGGAAGAGGATCCTAGAGTGGATTTTAGAAATTAGGGATAAACCACAAGCAAGATGAAGGTCTTAAAACTGGATTCTTACCATCTCATGAGGGAATTTCACGACACATAGTGCATATTTTGGTCATTTCAACTTTGAAAAAGAAGTAAGATAAATAACGTATTTTGATATAAAATATTTATTTCAGGTAAATGGATTCCCGAGGTAACTTGGTGCTGACCAACACTGTGTGGCCGTAAAAATTCCTAGTATTTGATTGACTTTATCTCACTAAATAAGCAAAAGCAGATGCACCAGCCATTAGTGAGCTGCTACTGTTCTGAGTTCATCTGAGGGGTAAATTGGCCAATGTAAGGCTCTCCTTCCACTTCTGATGCAATAGTCTTGGGGACAATTTTCTGGTAGGATCTGGCCCTGATCTTATGCACAGGATCAGGGTTGGGAGAGGGAACAATGAAAGAAGCATACAACCCAGCCATGAGCAGGGCTGTATTCAGATTCTAGATTCATCATGTTTCAATAATGCATCGACATTCAAAGTGATTTCTCTCACTTGCTCCAAACTGGAACTAGCAACTCTCTGGAGGGAGAAAATGCTCATTCTGTGAGAATTTTTTCATTTGGAACTAGAGGTAGAGAAATAAGAGGGCAGGGTTCAGTGCTACATGCTTCATTGCCCACTACATCAATAAATCTCCCCCTCCTCCTGTTTTTATAAAAGCCCGTTATTAAGTGGGCTCAAATTGGTTGATTTCTGTTGGTTAAATGGGCTGTTTAAAATTCTTCATAAAGTATACATAAAGCTATAAAATTGTGAGATGGAGGAAAAGTGTGACGTAGGAGATGGAAGGAATGCCACTTCTTATCCAGGGATCAGGTCCTGCTAATGGTACGTGAAATATTAATTAACAATGAAAGAGTTAAAACTATCTAGATCTGGAATGATGGGATGAATCTAACAAGACCAAACTTAACAGGCAAAATGTTAAGCTGTGAAGTTTGGGCCATTACTTTAACTGCCCAAACATGAGCGATTTCAGATGATTATAAACTTAATATAAATCCTCAGTCCTCTGGAAGTTACACTCCCAGTTTCCATTATTCAAGGGAGGGGGCCCTCCCCTCCACCTCTTCCCCTTCCTACTGGCTGCAACATGAGTTGCCTTGGACCATGTTGTATCAGTGCTTGAGGGATGGTGGAGCAATAAGACAGAAGGATCCTGGGCTGCTCTTGACTTTGTGGAGCAGCACAGGCATAACAGCTAGGACTTTTATGTAACAGCAAGAATCACTATCTTGTTTAATGTGCTGTCATATCATGTGTGTGCCATGACTGTCAAAGGTATATTTTAATAAGATGACTGCTTTTCATTATTCATGGTAGCCAAGATACAGAAACAACCTAAGTGTCCAACAATGGATAAATGGATAAAGATGTGATATATGTATTCAATGGAATAGTATTCATTCATGAGAAAGAAAGAAATCTTGCCATTTGCAAGAACATGGATGGTCCTTGAGGGCATATGCTCAGTGAAGTAAGCCATACAGAGAAAGATAAATACTGCATGGTATCATTTATATGTGGAATATATTTTTTAAAAAGTCAAACTCGTAGAAATATAGAGTGGAGAAGTCATTTCCAGGGGCTGGGGGTGGGGGAAATAGGGAGAGGTTGGTAAAAGGGTGTGAACGTTCAGCTGTAAGATGGTTAAGGTCTGAGATCTTCTGTAAAACATGGTGACTGTTGTTGATAACACTATATTGTATAATTGAAATTTGCTAAGACAGTAGAATTTAAATTTTCTCAGCAAAAAAAAGGTCAACATGTGAGGCAATGGATATATTAATTAAACAGATGATGGTAATCCTTTCACAATGTATACATGTATCAAATCACCATGACATACACTTGAAACATCTTACAATTTTGTCAGTTATACTTTAATAAAGCTGAAAAGAAAATGACTGCTTTTGATCTTAGTACCAGAAGCGAAGGCATTTTCCACTCCTAATTTTCATCTTGACAGATAAGGAAGAAAGAAGAAATAGAAGATAAAGGGGAAAAAACAATGGCAAGGAAAACTTTCTTAGGGAGCTCAGTGGTCAGTGACAGCAAAGCACAGTGGTATGTGGTAGATGTTTATCATTGTAACCTCTGCCAGTTTTCTTGGGGTGAATACTTCTGAGGGAGCTACCACCAGGACATCAGAGTTGGGGAAGAGATGCTAACTTTAATTTCCTAGAACTGGTACATGCCGAGTCTAGCATACCCCTTTGCACTAACTAGCAAAGTAAGAAGTCCAGTTGACATGGCCTTGAGGCAAGTTGACAATGGCTGGCAAGATACTTTGGAAAGATAAAGGGCCTATACTATTTGTTCTGGAGGAAAGAAGTTTTACTCAAATCACAAAGGCATTTAAAAAAATGATGTAGTTAGTGAAAATTGTCAAAACCTGTGAGAACAGTGTAGGCCTCTGTGGGTGAATTTCTTTAAAAAGCCTTCAGTATTTTAGAGGATAAAATTAATTTTATAAATGTTGAAGATTCTTGAGCAGGTGATATTTATATTTTTAGTTTAACAAAGGGTTATATTTTCATGGAAAACAATAAAGCACTAAGAAAATATCAAGTCTGCAATAGAGTCACAGCTTGCAGTAGATGTTGTTAATAAATGAAATAAAAAGGTTCGCAGCAGCCCAATGCCAATTTTCTTTCCATTTCTATCAAATAGAATGAACTTTATACCTCAAGGGGCTAAACAAATGTTTGTGAGAGGGTACTGGTGTCTAAGTTAGGTGCAGCCTGTCCTTTGCCCGTGTTTATACCAAGGCCAAGATAAATACATGCACATCAGTTATGTGGAGGACACAAAATGTTAATTAACAATGAAAGAGTTTAAAAATTTCTAGATCTGGAATGATGGGATGAGTCTAACAAGACCAAACTTAACGGGCAGAAAAGTTAAGCTGTGAAGTTTGGGCCAGTACTTTGCCCACATATGAGCAATTTCAGGTGATTATAAACTTAATACAATTCCTCAGTCTTCTATATTATGTGGGTACTCCAAAGCAAATACAACCCAAGGGTGTATTAATTGGAGTGTATTGTACTATCTAGAGGAAAGGAAATAATTGTTTAACTCTACTTTTCATCCACCCATTTATCTTATTCATCCCATTCAACTATTCACCCACTTTCCTTCATTAACTCAGTTAATACTGATTGATGATCTACAAAGTCACCTAAGTGATGGATACATAGACATAAGATAGGCACTGCGCATGCCCACATGGAGCTTATATTCATTTATTGTCATAATTCCCTATGACTTTAAGGGAATTAACAAGAAAGTGAAATCTTCTCACAGACCCATAATAAAATTGGTCTTGAGTAAACTCAGTCATGTAAGGAAGGGTTGAAGTAATTGGAGGAGTTTAAGATCATGTCATAGCTTTCTGCAAATAGCCAAAGAGTTATTGTAGAGCTCTTCTCACACAGTATATATGGGAAGTGAAAAAGAAGCGAATACAGTAAGTCCCCTACATACGAACAAGTTCCACTGCGAGAGTGTGGTGTTTGTAAGTCCAGTTTGTTTGTAAGTCCAACAAAGTTAGCCTAGGTACCCAACTAACACAATCAGCTGTATAGTACTGTACTGTAATAGGTTTATAATACTTTTCACACAAATAATACATAAAGAACAAACACAAAAAAACATTTTTAATCTTACAGTACAGTACCTTGAGAAGTACAGTAGTACAGTACAACAGCTGGCATGCAGGGGCTGGCATCCAGTGAACAGGCAAGAAGAGTTACTGACTGGAGGAGGGAGAGGAGGTGGGAGATGGTAGAGCTGAAGGACCATCAGCAATAGGAGACGGAGGGCAAGCTGCAATTTCACTCACACCTGACGTTGATGGCACAGGTTCTGGCTCCTTGCTGGATTCAATTCTATCTTCCCTCTTGAAAAAACGATCCAGTGATGTCTGGGTAGTAGCTCTTTCTTTCTCGTCATAGAGGACATAGTAGCACTGGATTGCGTTCTGAATGGCTGCTGCAACATTTGTGTACCGTTCTACATTCGGGTCCTGTGCTTCAAAAACTAGCAGTGCCTCCTCAAATAAAGAGAACCACCTTGCCATTTCCTGCTTCCGGAATCTCTTCGGTTCTTCAGTTACCTCTTCTTCCTGTTGTCTCTCTTTGTCCTTTCTCTGGGCCTCCAGTTCCATCAGGTCTTCATTAGTAAGCTCCACGTTCACGTCTTTGAAAGTTCACAACTTGAAGGTTTGTATGTAGGGGACTTACTGTAGTCAAATCTAGTAGACTTGGGAGAGAAAGAGGAAATTTAGGAAGGTTTAGCTAGGGATATGATTCTTAAGCTGAATCTTGAAGGATAAATGGGAATTCATCAGGAAGAAAAGAAATAAAGGGCATTTCACCAAGTGGAGGGAACAGTGTATACAAATTCTGAGAGCAACACAGTGGAGGTGTCCTTGGTAACAGCAGGCATTTTTGAGTGTTTGTAGTATAGAGAATAAGAGTTTGGAGGGAAGAGGTGAAGGGGACTAGCTAAAGATGAATCTGGTGAGAAAATCTGGGATCAGATCATGGGAGTCTTTTATACCAGGGAGTTTAAATTCTATTTGAAGGCTCTAAGGGAGTGGGTGGGCATCAAAGTGTTATAGGCAGGGGAATAACTTGCTCAGATTTATGTTTCAGAAAGATCACACTCGTGGCAGTGTGGAGGAAGGATTTGAGGGAGGGCAAGATTCCTGACAGGAAGGGAAGGAGGAGTTTCTGACATGCACTGACACTGGGACTGTATTTTTGAGGTTGAGTTCATTTTAGAGAGCCTGAAATACATAGATTGTTTATGTGACTGTGGTTCTTTTGCACTGAGCTGGGTTGAAGGTCAATAAAAGGTAGCTCTTCATTCAGGCTACTTTTGTACTCAGGGTGCAGAGTATGTTGTTTTCTCTTGGTGTGTCTGGTACTTTTCAGCATTTTCATTCATGCATGCATTCATTCATCTAATATGTGTTAAATACCTGGCAGGTGACAGCTATGTTCTTGGTCATGGAGATACAGCTGATACACAAGTAAGTTCTCAAGGAGGGGAGGGGAAGAATAGAGAGACAATAGACAAGAAAACACATACAAGGTAATTCCAGTTGCTTTTAAGTGCTGAGAAGTGACTAAAACAGAGTAACATGATTGGCAGTGACTTGGGTGAAGGTAGGCTTGTCTGGTGGCATGGTCAGAGAAGCCTCTCTGAGGAGTGGATGTTTTATTTGAGACCTGAATGGTGAGAAAGAGGCAGTCATCTTTAGATTAGAGACAGGATCTCCAAAGCAGAATGAACCACAGGCTCAAAGAACATCAGGAATTATTTTGTCATGTTCAAGGAAACTTTTATGGCAGTGTGGCACAAATACAGTTAGTGAGGGGGAGGGTTGTACTACACGAGGTCAGAAAGGGTGGAAACTGACAAACATAATACAGTCTTACAGTGCTTGGTATGAGGTTGGGGTTTCATCTCATTTGTATTGTAAGGAAATAACTCTGGTTGCTTCTAGTGGGAGGTGCACTGGAGTGAGACCAAAAAAGGAGCAGGGAGACCAAATGAAGGTTATTGCAGATGTCCAGATGAAAACAAATGTGACTGCTACTGCTACTGTGGTGGTGGCAATGGCAATGGAGAAAAGTTGGTGTTGTCTGGAGGTCAAGCCAAGAGAACTTGCTGTTGGATTGGATATGGGGGCAGTGAGGGAAAAGAGAAACCAAGAACGAGGCCTGCCTTTTGTGCTTCGCTAAATGTGCTGTTTTGGGGGATATGAAAGGCTGAGATAGGAAAATAATTGGGTGGGAAAATTAGAGTTCTGTTTTATCCATGTTAGTTTTGAGATGCTTGTTAAGCTTTGAAGTGAAGATGTCAAGGACGTGGTTGGGTACGTGAATCTGAAACTCGGTTGTGAGGTCAAAGCCGGCGATATTGGTATTAAATTCATGATGGTATGAGTAGCTGTTCACAAGATGTCCACTTGGTCAAATGATGATGGTCTCTACTAGCTCACTTTACCAGCATGATGCCTGACATTTGGTAGACTCTGAATAACTGTTTGCTTATTGCTCTGAACAATACTAGAATGCTCCCGAGGACTAAAGACAAGCATGTGAGTTCCAAGCATTTTGGCTGCTTCCTGCCAATAAAGTATCTTTGTCTCTAGGGTAAAATTCTGGGAGGGCATATAGATAAGAAGTAAGAAGAATCTTCTCCATTTGTGTTTGGTGATCATGCCCTCTTGGACAACTAGAGAGAAGTTTAGAAGAGTGTCACTCCCACCTTCATCTCTCCCCCTCCCCCCAGCTCTGTGTTTAGAACTCACTGGCTTCTAAAGAAAATTCAAGCACTGAGTTTGTCAATGCTTTCAAGGTGTTTCACATTCTGAAATTTTAAGCCATATAAGAATTGCTCTTCTTTATGACAAAATATTCTCAGTATTCCTACCTAAATCTACATCATAATGGGAGATAGTATCATGGAACTGCAGTGAACTTGGGCTTGTAACTAAATGTCAGTGTTCTTTTCCTTCTATCTTGTCTTAGAAATTTTGATTTCTGTCTTAATCAAGTAATATCTATAGTTTTAAATATCATTTAGTATTTAGTAATGCAAATTTTAGTTTCCAATCTCGGAAATAAAATCACAAATAGTTTAAATAAGGCATGAGAAATTAATACTTCCCTTTCCTTTTTTAAAATACTAACTCAAGCCATCTATTAATTCCTTGATAGATTCTGGGAGCCAACTTTTACTCACTTTTCTTATTGTTGGCACTCTCTAAAGACAGACTAATCATATACTCCTTAGTTCTCTTTCTCCTTTTATTTTCAAATCTTTATTCCCTTGCGTGGATGCTTTTGAAATCCAAGTATTTGAAGAGCTTCATAAGATTTGGAAGGAATAAGAGTCTGGTCATGACTATATGGCTGGTCCCAAGAGAAGGTGAAAAACACTGTTTTCAGTTGCCTTAATTTTATTTCTATTCTGGAATCTTTTCTCATGGCTCTGCAGACAAAATTCCAGCTGAAGTTTGCACTCAAGGCAACATTATATAGACTCTCACTGACTGGGCTGAGAAACATTTTTAAAAAATGCATTTTGTTCATTACCCAGGAAACTAAGGCATCTTTTCAAATTATCTAATTATGAACGTTAAGATAAAAATTACTGATTCTGTGAAATTTTATAATAACAATGTAGGTTCCATTTAAAATTACTGTCACAGATACATTAGACAAAAATGTTTAGCCATTTGTTTATATGTTAATTACATCTGTTTCACTATGTGTAACACGCAGCTTTTACATCATGTATAATGCATTTTAATCTATTCAGTGTGTTGCAATTGAGTTATCTCTATGGATTTCATAATTTATGTTATAAAAAAGCCTTATAAGAAGATGACTTCTTTGTTCCTACTCATCTTTAAAACTGATTTATGGCTTTCAAATAGTAGCCTCAGAAATTAAAATTTTAATATCATTTTAATATATTCTCTAAACACTGCTTCAACATTAAATCTTGCTTTTAACCCTTGTATTGTCCTATTTTCCATCATACTTTATCAGTGTTTGGTAGTAACCAGCATGTGCATCCAATACCCCCTTACTCTCTCTTCATAGTGATCTTATATTAAGGTTAGAAGTACTTTGAATTTCATTTCATAAGTGGAAAAGTTGAGGCTGAAGAGAGCTCCCATCTGGGTCCAAATAGTTCTGTCACATGCTCTCATCCTTATAGACAGTGACATTTTCAACATCACCTGCCTCAGAAGTGACAGACAGAATCAAAACAAACTGGTTGAGTTTGCAAGCATGTGTATGCAACCCCAAATCGCTGGAAATGAGCATTCATCCAAAATGAACATCTGAAGTGAGTGAGAAATTACCTAAAGAGACATGGCCCCATGGAGGATGTTACTTGAATTTGAATTTAAGCTGTGATTTCCTTCACGAATGCATTAGTCTTTTCTTGTGCCAACCAAGATTTCCGTACGTCTCCTGTTGTTTTCTGTTCATTTCTAGAGTGTGGCCTTCATAAAGAGGGCATGGCTAAAAATGTGTTTAAATACAGAATACAGGGAAGACAATGGGCAGAAAAGTTGGTTTCAATAATATGACTCAGAGTATGACAGATTTTATGACTTCTAAGCATTGGGAAAATTTTTTTTATCATTGTTCTCAGCCTTCACTACTCTCCTCAAATTAAGAAGCCAAGAACAGTCACACAACAAAGAGACTCATAATAGTGAGAATGGGCAGTAGACATGCTCTCCCCTCCCCCCAGATCAGGAGCGGCATCTCCATAGCAATGTTTTGCAAGTGTACCCATAAATTTCTAGCAGGTGCACAATTCTGTGTGGTGTTACAGAAACTTGGGTGGCTGCAATGGTAGAAATGTAGTTGTCTTTATTATTATTTTTTTTTAGATTTTCTTGGCTGTGCCATATAGCATGCGGGATCTTAGTTCCCCAACCAGGGATTGAACCCGCGCCCCCTGAAGTGGGAGTGCAGAGTCTAAACCACTGGACCACAAGGGAAGTCCCAGAAATGTAACTGTCTTGAAAGGCTTTGAGAAATTGCAGAATGCAAGAGGTTTTTTGCCACTACTATTCAAAGCTTTGATTTAGGAAAATGACATTACAGATAAGATTGCTTAGAGGAGGACAGGTAGACAGGTGTATCTCACCTGCCAATTGTAGTTAGGATTTTGATACTTAGAGGGACCATATCTTGTAAATAACCCCTCATTATTATAAGGTCTTGCCAAGATGTGTTTCTTTCTGGTGATGACATGTGTCATACTGGCTCTAGGAAAAAGTGTGAAGCAGGTGATACTTGTTATTGAAGACCCAGCCATTTATTAAGAAGCCTCTTTTCCTTCTGCTTCCAGTTTGCTTTCCAAACCTGTTCTCAACAAAGGGATTGTACCCTCATGGCAGCTTAAAGTGTAAAAATCTGACAACAGCTAAAACTCTTAGCCTTCTTAAGATATTTGCATTTTATCAGAAATTGAAATCTTGAACCAAGGGAATGAAATGCCAGAGATGCAATTTTTGAGCAATTAATAAGCTAATGAGAAATTTTTTGAGGAGCAAGAGGACTTTGTTGTTCCCTTAAAATTATGTCACAGTAAACAATAAAACAGACAAATAAAACAATTCATGAGCATTTATTTTATGTAAAATTTATATTTATTTTTTTCAATAATTTTTATTTCAACATTAGTTCCACTTCCAGAAATGGTATCTCTGTTAGCCTCAGAAGTTTAAAGATACAGTTTTTGTGTTATAAATTTGTGTTTTTCTTTTCAGTTTACTTGAAATCTGTTATATTTGTGTTTCCTCTAAATCCTGACTGTGGAAGTGAGTGCAGTTGCCTTTACATGTTGTATTATTTGAATTATCTTTGTAATTCTAGCGTCAGGACTGGAAGATCATTGGGTAACCTTAAACCTAGGTCTAATGCTGTCACTGATTTAATGTCTTTGTTTTTGGAAATTATTAACCTTGTTGTGCCTCAGTTGCATCCTTTACAAAACAGTTTATTTTGTGAGGGTATCCCAAATAGGAGATATCCATGAGGGAACCTTGAGGGGGAAGAAACCGACTGTGGTTACAAGGGTTCATCTATGAGCTAGGGCCAAGTAGAGGTGAGGCACTGGTGGCTGTGAGCAATGGTAAAGTAGAGAGAGACTTTGGACTCTGATCGGCATAAGTTTAAAGTATAGTCCTCCCACTCATTAGCTATGAGAATTTGGACAAGATGTTTATCCTCTCTGAAGAGTAGTATTTTTGGCATATCATGATTCCCAATTTATACATTATGTTATTTTACCTATTTATATAATATGTATGCCAATCAGAGTCCAAAGTCTCTCTGTGTTTTACCATTGCTTAAGCAATCAAAACATCAAGTTCAGTATCTAAGATGATGCAGAAATGAAATAGGAAAGAGAGGTGGAACTTGAGAGTTCAGATTGTCAGCCTGGATTAAGGATAATTTTTTGTTGCTTTAGAACTGTGACTATAGTTCAAGGTTTATTGAATTAAAACCCAAATATACTATGAGTAAAGCAGCAATGATAATACCTGCCATAGAGGACTACATAAAGCACCTGACATGGTGGCTAATTTCAGACATACCTTATAGGCCTCCCTCAGTTCCCTCAGATCTTCAGTACCATGGCCGGGGACACTGCTTGTGTCTACACTGTTCAGCTGACTGGGGCCGAGGAGTTGTCACTGAGCAGCCAGATGGAACAGCTACATGCTCCGTGTTTCTGACTTCTTTTGTCACTTTTGGACTTGGATGATACCACACAACAGAGGGCATGGGCAGTGAGCTGATGCCATCCAGAAGTATGGGGTAGGCTACTCCTATAGCACAGGTTTTGACCATTGGACATCAGGGGATCGGGGAGAGTATAGAAGATAAATGCCTCTTCTCCAACCCTTTCCCCCTATAGTCTGCTCCTTGTCTGAGTTTCCCCATATATCGTATCTGAAGAAGTCCCATAGGGCTGACGTGAGCTCACTGGCAGAGCAGGCTGTGTTGTTCATGGCTTATTATGTTACCACAAGCAGCATGATAATGCATCACCTTGCCTCTCTTTCTATTTTTCTCTATCTTTTAAAACTTCCCCCCTCATTTTCCATACCCTAGAGTTGTACCTCTCAAAAGCATCAGTGCTCAATTCTTGTTTCAGATTCTTTTGTCTAGGGAAGCCAGGCTAAGATATTGCTTAGCACATAGAAGTTGCTCATTAAATACCAATTTTAATTTTTTTCCTTCTCTGTTAATATTTTTATTTGACCTTGCCCAGTTCCAGGATAAGCTTGAAGTTTAGTGTCTTAATTACCTCCATCCCCTGTCTTTTCTTCCTGAGATATTCTATCTCAGTACTGATTTCTCATGTTTCTCATTTGATCCTGAGAAACAATCAATCCCTTTGTCTGATGATTGGTTTCTAGGACTCTTGACTTGGTCTAAATCCAGACTGATAGAATGCTCCCGTGAAGGCTCTTAACTCAAAATTGTCCATGCACAGGAAGTTTATGGTTCATTTTTACTTGTATGTGATTTACTTTCTTCTGGGCATTTCTAGAATAGCCACCTGGGTTTGAGAACAGCATATAAATCAATATGCAAACTTTAGTGAAACTTCTTATGGTTTGTCAATGATATATTCATTGTTCGAGAAAACAGTAGAATTTTGAGTCATGCAAACTCTAGGTTATTTTTGTGGAAGAAAGTGTCAGTATGAGGAATGAGAGGATTTCTGTAGACCATAATTCCATTTCCTATGGTCAGAGATTTATAGCAACCCCTTTTAGTAGATCCTGTGTCTCGTTGTCAGTAGAAAAATGTAGATTTTGGATTTCCAACGTCAGGCTCCATCTTGAAAGTCATAGTTACTTCCAATTCCAGACCTGGCAGGTGACTAAAGTTGTTTTTCCACTCTGTTAGATCTGTGAAGATTGGGGTAGTTAGCACAGGCTTCATGGAGAAGTTAAAGCTTGAATTTCACGGTAAATATTGGTAGATTTTATATAAACCCATGTTTCTGGGTTTTCTTAAAACATACACATTTCTGTTCCTTCATCTCAACTAATCAAAATTCTAATGGTTAAAGATACATTTCTAGTATCACCTTCTCCATGATACCTTTCCTCATCATCTTGTCTGGAAGTGGTCTCAACCTCATTTGATTTTCCACATGCTTTATTTATGTCTGCTTACATACAGTGTTTTTGGCAAACTTGTTTTTGTACTTGAACAACTGTGAGCATTGTGAGAGCAGGGGAGAAATCTCATGCATCTTTGTATCACTCCTTAGCACAGTGTTTAGTGTATGAGATGCTTAAAAATGCTTGTCGCATTGAAGTTTTTCTGTCCTTCATCTTATATATCTTGAATATTTACTGTGTGCCAAGAACTATGCTAAGCATTATGTAATTCAAATCAATTCTCCCTCTTTGGGCCTAGAAAAGATCAATAAAAGAAAAATTTCTAAATTATAGTCCTTAAAGGAGAACAATATTCATAACTTGGAATTTCACAAAGAATGCTTCAATGATAGATCAGTGATTGGTTTGAAGAGTTTTTTGTGGTTCTTTTAACCTCTGTGCCAGAAACACTTCTGCCCCAAGTCAGTTTTCTCCACTTCTCACCTTTGAGCCTTTCTTTGCTGCTGTCCTTGGAGGTTTCTCTGATTTCAGACCTTCCCAACTTTCTTTAATTTTCCAAGCGACTTAGATTTTATCTCCATAAGTGCTATAATTTGTGTGAATTTCAGATGGGTATGGATATCCGCTCTATTTCCCATTTTGTTTTTTGTGGAGGGAAAATTTGTTTTGAGAATGAGTATATGTTTTACAACAATTAGTTGAGAGGTAAAAAGCTGCATTTCAAATTCAGTCCGAAATGTCACCTATTATTTAGATCAGTGTGGCCCAATAAAAATTTCTGCAGTGGTGAAAATGTTTTATAGCTGCACTGTTCAGTATAGTTGCCACTAGCCACTTGTGACTAATTGAGCACTTGCCTTACAGCTTGTGTGACTGAGGAACAGAGTTTTTATTTAATTTTAATTAATTCAAATTTAAATAGCTATATGTGGTTAATGGCTGCTCTACTGGACAGTGCAGATACAGACCAATGGCAGATATTATCTCACATATTTCTCTAAATAAAATGCCCTTGGATAAATTCTTCTGGGAAACACTACCTGTATTATATTATCTCCCTTTTGGAGATTCACAATGCACATAACATTGTAAAGGCTGTAAGAAGTCTCACTGCAAAAACAAAACAATCTGTTGATATTGCTTTAACCCAGGAATTTCTGATTTCATTTGACCATGGAATTTGCACTTCCCCTCCCTCACCCGTAATGTCTGTGACCAACTTGTGACCTCATTCTGTAGAACCCTCTCAGAAAAAGTCTCCTTCAGACCATCTTTCCCATCCAAAGCCTATGCTGCATCTTTAGCCAGATGTATTTCCTCCTCTATTTTAGTGGAAGCATAAGGATGACTTAAGGAGAGCCTTCTCTAAGCTTTGTAAAATCTGTTCCTAGGATATGGGGCATGACGTTTGCCCCACAGGCATGAAGCTGTGGAGACTCCGAAATCACCTTTTACAGAGGGGTGGTGTGTTTTCTAGCTGTAGCTGTGGCTGAGCCTGGATCACATTTGGTCTGTGGAACTGAGATATGTCCTCAGTTAGACCTAAGCCACAGGTAGGTCTCCCTTTTCAGGGCTGTTTAGAAACAATCCCTTATCCCCCACTGGAGTCACCGTTGTCATGTGTCTACCCCCTAACAATAATATGGGAAGGAATATGATAATGTTCAGTTGTCTTTTTCCCTTCCTCTTAATAGACCAGCTAGTGATGCTTCAGATGAAATTGGTCTGAAGGCTGAGAGCAGATCCATTATTGGGAGCATTTGCTTTAAATTATGAAATTCAGGAAGGCTTGTGGCAGAGAGGCGGCCAGTTCTGCCGCAAAAGGCACTCACTTGTCTGTTTCTTGCATTCTGTTAAATATTTCTTATTTCCTCAGAATACACCACAAGGACCATTTGACTGTCCCCTCTGGCTTCTGCATCTTGCTTCCAGCCTGAACAGACAGGTAATAACCATTCAGCAGGGCCATTACCTCTTCTAAAGACTATTATCAAAATGGTCATTATACATAATGGAGATTATTACAGGCAGCCTGAGAGATTTTTTAGATACATCTCTCAAGTAATAGGTGGCCTTTTTTAGCCGTATATATCTGTGGGGATAATACCAGGGCACAGAATACATGATAAATGGTGATTTTTTTTTAGCAAAAAATCTGTCAGCTTTTAATGCATTAATTGGATTACAGATTTAAATTGTATTTATGCAGAAACTTAAATTTTAACTCTTGACAAATACACAGCATGGCAAGAACATTCCAAGAACAGGAGTTGAACTATATAGAATGCATTGTTCATGTATATACTATGCAATCACATATGCAAGGATACCAACATTAATGAATTCTTTGAGAACAGACTCTTTTATAATGAAGTAACTGGTCTGTAGTCAGCCAATCAATAAGTATTTATAGAACTTGGGCTGCATGCCAGGCGCTGGAAATATGGCAATTAGAAAACGCAGAGGGAAGCTTAGCAGCTTAGAGTCTAGTGGCCTGTAAACGAACAAAGTCAAATGTTAACATTTTCTACCTCCAAGACAATAAGACCTCCTTGTATAGTTTCCATTTTTCCCCAATTATCTCATGGTAAATAGGTGCTGTCCTAGGTGAAATGTGAATTCTGCTATGAGATACACAGTTGGTTGCCAACTAGACAGCTTTTCTCCCTTAAAGCCATAACTCCATTATTGTTTGGTTGGTAAGATATCATTCCCAGGGAATAAATCATTACCAGGCTAAGCCAGTCAAATGTAATAGGATGTTAATATGGGATTCTTGGCATCTCAGTGCTGAGTAAAGACCCAAGAACAAAAGTAATAGATGGCTAACGATGTATCACTCCAAAGCGGGGTGAGGGTTACCGCTAAGTCGCTACAGCCCAATTTGCAAAGGAGGTATCAAAAAGTTTGTAAACTCTCACCCAACATTTCTTTTTGAGCAAAAAAGGATTGAGATTAAAGTGAAAAGAGAGAGAGAGTACTTTTTGGAAAAACTTTTGGAGGATCTGTGGCATTTTGTTTACTCATGGTGGGGGGAACTTGCCCCTCACCTTACATCAAGGGAGAGGGACTTGAAGGGAGCACAGATATCTTGTTATTGGTACCCCTGAGGTTGAAAGAGCAGAAGGGACTGGGACTTGACCCTTGTCTGAGAAATTGAAAGGCCAAGGACTTGCCTAGCAAGCTACTTTGACAGCCAAGCAGGGAAAGATGGCATGGTGGCAGTGTGTGGCACTAGCGGATTTTCTGGTGCCAGTGATGCATGAGTGTTTTGCCTGAGCTAGATGGAATCATTCGGGAGAAGGGGCTGAACTGCTCTGGAATGAACATATAGGGGCTTTGCCCAAGAGGGCCACCTGGAAAGGCACTGGAACCCTAAGAGAGAGTCTCTGTAGAGAAAACCCTGAAAACCAGGTGATGAGGGGCAGTTTTTATGGCCAGATGGAGGAGACATTGCATTCGCGGTGCCTCAAAGATGTCAGTATTAGGCATTTCCTTTGCACACATTTTATGCAGCTCTTCTGTGTCTTTTTAGGTGAAAGCTTCCTATTTGATACATTTGCTAAAATAATTTCCTGTTCCCAGTCTTCTCTCTCTGGGCCTTCCTTCTCTGAGAGGTTAATCTCTACTTGGATGTCCTGTACAGTCAAGTCTCTGCACTCCTCAAACCCCCATTAAAGAGGGAAGAATCTGCAGTTGGTCATTATTTTGCCCATATGTTACTTTTTAAATGTCTACCCCCACCAATCTTTCTGGTGATAATAAACAGATTTACCAGATTTTCCTTCTGTTAAGCTGTGAGCAACCACCCTTAATCACTTTCAGTCAGTAGAGTTGACCCTACCCACAATTCTAAGGGTAGGCACATGTCTCAAAACCTGACGATTGGTGTATTCAACATTTTAACACAATGATTAGTTCGGAGATGTGATGTGAGCTCGTCTGAGGGATTTTGCTGGGATTTGGAAGAGGCACCTTCTTTTTGCCAAGATTGCTAAGCAGGTAGGTTGTAAATGAGAAGTTACTGGTGGTTTCCATGCTCCTTGTAAGCTTACCTCAGTAGAAACAGAGCCAAGAGATAAGCCAGAGAGATTTGTAGTGACACCATTTGAGCATCTGTATCCAAACATGTCCGAAATTATACTTATTCTACTTATGAGAATGAATAAATGCCTCCCCACCTCAAACCATTTTGTATTGGATTTTGCCATTTGTTTCAACTAAACCTAACCAATAGATATTTATACTATGGTTAAGTTCCTCTAACAGGAGCTAAAAAATTTTTCCCCACCCTACTTTTTTAACTAGGGAAAGTTTCAAACATACAGAAAAGGAAAAGAGTAGCAAAATGGATTTTAATATATTCACCTAGATTTCAGCAATTAGCTCTTTCCTGTACCACTGGAAAGTATATATCAGACATCATGACACAATATCCTAAATATTTCTACATATATATCCTAACAATAAAGAATTCTGCTACATAAACACAATGACATCATCACACATAAGAAAATTAAAAATAATTCAACACATTCTAATATTCAGTCCATATTTAAACTTCTCCACTTTTCCCAAGTATACCTTTTATAGATTTTTTTTTTTTTTTTTTTTACAAAATGAGGTCCCGGGCTTCCCTGGTGGCGCAGTGGTTGGGAGTCCGCCTGCTGATGCAGGGGACATGGGTTTGTGCCCCGGTCCGGGAAGATCCCACATGCCGCGGAGCGGCTGGGCCTGTGAGCCACGGCTGCTGAGCCTGCGCGTCCGGAGCCTGTGCTCCGCAACGGGAGAGACCACAGCAGTGAGAGGCCCACGTACCGCAAAAAAAAAAAAAAAAAAGAGGTCCCAATCAAGTTTCATACATTGACTTGATTATTAAATCTCTTTAGTCTAGAACCGTTTCCCATTAAAAAAAAAGACGTGGACTTTTGAAGAGTCCAGGCCAGTAGTAGTAAGGTTGCCCCTTATTCTGAATTTGCCTGATTTTAAAAAATATGATCTCATTTAACTGGTTCCTCTGACTTGTGAAATTCTAGTGTATTGAAGTTATGTCTAGTGGCTTGATTTTATTCAGGTTATTTTATTCAGTAATTTTTTTTTTTTTGCAAGGATACTTCATAGGGATGTTATAGGTGACGCTGTAGTACAGTGAGAGACACATAAGGTCAGGTTGCTTAATATTAGTGATGCTAAGCTTGACCATTTGCTTGAGATGATGATTGCCAGGTCTCTTATTATATAGGTACTATTTTCCCTTTATTCTTAGTAAGTAATCTGTGTGGTAGTGAGGTGATACTTTAGCACCTTGAAATTCTAAAGTACTTCCACATTTGTTGGCCTTCTTCTGTAGAGTTTTCTTTTCTCCTTCCCTCCCTTCCTTTCTTTTCCCTTTCACCCATTTTAGAGTAGGTGTGATGTTAATAAATTTGCTTAGTTTTTTGTTTTTCTTAGAATGTCCTTATTTTTACCTCACGTGTGAAGGATATTTTCAATGTTTTTAAATTTCAAGGTTGGCAGTTCTTTTCTTTCAGAACTTTAAAGATGCCACCATTTCATTATCTTCTGGCTTGTATTATTTCTGTTGAGAAGTCAGCTGTCAGTCTTATTGTTGCTGCTTAGAAGGTAAAGTGTCTTTTATCTTTGACTGCTTTTAAGATCCTTTTTTTTTTTGGTTCTTTATTTTTAAATTGTTTTAGTATGATATTCATAGATCTAGTTCTAGTTGTATTATAAGGCATGGCAGGAATTGTGGATGTCTCAACCTGGATTTGTTGAAATCCCACCATGCCACTCTTCCTTTTGACTCATCTTGCTATCAGTTTCTATATTCTTGGCACTCTCTGACTGAAAATAACAAAAGCTCATCAAATATCTTAAATAAAAGATGGAAACTATTTTAAAGATCATCTTGTAATACAGGTTGCATCTGGTCCTCAGAAACAAACTGGAATCGGAAATGTGAATGCTAGTTAAGACTGTCTTATCTTTCCATGCATCTACCACTTTTCCTTCTTGTTTTCAAATTTTCTCTTTTTTATTTTACTAAAAACTTGCAACTACCCAATATATATAGCAAAAAATAATTTCTTACGGCTCCTAAGTTTATATCTTGTTCATTTAAGAAAACAGCCAAACCATGTTGATTATATTGTATGCTTAATTCCAATTTCCCTGGGAAGAAATTCATTGTCCTAGAGGGATAAAGGACCCAACTCAGGTACAAACTGTCTCAACCCGGGCCAGCCAGGCAATGTTACATTTTAAGGCCATGCCTTCTGAGATGCCAATGCTGTAAGCATATTATTGAGGGGGAGAATTTGGATAGACAAGTCAGTAAGTGTTGGCTACATCTTCCCATTCTCTATGGAAGGTAGTCCCTATATTGCTTTACTTTTAGAAGATGAGATTTCCAGAATATAAAAATCTCCTGTATGTAGGCTAGCTAGAAGTTGTCTTAAATACTACCAAATTGTAGAACTTTGGATACTTTTTTGCCATACTGTAGAATCCTAGAATCTAGAGAAATATTCTTTTGGAAAACCAACCTTAATCTGCATTTCCGCATACACAAACATTTGCCCTACGCTACATGTTTCTTTTTCAGCATTTTGTTTTTTAAATTATGCCATGCTGTTCCCTAGCCTCAAGATTGCTGAGTGTATATTTGTTGAGTACTGTCCCATTTGACGGTATTTTATGTAACAGTAAATAATACCTTTATACCATTTTCCTGCTACCTGATATTGCAGAAGGTAACCCTCTGGTTCTTTCATTGTTTTGCTTTTGGTTAGCAGAATTACTGACAAAAAAGCATATCACAGAAATGAATCCTCTTCATTAAGAAAAGAATGATTCTACATAGATTTGGTATCTCAGAGCAATTTATTTGGCATCATTTATATAAAAACTAAGTATATGCTTAAAATGCAACAATTTCTTAGATGGTATTAAAGCTGAAAGTTTTTTTTCCTTTTTAAAAATTAATTTTATTCAAGTATAGTTGATTTACAATGTTGTGTTAATTCCTGCTGTATGGCACAGTGATTCAGTTACACACATATACACATTCTTTTCCATTATGGTTTATCACAGGATATTGAATAAAGTTCCCTGAGCTAGACAGGACCTTGTTGTTTATCCATTCTATAGATAATAGTTTCCATCTGCTAATCCTAAACTCCCATTCCATCCCTTCCCCACCCCTCCTCCCCCTTGGCAACCACAGATCTGTTCTTTATGTCTGTGAGGCTGTTTCTGTTTTGTAAATAAGTTCATTTGTGTCATATTTTATATTCCACATATCAGTGATATCATATGGTATTTGTCTTTCTCTTTCTGACTTACTTCGCTTAGTATGTTAATTTCTAGGTCCATCCATGTTGCTGCAAATGGCATTGTTTTGTTCTTTTTATGGCCGAGTAGTATTCCATTGTATATATACACATATCTCCTTTATCCATTCATCTGTCAATGGACATTTAAGTTGTTTCCATGTCTTGGCTATTGCGAATAGTGCTACTATGAACATAGGGGAGCATGTATCTTTTTGAACTATAGTTTTGTCTAGATATATGCCCAGGAGTGGGATTGCTGGATCATATAGCAACTCTATTTTTAGTTTTTTGAAGAACCTCCCTATTGTTTTCCATAGTGGCTGCACCAATTTATATTCCCATCAGCAGTGTAGGAGGGTCTCCTTTTCTCCACACCCTCTCCAGCATTTGTTATTTGTAGACTTTAATAATGGCCCTTCTGACCTGTGTGAGGTGGTACCTCATTGTAGTTTTGATTTGCATTTCTCTAATAATTGAAGCTGGAATTTTTAATTTACTTCAGGATACAGAAATATAAAAATACACCTGATTTAAAAACTGTATTTCACCTTTTTTTCTTTCGTTTACTTTTTTTCCCTGTATACCCTTAAACTCTTTATGTGTATCTTTTTAGAAAGTCTGACATGTAAAGAAATTTCCCTTCGCTGAAATTTAAGGGAATATGCAGTTTTGTTCCCAGATAACTTAAGTAGCCAACAATAGCAATAAACAGCATCAAATACTTCCCTTAAAGAATTTTGTATTCCTATTCCTAACACTGGGGAATTCCGTATGAAGTTATAGTTAGTTTTTGCTAAGAGAAGTACTTCGGTTTTTGAGACTAGGCTTTCGACAAACTTGTGAATTCATCACATTTCAAGAAAAATTGCATACAAAGATGTGATTGTTATAATTGGAAAAGAGGGTCATCATAGTTCAGCTTTGTCCAAGGATAGTGATATAGTCAACAACATCTGTGAGAAGCTATGTTACTGAACAGCGTGCTGATAATAACCTATTCCCTAAAGAGTCTTTTCTGGCTTATGATTTTCAGTTATAATAATGTGTGTTGGCATGTCCTAATGAACTTGGTGAGGCATGTTCAGATGGCCCAATCTTGTTGGCTTCCCAACAGCTGCTCAAAGATGCTGAGGGGCTGGCCTGGTTTTGTTTCCCAGGCTCCCTGAATACCACTCATCAAGGCCACATTCACCAAGCATTATGAATGGTGCATTGCTCATCTGATAAGGTTAGAAAACAAGATGGCTGGACCCAGTCCCCCCCTCTATGGGCTCCTGGGCTGATAGGCTTCAAGCTCACTGCAGCATAGGGCATCTGTGGTGGGTGTGGCCTCATTTCAAATAAGAGTTACTGATGTTGTTGTGACATTCTCCAGTCTGCATGGATTCTGTTTCAGTGTAACCCTTTATAAGGATTAGATTTTGTTATTTGTTAAGTACTCTGTAGCAGCGTTCAAAGATCAAAAGGAATGCGGTTGGTGTATTAGTTTCCTAGGGCTGCCATAACAAATTACCACTAATACTTTGTGGCTTATTCTTTCACAGTTCTGGAGGTTAGAAGTCCAAAAATCAGGGTGTTGGCAATGTTGGTTCCTTCTGGAGGCTTTGAGAATCTGTTCCGTGTCTTTTCCTAGCTTCTGGTAGTTGCTGGCAATCCTTGGTATCCTTTGGCTTGTAGCTGCATCACTCCACTCTCTTCTTCCATCATCCCATGACCTTCTCTGTTTGTCTCTGTCCCTCTCTCTGTGTGTCTATCCAATGTAACTTCATCTTAACATTGTAATTGTATCTGCAAAAACCCTGTTTCAATTAAGGTCACTTTCACATGTGCTGGGGGTTAGGATTTGAACATATCTTTTGGGGGGACTCGATTCAACCCGTTACAGTTGGTTTCTGCTCTACAGCCCTGTTTTTTTTTTTTTTTTTTTTTTTTTTTTTGCGGTACGCGGGCCTCTCACTGCTGTGGTCTCTCCCGTTGCGGATCACAGGCTCTGGATGCGCAGGCTCAGCGGCCATGGCTCACAGGCCTAGCCACTCCGCGGCATGTGGGATCTTCCCGGACCGGGGCACAAACCCGTGTCCCCTGCATCGGCAGGCGGACTCTCAACCACTGCGCCACCAGGGAAGCCCTCTACAGCCCTGTTTAACTCATATGACTTCTTTCTTCACCTGTTTCTTCACTAAAATCCCAGTTCTGCTTTCTCAAGAGATTTCTTCAGTAGAATTGATTATTGAATGGAACTTTAAAAGATGTTATCACCAGTCAACAAGAACTATCTTGGTTAATAAAAACTAATGATATCAGTTTATTCCAACACTTGCACGAGGTAGCTAGATTAAGATATTGGGGAAAAATCATCTAAGACAATCTTGACTGGGTAACCTTTGATATTTCCATTGGACAGTGTTCTCAGCTATTTGATATGTTGAAATTTGATTTAAGAAACAGGTCTTTGATCTCTACTAAAAGCAAACAACAGTGTTAAGATCTGAGGATAATTAAACAGGTAAGATATACATCTTGATTTCAACCTATTGGTGGTACAGAACCATAGGTAACTCTTTTTGAATTATTTTAAAATTGATTTATAAAATCATGACCCAGATTAACCATACTATTTTCTGAGCTAGTCCCGCTAAGAGAAAATTAGCTTGGCATCTGTTTCAGTAGTTAAGCCTCTGAGACATCTCTGTTGTAAGCTTAGTTTGTAAGCATCCAGCGTGGATCAGAGTTTTCACTACCCCTCTTTCTTTTGCAACTTAATCTTTGTCTTTCAGCATGATATTCCCTAAGTTAGTTTCATAATTCCTTTATTTTTAGTTGGGGCACCGGATTCTCAGTCTTGTAAGGATTACCTTCCCATAGAAAAATGCCAGTCCAATAAAAAAAAAAAAGAGATCCCATAGAAAAATGCCAGTCCAATTAAAAAAAAAGAGATCCCCCTCTGTACCATTACATGTGTACTTGACTTTTAGCTCCTTTGCTGACACATTTATTTACTCTTTTTACTAGCACTATGGCTAGTGTCCTTAAACCTGACCAACATAGAACTGTTACTATGGAAGTGAAGTGTGTGTGTGTGTGTGTGTGTGTGTAAAGAACTGAAATTCCTTACTTTAAAATCCACATTAAAACAAAACAAAACTAAGACAAAGTGAAAACAGATTATAGATCCAGAGAACAAAGTGGGTGGTCTCCAGGGTGGAGGTAGGTGGAGGGCACAAAATAGATGAAGGAAATTAAGAAGTACAAACCTCTAGTTATAAAATAAAGTAAACCATGGGGGGATGTAATATACAGCATAAGGAATATGTTCAATAATATTGTGATAACTTTGTATGGGGACAGATGGTTCCTAGTCTTATTGTGATCATTTCATAATATGTGCAAATGTCATATCACTCACTATGTAGTACACTTGAAACAAACATAATATTATGTTGAGAATATTATGGTCTCTCAGTTTTTGGTGATCTGAGAATATACCCCAGTTAGATGCTGTTTCTTCAGCCTGTATCCTTGAATGAGACATGTGAAGTAGCCTACTTGCTCCAGGGAGCCACTGGATCATTTATTATCACACAGATTCTGTGGGTCCGGAATCTGGGCATCATTTAGTGGGATTCCCTGGTTCAAGATCTCTTGCAAAGTTGTATTCCAGGTGTTGGCCAGGCCTGCAGATATCTCAAGGCTCAAGTGGGGAAACATCTACTTCCAAAGAGAGTTTCATGGTTGTTAGCAAGGTTCAGTTCCTTAAGGGCTGTTAGATGGAGGGTCTCAGTTCCTCAGCTGGCTGTTGGCTGGTGGCCTCCCTCAGTTCCCTGCTACGTGGACCTCTCTGTTGGGCAGGTTGCAAGATGACAGCTTGCTTCATCAGAGTGAGAAAGTGCGAAAAGGCAGAGAGAGAGAGAGTGTGTGGGCGAAAGAAGGAAGTCATAGTCTTACATACCATAATCCAGAAAGTGATACCTCATTGCTTTTGCCATTCCTCCTCATTAGAAGCAAGTCCCTTGGTTTAGCTCATACGTGAGGGGAAGGAATTACACAGGGACATTAATATGAGAAGGCAGAGGTCATTGAGAGCCATTTTGGAAGCTTCCTACTACATATGGTTTACAGACTTGATTAGAAGGCTGGAAACAAATTTGGACCTTTACTGGAACCACAGGAGTCAGGAGGAAGGATATTCAGATACTACCGATGACCACTAGGCATATTTTTACAGAATTCGAAAATCCTTCCTATTTCTAAGAGAGATTGAATGAATGGGTTGTTCCACCTAAGATTCATGCAGGACAGATTTATGAGTAATTTCACTGGGTTGTTTTCTGAATTGGGTCATACTTATTGTTTGCTTTGGACTTCATCAGGATAACTATTGTACATAAAGAACAGTCCTAAAATATGTTTTCAATAGTGTACTAAAGTTCTTTTAATTACCTAATGCTTTCTTTTTTTAAAAGTAACTCCCAAATATTCTACTTAATGAATCAGTGGAAAAATTAGTCAAAGGGATTATTTGATAATAGATAGACTTACCAAATTGTTATCTTTCCAAGTCTTGAACATTATATTACGGACTTTCTTAGTATTTGTGACTAATCATTCACTTTGGTGGGTGGGAATCGATATTGCTGGGCCCTTTCATAACCTCCATTACTGCTGCCATGGCCACTTTGATCATGAGCCCATTGGGAGTGACAGGAGTAGCTAGTGAAAGAAGCCAGTGGTAATTCACAGAACAGATCATTCTGTCAACCCGATTATTAAAATCCTTTTCTGCTGAGGTCATCCTTTGGTAAGCATTAATATGGGACACAAATATTTTCTTACTTTGTGTCTATTTGGAGAGGTCTATCCATATACCTTGTGTGTGCTATAGTTTTCCATAGTAACTGTGACAAATTACCACAAACCTAATGGCTTAAATGGTACAAATTTATTATCTTACAGTTTTGGAGGTCCAGAGTCTGAAATGGGTCTCAGTGGGCTAACGTCAAAGTGTTAGCAGGGCTGAGTTCCTTTCTGGGGGCCCGAGAGGAGCATCCATTTCCTTGCCTTTTCCAGCTTCTAGGGGCTGCTCATATTCTTTGTACTTTTAACCCCATCTTGGCTTCTGCTTCTCGGAGGACCTGGACTCACACAGCTTATCTTCCTTACTGTCTGGTCGAATGTCCACTCCTACATGGTCTTCTCTGACAAATTTCACTACTGTAGCCCCCTTCCTGGTTGTCTGTTAGCAATTCATTTTTTATTTCCTTTATAGCAATGATCACAGTGCTTACATACTTGTTTGTTTATTTGGTTAATTACTTATTGCCTGTTTTCTCTCCTGGAATGTAATCGTCCTTTGGGCAGGGACATGATCAGCCCCAGCACTTAGCTGCATTCCTGGCACATCGTATGTGCTTAATAGATATTGTTCAATGAATCAATGGTTTCAGATTTTCTAACACGGGCTGGGAGGTGTGGAGGAGGGCAAGACTAAACTAGATACTACTGAGCAGCTGAAGGCAGTCTCTTGGGACAACCAGGTAAGAGATATGTCCCTACCTGTTTACTGTTTGTCCACATTTCTCTGGAGCAGCTCCATTTCTGTCAACTAAGTGCAATCACCCTTCCCCAGATGTTTGTTCTGAAAAATGATGGCCAAAGTGATGTACAAAAGGGGATCAGAGAGAAAGATAAATACTGTATGATCTCTCTCATATGTGGAATCTAAAACTAAATAATTTAAAAGTCAAGCTCATAGATGCAGAGAACAGAGTGGTGATTAACAGAGTCGAGGGGTGGGGGATGGGAGAAATGGGTGAACTGTTTTCATTTTTTAGTTTAAATAAATTGCATTAAAAATTATATAGACTCGTAATTATTGACAAAGAAAGGTATTCCCCAGGGAATTGTTAAGAGAAATATGATGAAAGTATTTTTCATAGTATAATTACTTTTAAAAGACTGTTTTATTTATATATATAAATTCAAAACGATTTACACTAAAATATCAACAGGCGAATGAACACAGGATAATTGTTTTTTCTATTTTTTAAAGTTTTTGAAGTCTTATTATGTACATATAGTACTTTATATACCAAAAAATTAATTTTTGTCATTGCTTACATCCACTGGGGTCCATATAGAATTTAGAATTTCTGTATTTGAAACCCTGTTCTTAGAAGGTGATTAGAGAAAGTTATTATTTTCTTTTCGCACATGTTTAAGTAGTAGCTGTTTCACCCTAAGAAATATTTATTTTATTATGATTCAACACCCAAAATAAGTAAAGGAGAGGAGGTAATATGGAAAGCTTAGATTCATAACTTTATGAAACCTAAAAGCTGCACTATTCTCTTCTATCCTGAAAAAAAAAAGCCATCAGAGACTCGAAGGCTAGCTTTGTTTTGTGTGTGTGTGTGTGTGTGTGTGTGTGTGTGTGTGTGTGTGTGTGTTTTAATTTATTTTATTTATTTATTTTTGGCTGCTTTGGGTCTTCGTTGCTGCGAGCAGGTTTTTCTCTAGTTGTGGCAAGCAGGGGCTACTCTTGGTTGCTCACGGGCTTCTCATTGCGGTGGCTTCTTTTGTTGTGGAGCACGGGCTCTAGGCACGCGGGCTTCAGTAGTTGTGGCGTGAAGGCTTAGTAGTTGTGGCTCGTGGGCTCTAGAGTGCAGGCTCAGTAGTTGTGGTGCACGGGCTTAGTTGCTCCGCGGCATGTGGGATCTTCCCGGACTAGGGCTCGAACCTGTGTTCCCTGCATTGGCAGGTGGATTCTTAACCACTGCGCCACCAGGGAAGTCCTGCAAGCTTTGTTTTAATTTACCGTGGTGCTACAGTCTGTCCCAGCCCTTTTCCCTCCCTCACGATGTGGGGGAAAAGTCTGGGGGCTTCATTTCCTCCATTGACGAGGGCAGATACAGAATTAGGTTTAGGGAACAGTTTGTTGCTATGTGTTCTTCAGTGACGATTTTAGTGGTAGTGGTGTGCACCATGTTTAAAGAGTCTCTAGCAAAATTTTAACCAGAGGACTTAAAAAAAAAAATTCCTTCTCACCTTAAATGGTGAAGCACAACACAACAAGAGGATTTGGCATTTTGGCCTCAGAAAATGTGGGATTTAGGGGTGAGGGTGGTGGCTAATTAGTCCTGGAATTTAATTCTCATGTCTGGTCATATTGGAAGTTATATGACAACTGGCTGAAGAATGAAAAACTACTCCTGAGTGCTCCAAAATTGTGCCAGTCTTGAGGAAAGTCGACCGAACTTAATCAGAAGTTTTCCCCATGTCGGGATCTGAGGCTACAAATCACCCCACTTTGTGGCTCTCAGATAGATGAATTTGTGTGCTGTGATTAGCCAATAATGGATCCCACTTTTGTCTTAGATTCTCCTAGTGTGATATTTTTCCCTCAGGCAGATTCTCAAAGGCAATAGCCTATTAGCTACCCATTCTTCGGGTCAAAAATTATCACTTTAATGTGGTGTGTGTGTGTGTGTGTGTGTGTGTGTGTGTGTGTGTATGTGTGCATGTGTGTGCGCACATGTGGGTACAGGTGTACACAGAAATGATTACATTTGCTCTTATTTGGTATGTCTATTTAACCCAAGCCTATAAAATTTAATAAAAAGTCAACAGAGGTCCACATATACAAATCAAGACCAAGCTATACAAAGCAGAGAACTGACAGAGAAATGCACTATTAGCCGAGAAATGCAATAGAAAAGAAACTACCCCTTTGCAAGGGGTCCAGGTTAGAATGGTAAAAATTAATAAAAGGCAGTATTACCCTGCTCTAACTATAAGGGTGGGGAAAGAAAGAAAGAAAACCTGCCAGGTATTTGTGAAAGTAAAAGTTCCCCTTTCTTTTAAGACACAATAGCTTGTGTAAGTTTGTCACATGTATCTGTTGCTCTCACCTCTAACTCTGTGCTGAAGTGCTCACCAGAGCATTCATGGGAGCAATTCTCCCTCCCACCCCTGACACCTGCCACAGAGAATGCTGCATTATTCATCAGGAGCTAATGGCAGGTGATGAGATCTTTTCACGCTACATCCCTCGCAGTAGGTGTTTATCACTCTCTTCACCCGCAGCCCTGCCATTACTGAAGGGCCAAAAGAACCCTACACACTCGTTTGAAAGGTAATGGGAAACGTGCTCAGCTTTCTGGGCTCACAAGTGCAGATGAAGGTTATCACCAGGGCAGCTGTGAAGCCCAGGGCGAGAGGAAGGTGGTCACTCTAAAGCGAACAGCTTAATTTTGGAAATCCATACAAATCATGTCAGAGCCATGATAATCCATCTTCTTTAGCTTCCAGCATTTCAGCAGTCATTGCACTGTAATAATTTCCCCCGATTCACCTGTGATCTCTATAAATAACCGGAGTGAGGGAGGAAAGGAGAGGAGGAAAGAGATGGGTCTGGCTTAGCGTCTGATGAGCATGGCAGCGAGGAATTTATCTCTGTCTAGTAAGCAAGATGTGGTCTCCTCCAAGGGTGGGCGGGGGTGTGGCCACACGCCAGAAGCTAGCAGTGGGGGCAGTTCTGCGACCCCAGCTCAGTGCTCTGGTGTCATTTGAAACCAACTTGACAAGAGAGGTAGTGGTTCCTTCCAGTGATTTATCTGAAGTCTTGTGACAAAAAAATTATGGAGCAGTGCCGTAGCAGCATGTGGGAGGAATCATAGAAGGGGGACTGTTTTATTCTCAAGTACTTAATTCCTTCCGGGAGCACGAGTTAGCAGAGATTTCTTGGCCCTACTATATATGCCACCAATAACCACCACTGATTGTAACATTTTTATTCATTTTTTTGTTTCTCGTTAAGTTTTTTTGGTTTGTGTTTTTTGTCTTTTTGAGGACTTTGGGTGTGTAGTCTGGGTTACAGGGAGGTTAAGCAAAAGAATCTGGGTACAAAAAAGCCAAAGTGGTCAAGATAACCTGGCAGGGAGGCAATTGAATTTTTGTTTTCCCAGATCACTTGTGCTGACTTCACTGCTCCTCCAGGATGGGTGCTATTTCTTAATCTAGGGTGTCCTCTTGGTTTCTTCCTTTCACATCATAGGCAGTGTGGTGTAATGGAGGCCAGACGGAATAGATTTAAGGTGGGAAAGACTTAGGTTTGTCATAGATCAACTATTTAGTAGTGGTGGGAATTTATTTAAACTTTGTGAGCCTTGCTTTTATTAATAGTATAATGGGTGTAATATCAAGTCTAGGGTTACTTTGAAAGCTAAATGACAAGCATTCAATAAATGCTTAACAACTGCTAACTCCTTCCATTCTTTTGAACTTAAGGTGACTTTATCTTTTCTTTTACCTGGACAAAGTAAATGTCTTTATAGATAGGTTGACAGATCTTTTTCCATGAACTGGGCAAGTTCAAACTCTCTAGTAAGTGTTTCATATTGGCTCTTGATCAACGGGTTAGTGGCTAAATACACTGATATATAGCCGTATCATGGAATATTATTTAGGAGTAAGGGGCAAACAATTGATGCAACAACTTGGATGGATATCTGTGGGGATTATGTTGAGTGAAAAAAGCCAATCTGAAGAGGTAACATACTACATGATTCTGTTTATATAACATTTTTGACATGACAATATGATAGAAATAGAGAACAAATTAGTGGTCACCAGAAGTTAGGTATAAGGGAGGAGAGAGGCAGGGAGGTGAGTGTAATTATATAAAGGGTAACACGAGGGATCCTTTCGGTGGTGGAATGTTCTGTGTATTGACAGTGGTGGCGGATCCATGAACCTATATCTGTGATAAAATTGCATAGAACTAAATACACACACACACACACACACACACACGCAGGAGTGCAACTAAAACTGAGTATTGGTAAATTGTATCAGTGTTAATAGTTTGGTTGTGATATTGCACTATAGTTTTGTAGTATGTTACCATTGGGGGAAACTGGGTAAAGGAGGTGGGAAATCTGTTATTTCCTACAACTGCATGTGAGTCTGCAGATATCTCAAAAAAGTTTGGGGCTTCCCTGGTGGCGCAGTGGTTAAGAATCTGCCTGCCAATGCAGGGTACATAGGTTTGCGCCCTGGTCCGGGAAGATCCCACATGCCGCAAAGCAACAAAGCCTGTGCACCACAACTACTGAGCCTGCGCTCTAGAGCTCGTGAGCCACAACTACTGATCCCTCATGACACAACTACTGAAGCCCGCGCTCCACAACAAGAGAAGCCACCGCAATGAGAAACCCGAGCACTGCAATGAAGAGCAGCCCACTCGCGCCGCAACTAGAGAAAGTCCATGCGCAGCAACGAAGACCCAACGTAGCCAAAAATAAATAAATAAATATTTTAAAAAGTTTAAAAAACATATAAAAAATGGCCTTTGGTCTTTCAATAGTAACCATATCCAGGTATAAATATAATTATCACTCAATTGGTAATATGACCATAAGGGTCATATTCATTTGGTCTGATAATATCTAAAAAAATTTCCTGAAGAAATAATAAAAAAAGATACATATACTTATGTCCAAAGATTTTCATTACAGCATTGTTTAGAGCTGTGACATGCTAACAGCAACTTAAATTTCTAACTTAGTAATGCTTATTGAGTATTTCTAAGATGGGATAAAAACCTTATGTTAAAATAGTGTTTTAATGCACTAACCATTGACTGCATGCCACAGATGAGGGATTTTTCTTACTTACACCATCTCCCCCTATATTTTCACTCTTCTTCCAATTTTTGTTACTGTTCTTCATTATGTTTTTCAATTTATATATTGTTTTGTTAATTATATTTTTTATCCTTTTATTGGGCACTATTGTAAAGTAATTTGTTTCATTTTTTAATCCACCACATTTACAATTCCTTTGAATCCTCCACTTTTTTCAGCTTTACTGAGCTATAATTGACAAATAAAATAATCCCCCATTTTTTAAGATCAAAATATTTCAGCCCCTCCATTCTCCACCCCATATCTCTAATGCTGTCAGTTAAGCCATTGCTTTTCCATTGTCAAGGTTTACAATGTGTGTCTATAATTAAGTCTTCTATAATTTCTCTCTAGGTTAATTCTGCACATTGAAAACCACTAAATAGGATTTCTATTATTTCTATTCATAATCATATTATGATTATGTAAATATTTTGTAGTTCAGAACCAGTTAGCATAATTCCATTCATAGAGAAAGAGATGACACCCTATGCCACTAAAACAGTGTTGCTTGAAGGAGAAAATTCCTCCCAAGGTCAAATGAATTTTCATCTTTTCCTACTATCAGTTGCTTAAAATCTTACCATGTGTTTTTGATTGTAGCATATGTAGACCATTCCTTTCTTGAGAATATTCTGTTTTACCTAGAATTTCTAATTGCCTTGATATGCTTATGCTTTCTTTACTATGTTACCAAGCTTATCCAATTTATTTATTTATTTATTTATTTATTTTTGCGGTACGCGGGCCTCTCACTGTTGTGGCCTCTCCCATTGCGGAGCACAGGCAACGGACGCGCAGGCTCAGCGGCCATGGCTCACGGGCCTAGCCGCTCAGCGGCATGTGGGATCTTCCCGGACCGGGGCACAAACCCATGTCCCTGCATCGGCAGGCGGACTTTCAACCATTGCGCCACCAGGGAAGCTAACTTTTTTTTTTTCCAATTTCTTAATCATTATTTATTGAATGCTGAATTTTAAATAGATTGCTTTCTAAGCCTGCTTCAAAGCAGTTACCATGAGCTTTGTTTTAATTGTTAGCTTTTTTTTTCTCTTGTACTTCTTATTCATTATGCCACAACTTCACTCCACTGTATCTCCCCCTCTTCCAAGAAGGTGAATGGGAGGTAAGCTTTTCTTCATTCTTGCAGGAATAACGGATTAATTGAAAAGTCTCAGTTTAGTGGGTAGATGCATACAATGGATTTGTGTTTTGCTCATTAATGCTTTGTCAAAATTCCTTTTTCCACCCCTGGATGGAGTCTTGGAGAGCTTCCATAGCTCTCTGGTGACTTATGGTTGAAAACTGTCTAGTGCCTTCTCAGATCTTCCATCTCATCTTCTCCCCCTTATCCAGCAAGGCTTAGGTTTTGTAGTCCTCACTTGTGCCCTATCTGATCCAGCCCTTTATGCTGGACTTCCTCTTCACTTTTATGGGCCCAACCCTCTGATCTTCCCCCAACTTCTGTCTTGTTTCAGAAAAATTACAGATGCTAAGTGGCTACAGCAGAGGCTCTTGCTGATGATGGGGAAGGGATAACAGTATCCTAGCCACCTCAAAAATCCTATCATTTGAGCAGAGTGACAACCATCCATTCATTTCCTGGTGTATCTGGGTTTTGAAGTTCTAAACCAGATAGTCTATGGGGAAGAAATAAAATCTCCTCCAATTCCTGCCTGTCATTTCTAGGACTGGCAAGTCTACTTTACTTCTGTGAGTCTAGGTCAGCCCCCAGTGGAGATTTTCAATTCATTGCTATTAATAAGTGAGATTTCTTCTAAGATCCTGGCAATAGTCTGAGGCTCCATTTTAATTTTGATGTGATCATGAGATCTTTATATTTTTCTACTTTAAAAAGATATTTTAATGGTAAATTGTGAGAAAAAACTTAGACAGCTAACCAAATTCCATTATAAAATCAGAACACATACACATTTGTGTATGGATATAAATAAACAGAATGTCTCAGGTAACTATACTTTGGACAAATCTATTAGTTCCTCCTTACATAGCTAATTTGAAGTATAATATTTTAATGTTTCTTCCAATGCCTTCACTCTAGATGTAATAGAGCAATGATACCAACATTTTATAATTGTTTGTCACGCCTTGTTTTTTAGAGCAAAGGTTGGCTAAACCATATTTCTTCATTAAATTTCTCAGTCTGACCTCCTGGCATGTTTGGTTGTAGTGAATTATAACTCTATTTTGCAGATTAAAAAGAAATATGACAAGACGTTTTGAAAAGGTTAGGTAAAGAAGGATATGAACGTAAATGATTAAGGAATAGAAGTGTTTAAAATGTTAAGTATGTAGAAACATCCCATTTTATCAAGTGATCAGATTTTTAGCAATCTCTACTTCTAGAAAACAGTCTCAAACCTGGAAGTAAACAGAAAACTGTTATTCAAACCTTTAGACCTATTACCACAGTTGTTGAATTATGTTCAAGAGCAGTTGCTTCAAAGGACAGAAATTTGAGAGTGGTTTAAAAAAATTTCAAACTTTGTTTAAAAGTTTTGGCTTTGAAGAAGATGCTAATTAAGTAGCAGGGAAGGTACTAAGGGTGTGGGCTCTGGCATCAGGCAGAGACGATTTGGAATCCTGGATTCTGCCTGTTCCTAGTTATCTGATAAGGTACTTCTCACTTCTAGACCTTAGTTCCATGTGCATGTTGGACATAACAACACCCATCTCATAAGGGCTGCTTTGGGTGATTAAATGAGAAGATATAGGTAAAGATTATTATGAACTGATTGGCTATATAAGAATAATCATGAACACTTAATTTATGTCAAATATTAATCATGAACACTTAATTTATGCCAAATATTTTATTCCTTAAAGATATTGAATAAGAGAGGCTTACACAATAACTTCCTGAGTTTTATTTGTCTGAAATAATACTCTTCACAGAATTGGCCATGATCTCAACATCCATACTTGGAAGAAACTTCAGTAAAATTTCAAAATGCCCCATCAATGAGTTATGAAAAGAGCTATTAAATGCTCTCTATATTATGTTCAAATGACTATCCAGTCCTAGGGACATGAATAAATCTTTAGTATTGTGTGTCATCAGTTACACAGTGGGCTGTAACAATTTTAGGACCACCTGTGTATTTACATGCTTGAGCAAGTACTTACAAATGAAACAGAAGAGTAAATACTATAGACGCTGGTCATTCATACACAATTTCCGATGGTGAATTATCCTCCTTCCATTTCCCGTTGGTCTTGGTAGCTACGCTCTTTTCTACCTCCTGTGCTGGAAGGTAATTATGGGGGTCCAAGCTCCAAATCCTAGTTCTGTCAAATTTATATTTTAGCATTATAAAGTATAGCATTTATAGTATTAAAAAATGTGCCACTATTTTCAAAGCTACCGTGGCTATAGGAGAACCTGTACTTTCAGAGATGTGGAGAGAAGAGTAATAAAAGCTAGTGAAGTAAGGACAAATGTGTGGTTGGATAAACTCTGACTGCAGGGCATCTAGCACATGTGAACACATGTGAGTGACCAGCCAGGTAGAGCAGGATACACAGACTGGTTTGGATCTGATTTTATTCTGGACACTTTCATTAACCATCTGTGTGTCTTTGGGGAAGTCAAAAGATTTCTGTGAGCCTCTGACTTCTCAGTGGTAAAATGTTGAGGGGTTATAATTTTGGCAGTCACAGAAACTGGGTTTAAATCCTGGTTCTTCTACTTAACAAATTGTGTAGACAAGGTATTTAAGATTTGAGCCTCAGTTGCCTCCAATGTAAAATGGGGATGATAATAGGATTTAATTGCATATAATTTTCTGAGGATTAAATGAGGTAATGCATTTAAATACAAGTAAAGTACCGCACATGTAGTAATGCACATTAAATGTGAGTTTAATGTAAATGGGACTTCCCTGGTGGTGCAGTGGTTAAGAATCCGCCTGCCAATGCAGGGGACATGGGTGTGAGCCCTGGTCCGGGAAGATCCCACGTGCCACGGAGCAACTAAGCCCGTGCGCCACAAGTACTGAGCCTGTGCTCTAGAGCCTGCGAGCTACAACTACTGAGCCTGTGAGCCACAACTACTGAAGCCCGCGCGCCTAGAGCCTGTGCTCTGCAACAAAGAGAAGCCACCGCAATGAGAAGCCCGCGCACTGCAATGAAGAGTAGCCCCCGCTCACCGCAAATAGAGAAAGTCTGCGTGCAGTGACGAAAACCCAACACAGCCATAAATAAATATGAGTTAATATTTGTTTTTGTTTTTTGAACTATTGTTTATTTTTTAGTTTGAATAATGCAAAATGTTTTTATTTAAAAAAATGGGCAAATGCTAAGCAGACAGAACCCCATAGCATGAAATACATTAGTACATTTAAAGACTGCATTAAATATCTCCTTAGAAGGAGAATTAGCTGGGAATGTATGCACTATATATTTCCTTAAACCAAATATTTTTTAAAATTTTATTTATTTTTTTATAAAGCAGGTTTTTATTAGTCATCCATTTTATACACATCAGTGTATACATGTCAATCCCAATCTCCCAATTCATCCCACCACCACACCCACAGCCCCTGCTGCTTTCCCTGCTTGGTGTCTATAAGTTTGTTCTCCACATCTGTGTCTCTATTTCTGCTCTGCAAACTGGTTCATCTGTACCGTTTTTCTAGGTTCCACATGTATGTGTTAATATATTTGTTTTTCACTTTCTGACTTACTTCACTCTGTATGACAGTCTCTAGATCCATCCACATCTCTACAAATGACCCAATTTCGTTCCTTTTTATGGCTGAGTAATATTCCATTGCATATATGTACCACATCTTCTTTATCCATTCGTCTGTCGATGGGCATTTAGGTTGCTTCCATGACCTGGCTATTGTAAGTAATGCAGCAATGAACAATGGGGTGCATGTGTCTTTTTGAATTATGGTTTTCTCTGGGTATATGCCCAGTAGTGGGATTGCTGGGTCATATGGTAATTCTATTTTTAGTTTTTTAAGGAACCTCCATACTGTTCTCCATAGTGGCTGTATCAATTTACATTCCCACCAGCAGTGCAAGAGGGTTCCCTTTTCTCCACACCCTCTCCAGCATTTGTTGTGTGTAGATGTTCTGATGATGCCCATTCTAACTGGTGTGAGGCGATACCTCATTGTAGTTTTGATTTGCATTCCTCTAATAATTAATGATGTTGAGCAGCTTTTCATGTGCTTCTTGGTCTTCTGTATGTCCTCTTCGGAGAAATGTCTATTTAGGTCTTCTGTCCATTTTTTTGATTGGATTGTTTGTTTTTTTAATATTGAGCTGCATGAGCTGTTTATATATTTTGGAGATTAATCCTTTGTCCATTGATTTGTTTGCAAATATTTTTTCCCATTCTGAGGGTTGTCTTTTTGTCTTGTGTGTGGTTTCCTTTGCTGTGCAAAAGCTTTTAAGTTTCATTTGGTCCCATTTGTTTATTTTTGTTTTTATTTCCATTACTGTAGGAGGTGGATCAAAAAAGATCTTGCTGTGATTTATGTCATAGAGTGTTCTTCCTATGTTTTCCTCTAAGAGTTTGATAGTGTCTGGTCTTACATTTAGGTCTCTAATCGATTTTGAGTTTATTTTTGTGTATGGTGTTAGGGAGTGTTCTAATTTCATTCCTTTACATGTAGAGGTCCAGTTTTCCCAGCACCACTTATTGAAGAGACTGTCTTTTCTCCATTTTATATCCTGCCTCCTTTGTCATAGATTAGTTGACCATAGGTGTGTGGGTTTATCTGTGGGCTTTTGATCCTGTTCCACTGATCTATATTTTTGTTTTTGTGCCAGTACCATATTGTCTTGATTACTGTAGCTTTGTAGTATAGTCTGAAGTCAGAGAGTCTGATTCCTCCAGCTCCATTTTTTTCCCTCAAGATTGCTTTGGCAATTCGGGGTCTTTTGTGTCTCCATACAGATTTTAAGATTTTTTTGTTCTAGTTCTGTAAAAAATGCCATTGGTAATTTGATAGGGATTGCACTGAATCTGTAGATCGCTTTGGGTACTATAGTCATTTTCACAATATTGATTCTTCCAATCCAAGAAAATGGAATATCTCTCCATCTGTTGATATCATCTTTAATTTCTTTCAACAGTGTCTTATAGTTTTCTGCATACAGGTCTTTTGTCTCCCTAGGTAGGTTTATTCCTAGGTATTTTATTCTTTTTGTTACAGTGGTAATTGGGAGTGTTTCCTTAATTTCTCTTTCTGATTTTTCATCATTAGTGTGTAGGAAGGCAAGAGATTTCTGTGCATTAATTTTGTATCCTGCAACTTTACCAAATTCATAGATTACCTCTAATAGGTTTCTGGTGGCATCTTTTGGATTCTTTCTATATAGTATTATGTCATCTGCAAAGAGTGACAGTTTTACTACTTCTTTTCCAATTTGTATTCCTTTTATTTATTTTTCTTCTCTGATTGCCATGACTTGGACTTCCAAAACTATGTTGAATGATAATGGTTAGAGTGGACATCCTTGTCTTGTTCCTGATCTTAGAGGAAATGCTGTCAGTTTTTCACCATTGAGAATAATGTTTGCTGTGGGTTTGTCGTATATGGACTTTATTATGTTGAGGTAGATTCCCTCTATGCCCACTTTCTGGAGAGTTTTTATCATGAATGGGTGTTGAATTTTGTGAAAAGCTTTTTCTGCATCTGTTGAGATGATCATATGGTTTTTCTTTTTCATTTTGTTAATATGGTGTATCACATTGATTGATATGTGTATATTGAAGAATTCTTGCATCTCTGGTATAAATCCCACTTGATCATGGTGTACGATCCTTTTAACGTGTTGTTGGATTCTGTTTGCTAGTATTTTGTTGAGGATTTTTGCATCTATATTCATCAGTGATATTGGTCTCTAATTTTCTTTTTTTGTAGTATTTCTGTCTGGTTTTGATATCAGGGTGATGGTGGCCTCATAGAATGAGTTTGGGAGTGTTCCTTCCTCTGCAATTTTTTGGAACAGTTTGAGAAGGATGGGTGTTAGCTCTTCTCTAAATGTTTGATAGAATTCACCTGTGAAGCTATCTTGTCCTGGACTTTTGTTTGTTGGAAGATTTTTAATCACAGTTTCATTACTTGTGATTGGTCTGTTCATATTTTCTATTTCTTCCTGGTTCAGTCCAGGAAGGTTATACCTTTCTAAGAATTTGTCCATTTCTTCCAGGTTGTCCATTTTATTGGCATAGAATTGTTTGTAGTAATTTCTTATAATCCTTCATATTTCTGCAGTGTCAGTTGTGATTTCTCCTTTTTCATTTCTAATTTTATTGATTTGAGTCCTCTCCCTCGTTTTCTTGATGAGCCTGGCTAATGGTTTATCAATTTTGTTTATCTCCTCAAAGAACCAGCTGTTAGTTTTATTGATCTTTGCTATTGTTTTCTTTGTTTCTATTTCATTTATTTCTGCTCTGATCTTTATGATTTCTTTCCTTCTGCGAATATTGGGTTTTGTTTGTTCTTCTTTCTCTAGTTCCTTTAAGTGTAACGTTAGATTGTTTGAGATTTTTCTTGTTTCTTGTATAGCTATAAACTTCGCTCTTAGAACTGCTTTTGCTGCACCCCATAGGTTTTGGATTGTCGTGTTTTCACTGTCATTTGTCTGTAGGTATTTTTTGATTTCCTCTTTGATCTCTTCAGTGATCTCTTGGTTATTTAGTAATGTATTGTTTAGACTCCATGTATTTGTGCTTTTTACGTTTTTTCCCCTGTAATTGGTTTCTAATCTCATAGCGTTGTGGTCGGAAAAGATGCTTGATATGATTTCAGTTTTCTTAAATTTACTGAGGCTTGATTTGTGACCCAGGATGTGATCTATCCTGGAGAATGTTCTGAGCGCACTTGGGAAGAAAGTGTAATCTGCTGTTTTTGGATGGAATGTCCTATAAATATCATTGAAATCTATCTGGTCTGTTGTGTCATTTAAAGCTTGTGTTTCCTTATTAATTTTCTGTTTGGATAATCTGTCCATTGGTGTAAGTGACGTGTTAAAGTACCCAACTATTATTGTGTTACTGTCGATTTCCTCTTTTAGAGCTATTAGCAGTTGCCTTATGTATTCAGGTGGTCCTGTGTTGGGTGCATATATATTTATAATTGTTATATCTTCTTGTTGGATTGATCCCTTGATCATTATGTAGTGTCCTTCCTTGTCTCTTGTAACATTCTTTATTTTAAAGTCTATTTTATCTGATATGAGTATTGCTACTCCAGCTTTCTTTTGATTTCCATTTGCATGGAATATCTTTTTCCATCCCCTTACTTTCAATCTGTATGTGTCCCTAGGTCTGAAGTGGGTCTCTTGTAGGCAGCATATATATGGGTCTTGTTTTTGTATCCATTCAGTGAGCCTGTGTCTTTTGGTTGGAGCATTTAATGCATTCACGTTTAAGGTAATTATCGATACATATGTTCCTATTACCATTTTCTTAATTGTTATGGGTTTGCTTTGGTAGGTCCTTTTCTTCTCTTGTGTTTCCCACTTCGAGAAGTTCCTTTAGCATTTGTTGTAGAGCTGGTTTGGTGGTGCTGAATTCTATTAGCTTTTGCTTTTCTGTAAAGGTTTTGATTTCTCCATGGAATCTGAATGAGATCCTTGCTGGGTAGAGTAATCTTGGTTGTACGTTCTTCCCTTTCATCACTTTAAATATATCATGCCACTCCCTTCTGGCTTGTAGAGTTTCTGCTGAGAAATCAGCTAGTAACCTTATGGGAGTTCCCTTGTATGTTATTTGTTGTTTTTCCCTTGCTACTTTCAATAGTTTTTCTTTGTCTTTAATTTTTGCTAATTTGATTACTATGTGTCTTGGTGTGTTTCTCCTTGGGTTTATCCTATATGGGACTCTGCACTTCCTGGACTTGGGTGGCTGTTTCCTTCCTCATGTTAGGGAAGTTTTCGACCATAATCTCTTCAAATATTTTCTCGGGTCCTTTCTGTCTCTCTTCTCCTTCTGGGACCCCTATAATGCAAATGTTGTTGTGTTTAATGTTGTCCCAGAGGTCTCTTAGGCTGTCTTCATTTCTTTTCATTCTTTTTTCTTTATTCTGTTCTGCAACTGTGAATTCCACCATTCTGTCTTCCAGGTCCCTTATCCGTTCTCCTGCCTCAGTTATCCTGCTATTGATTCCTTCTAGTGTCTTTTTCATTTCCATTATTGTATTGTTCATCTCTGTTTGTTAATTCTTCTATGTGTTTGTTCTTTAATTCTTCTAGGTGTTTGTTAAACATTTCTTGCATCTTCTAGATTTTTGCCTCCATTCTTTTTCCGAGGTCCTGGATCATCTTCACTATCATTATTCTGAATTCTTTTTCTGGAACGTTGCCTATCTCCACTTCATTTAGTTGTTTTTCTGGGGTTTTACCTTGTTCCTTCATCTGGTACATAGCCTTCTGCCTTTTCATCTTGTCTCTCTGTGAATGTGGTTTTTGTTCCACAGGCTGCAGGATTGTAGTTCCTCTTGCTTCTGCTGTCTGCCCTCTGGTGGATGAGGCTGTCTAAGAGGCTTGTGCAAGCTTCCTGATGGGAGGGACTGGTGGTGAGTAGAGCTGGGTGTTGTTCTGGTGGGCAGAGCTCAGTAAAGCTTTAATCCGCTTGTCTGCTGATGGGTGGGGCTGAGTCCCTCCCTGTTGGTTGTTTGGCCTGAGGTGACCCAACACTGGAGGCTACAGGCTCTTTGGTGGGGCTAATGGTGGACTTTGGGGGCTCAGGCCAAGGAGTACTTCCCAGAACTTCTGCTTCCAGTGTCCTTGTCCTCATGGTGAGACACAGCCAGTCCTTGCCTCTGCAGGAGACCCTCCAACACTGGCAGGTAGGTCTGGTTCAGTCTCCTACGGGGTCACTGCTCCTTCCCCTGGGTCCCGATGCGCACACTACTTTGTGTGTGCCCTCCAAGAGTGGAGTCTCTGTTTCCCCCAGTCCTTTCAAAGTCCTGCAATCAATTTCTGCTAGGCTTCCAAGTCTGATTCTCTAGGAATTCCTCCTCCCGTTGCTGGACCCCCAGGTTGGGAAACCTGACGTGGGGCTCAGAACCTCCACTCCAGTGGGTGGACTTCTGTGGTATAAGTGTTTGCCAGTCTGTGAGTCACCCACCCAGCAGTTATGGGAATTGATTTTACTGTGATTGTGCCCCTCCTACTATCTCATTGTGGCTTCTCCTTTTTCTTTGGATGTAGGGTATCTTTTTTGGTGAGTTCCAGTGTCTTCCTGTAGATGATTGTTCAGCAGTTAGTTGTGATTCTGGTGTTCTTGTAAGAGGGAGTGAGAGCACGTCCTTCTACTCCGCCATCTTGAACCAATATCGTGAGTTACTATTTTAAGTGCGTAGTTGAATTAGAGAAAAGAAACCCCCCTGGGCAGATCTGTACTATGGAGAAAGTTGTTTCTGTGACTCCAATCCCTTTTTCCCTATTACCATGTAAGGAGAATCATAGCCCTCCAGATGTCCATGCCTTAATTCCTAGAAGCTATGTGTTAAGTTATGAGGAAAGAGAAACTTTGCAGGTGTAGCTAAGAGTGTGAGCTAGCCACCATCTGGATTTTGGCCTTGTGAAACCTTGATCAGAGAAAGCAGTTGAGCCAGCTCAAACTTCTGACCTGCACAACTGTGAGATAATGAATCTGTGTTGTTTTTAGTGACTGTGTTTGTGGCAGTGGTAGAAAACTAACACACTCCCTGACCCCCTTGCGGACCCTGTGAAAGTTAGTGTAACTTCAAGGATGTTTCACCAGGATCATCCAGAGTGGAAAGGTCTTTGTAAGGTCTTTGTAGGGACTTGGGTAATATAGATAAAAGGAGTTTCTCAGAAGGGTGTAGGCAAAATTAGATGAGCAACATTTATGACTCTACTTTTATCCCCTTGTTTTAAGATGAAGAAACTGAAAATCAAAATCAAAAGTGGCTAGTGGATTTGCCTGAGGTGAAATATCCAGTTAAGTGTTTGTTCTAGGCTAAGACTAATCAACCGCATTTTTGTGATGTCCTCTTTTTACTTTATGGACTCTTCAGTCCTAGTTGATCCCAGTCACATGCTGAAGCATAGTCCAGCAAAATGCTGAGGGAGGTGACCAGGAATGTATGCAGTGTTTTCCTGTTCAACTAGGAATCTTGAAGAACAACAGCTTCTTTCAAAACAGGGTTTTAGGTGTGACTATGCATAAGGCTTCATTCACCGTCCAGATAGGACTAGCACATAGAATCCTAGCATAATTACATTTCTCAAGCGTTCTGCTTTGTGTGTAACCTAACATGGTCATAGGTAGAGAGAAGTCATTGGAACATCAGATGAGGGATTAGGTTAGGTGATTGCCACGATCATTTTCTGTCCTAGGATTGTTTGGAGGACTCAAGGTAGTCATTTATGTTCGCTTAGAAGGGTGTCATCCAGACCTTGACCAGTGTTTGAAAACAGTTTCCCAGCCAGCAATGCAAAGAGATAATCCCTCATGTCAGCCATGTTTCTGGTGTATTGTCCATGAAATTACCAAGCAGACATGTTACTGCATCATAGAAACTTCACCCAGGTTCACATAGGCAAGGTGCTCTTGCCATAAGAGATGTGTGACAGCAGTGGACAACAGAGGAGCTATTTTTCTCTTTGCAGTATTGAAAGTCTGGTTTTCTTTTTGGGTGCTATTAAAATCCAAATAGATGCATGTGTAACATGCCAGTGAGTGGGATTTTTTTCTATTGCTCCAGAACTGGTGATAAGGGCTCAGTGTTGAATAGGGTCCAAGTAGCCCTCATTTAAAAGGGGACACCAAAAACTGGGCTAGAAAACTCTCCAGGACTTAATAAGAAGAGGTACAACTGGCCCTTCTCATTTCACCATCTCCTCAGCCCCAGTTGATAAGAATAAGACTGGTGTATATTAGTTCCCTAGAGCTGTCATAACAAAGTACCACAGATTGGGTGGCTTACACAATAGAAATTTATTTTCTCATGTTTCTAGAAGCTGGAAGTTAAGACTAAGTGTTGGCAGGGTGTGATTCTTCTGAGGCCTCTCTCATTGACCTGTAGATGGCTGTCTACTTCCTGTGTCTTCACATGGTCTTTCCTCTGTACCTGTTTCTAAATTTCCTCTTCTTATAAGGACACCAGGCTTATAAGGCCCACCCTAATGACCTCATTTTAACTTAATTATTTCTTTAGATACGCTATATGTAAATGCTATCATATTCTGAGGTACTGGGTATTGAAGCTTTAGCGTACATACTCTGGGGGAACAGCCCATAACAACGGGGAAAGGGAGAGAATCACTGAGGTCTGTAGTCTTGTAAGAAGTGTTATATTCAAGGTGGTTGTTTTCTTGCCCCATCATCCAGAGCAAAGAAGTGATTTTTGTCTCCTTAAGCCAAGAGAAGGGTCATTCATAAAAATTAGGATATATATATGTATATGTATTTTTTTCTTTTATAGATTTATTTTTGTCTGTGTTGGGTCTTCGTTGCTTCATGGGCTTTTCTCTAGTTGTGAGTGGGGGCTACTCTTTGTTGCAGTGCACCGGCTTCTCATTGTGGTGGCTTCTCTTGTTGCAGAGCATGGGCTCCAGGCACTTGGGCTTCAGTAGTCGTGGCTCGTGGGCTCTAGAGCGCAGGCTCAGTAGTTGTGGCACATGGGCTCAGTTGCTTTGCGGCATGTGGAATCTTCCTGGACCAGGGCTTAAACCCATGTCCCCTGCATTGGCAGGCGGATTCCCAACCACTGCAACACCAGGGAAGGCCAAAATTAGGATATATTTTAAAAGAAGTTGGCGGGGGGATGTGGAACCTTATTTCCTCTCTGAAGACTTGGAGAGCTGTATAATGCGTGGAGAAGTGCATGGAAGGGAGTTCTTGCAAGAGCTTGAAATGTAGACTCAAGTTTTGGGGGTGACTGTGAATATAGAGGATGGTTCCTTCTTGTTTGGAATTTCTACCCAGAGTTTCTAAAGGCTGAATCTTTACTGAAATATCTTACAGCAGCAGTACAGAAGGGATACTGATGTAATGTCTCAAATGAAATAGATGGGGATCACCCCCATTATAACTTTCACCTGTTTTGGAGCGCTCAAAAGAGAACCACAACTGTTAGCATGGCTACACGTAAAGGACTATAGAGGTTAAAGGTGCATCAGATATCCTTGGACTGCCCAGATGACTTCTAGGCTAAGCAAGTGGATACCCTGCCCAGGGAAGGATTCGAAGGTAAACGTCACTGGCAGGGCTGCTTAGGAATTATACACATGCTGTCTTTGTTAGTGGTTCTCAACCAGAGTGAATTGGCCCTCCAGGGTACAATTACAAATTTTGGTTGTAACAATTATGAGGAAGTGCTACTGCATCTAATGGGTAGAGGCCAAGGATGCTGCTAGACATCCAACAATGCACAGGGCAGGCCATACAACAAAGAAGTATCCAAGTCAAAATGTCAGTAGTGCTGCTGTTGAGAACCCTGATTTATGTGGAGGGCAGTACGTTGACAGGGGCCCCACACTGGCAAGGGCCATCACCATTACACAGAACCAGACTGCAGCAGAGGGAGACCAGCGATGCCTCCTCGTTACTGACAGGTGGCCAGTTACATAAGAATATCTCTGCCTCCCTTATTTCTCCTTCTAGGACTCAGCCATAAGGATTGAGATCAAGGGGAAGGAAGGGAAAGAGGAACCTGGAAGTACATTGTTTTTTCCCATTCTGCAATTCAAGGACATGGTGGAGAAGGAAGGATGTAAAAGCAGATCATGCCCTCCTCTCCATATCAGGCTCCTTGAACCACTGATCCAGTCTGCGATACAAGAAGTGGTTAGCTTTGAATTAAATATGAGATGGAAATATTAACTAGACTGGGGTTTTATAAAGTGCCTAGAAAACTGTGGCATCTGCCTCAATGTCCTTAAGCAACGGTGAGGGGAAACTCAACAATGTTGAATTTGGAAATATTGATGAAAAGAAATAAAACCATTCCTTGGTTGTATCCCAATGACTTGAAACTGAATGTATAATATAAACATGGCCTATACCTGTAAGCAGCCTTACACTCATGCCAGTCAAGAGCTTGCCTTGTGATGCCACCAACAGACGATGCAGTCCAAAGAAGGACAAACAAGTATTTGCTCAACTCAGTATTCTAAGCGATGTGAAGCCCAAGTGGGGTGATACTTTTTAGTAGAAGTGCAATATCATACTTATTCATCTGGCCATGTAGCATAGAGAGAAGAGTATCTGTTTTGGAGTGAGAACAATCTAGGTCCAAACCACAATTTAGCTACTTACTGAGCTGAGGATGTGATCTTGTTAACATAATTTCTCTGAGTCCTGATTCTCCATCTTCAAGGTGGATGAATCTGAGTTCAATCATTATTCATAAAGTTTGTTTAGAGTTTACTTGGGGTGAGGGGTACAACTCCTTATCTCTTCCTGATTTAGCAAAATGTTTTCATGCTAGTGATGCCATGGTAGCTACTGTTTACAGAGTACCTTTCTGTATGATTTTAGTTACATAAATTTCAAAACCAAGCGAAACTGATCTATAGTGATAAAATTTCAGCATGGTATTTACCTTTGGCTGGGAGGGGTCATGAACAAGTGGCTTCTGGAATGCTGGTAGTGTATTCTTTCCTTATCTGGGTGGTGGTCATAGTGGTTTTCAATTTGTGAAAATTCATTGAGCTGTATATTGGTAGTTTGTGCATTTTTCTCACAGTTTGTATTATTGCAGTAAAATGTTTACTTAAAAACGTTTCGGCCACCTTCATAATTATCATTGCCTCTAAATGCAGTTCTTGAAACCATGGTAAAAATAAGCTGTTTTTTTTTAAAAATTTTTTTAAATGTGCCGTATTCTTTTCTGATTACTTTTGAGTACTAGAAATTTTGTCCTAATTTAACTTATAACCAAAAACCTATGAAGTGTTTTTGGAAAAAAAAAAAAAAGTTTAAGTGATTTTAATAGGAAAGTTGGTACAACTAGTTTTGGAGTCATTTGACAGATTATTAGTAGAAGAAACTGCAAAGTCTGAAATTATTTCTCTCCTACCTCCTTTTGCTTCCTGTCTCCTTTGAACTCTTTACTTCTCTTGATGTAATTGTCACCCATGGGAGCCTAGTACAGTGCCTGTCTGCTCTGGTGCTGTCAGGAGGGTAGGCATTTGAGGAGTGAGGACTCACTAAAACTGGTGGCCTAATCTGTTATCTCATTGTGGAAATGAGGAACATTACAGAATGAATCTCAAACAGTGGAGATCTGTCAGCAGAAGGGAAGGGAATCTCTTCTTGGAAAGAGACTTTCTACAATCTCAGAGATCTTTGTTGGGAACGGCTGCACCCTCTGCTGGAGGCTCGTCAGAATGCCCACAAAAGCCCTCCTGCTGGACAGTTAGCGTTTAGGAGAGGTTACTTTTGCTCAGGTGGAATGATCAAGCAGGAAAGAAAAGCCCTCCTAACTGTTCAGATGATCAGGAAGGGAAGAGGGAGCAACATCAGGGACTTACGTTGCTACGTAGCCACCCTGCTTCTTTTGTTGTGTGCATGAACACAGTATTTGTGAAGGGGAATATTTGGTAACTCTGTACACAGGGGGAAAGTACATCGAACTTTTTCTCAAATTGATCAAAATTCACACTACATGCCTTTGATGTGCAAGGAATTGGGGATACAGGATTATTAAAACATGGTTCTTGGCTTCAGGATCTTCTCCTCTGGGGAAAGCAGACATGTTGGACAAACAGACATTCTGGCTAGTTTGTGTAATAGGTGATATATGAAGGTATGAGCGTGTTGTAAATAAACGCATGGGGAATAGCTTGAAACAAATTATGGTATAATCTGTATAATCCCATTTACGTAAAATGTTAATATATATAGTCATGATTCCACTTCAATGATATATTAAAATATTAAAAATATTTAAAAATACTAAAAAATCTAGAAGTAGTATGTTGGTATTTTAGAATTGGCCAATTGTAGGATTAAGAACAGTTTTAAAATTTAATTTTCAAGAGTAAATTTTTTTTCTGTTGTTTAGATATATGCTAATTGTAAAAAAAAAGAATCAAGTAATCTGTAAAGATGGAAAGAAGAGAGTGACAAATCACCAGTAATCCATTTTCTAGATGTACAGACATGAATGAGCTGGCATGTATCTTTCGGGGCTTTTTCCTAAGCACATGTACACCCAACACAAACATATATTTGAGGTGATGCTGTGCTTTTTCATTTGAGATCTCCTTTTGTCCATATTAATATGTTTTATGTATATCATTGATTTAAAGGAAATACACAATGGATGTCTGTTCATTTATTTTTTCCAGCTTTATTGAGGTATAATTGACAAATAAAAATTGTACGTACTTCAGGTGTACAACATGATTATTTGATATATGTATTGTTTACTTTGTGTACGCAGAGACAGGTTTTAAATGAACACATAATTTTTTTCTGCTTATTCTTCCTCAACCTCAGTTTCACTTCCCCAAACCAACCGCTTTTATACATTTCTATTTTTACTCCTTCCTGTGATTAATTTCATAAGTCTAAATATTATGCTATATTCCTGCTCTTCCTTCTATTACCTCTTTCGCCCTTTCACTTCGCAGTTTCTGACAGCTCTTCTTTTAACTTTACATAGTCATGGTGAAACATTTACCTTTCTTTCTGAAGCCATAATCGTTATGAGCTTTGTCTTTAGCTTTTACTGAAGGCTGAAAACCAATAAATATTATTTGTTTTTATGGTTATGTAGATATTATTCACCGCAAATTCAAATAAAGGTGTTGGATTCCATTTCCTTCCTTTTACGTCCAACGTTATAACATTATTGCCATTTGCGGAAGGATGTTTCTAGTGTCAAAGTCAAATGCATTTGCTTTTATTACAGTTTTGCTTCATTTTAACATGACTCATTTAAACAATGGCTTTTTGGGGTAGCTCTTCTTTTTTCTGTCTTTGCTTTTTTATTGACTTTTAATAAATGAATTTCTTACTTTACTTAATGCATTTTTGGACCAGTGGTTGTCAGAATCAGAGGGATTTTTTTAAACAATGTTCTCAAAATGATCCAGCCTCATTTTTTGCAAAAGCAATATTTTCTTCCCAGAGAAAACCCTCCTGGAGCACATTGACTTCCAGCTATATCTGGGCTGGTTGCTCTTTTGATCTACCTACCACTCCAAGGTTGTTAGCCTCACAAAGTGTCTTGCACTCTTGGAGTAGCTTTTTTCTTTTGGAATCCTACGTCTTCCCTTTTTTGGTTTCAACTTCATTTTTTGTCTGTAGTAGATGCTCATTTTTTGTCGGATTCAAAAACAGTACTTGGTTTATCAACATTCTGTGCCGTGCACAGAATCCAAATATGCCTTTATTTTTTCTCCGTGCTTGATTGGTATTTTGTATGACCATAGAATTTTAGGTCCAGAATCTTGTGGAACTTTGAATGCATCTTTGTCTTCTAACATTCAGGGTTGCTGGTAAGAAGTTGGATGTCACTCTGATCCTGTATCTACTTAATTGTTTTGTAGATGAAGTGTATTTTGATCCACCCTTCTGGAAGCTGTTTGAAGGCAAGAGCAGTTGCCCCGGCCAGAGTTAACGGTGTCTGAATCAGGCCTGTAGCAGTGAAGTGGGAAGCTGTGCGAGACACAATCTGGAGGTAGGATCTGTGTGATTCAGTGGGTCTCCTTTGGTAACTTGGCTTCATTTCTCAGTTTTCCTGCAAAGCCTAGATGGAACTTTCCATTCTTTATGTACTCATGGTCAGTGAGGATCATTGAGCGCTCACCATTTACTGAAGTACAGCATGGCTGAAGGGTATGAAATATCCAGCCCGTGTTTTAAAGACTTTTGCTCCTTCAGAGAGAAAATACAATTGACCCAAGCCTTTGTCTTCTAGCAATAGTTAGGATTTTGTTGTATTTGTTTTCATCACTGAAGAGCCAGAAGACAGCTAAAAGTTGCAGGTATTGTTATTATTGTTACTATATCGTTACTTTTATAAAATAGATGTCCAATCTTGTCTATAAGTAACTTGACAAATGTTTTATTGTGGATTGTAAATTGGAGTTTTGGAAACCCAATGAATAGTAAGCCAAACAGGGCAGATGAGTTATACAAGTAGGGCTGGCCCTATTTTGAAATTTATCTGTGCTTATCCAAACTCATCTTGAGTCTCTACTCTATACCAAGTCTAGACCCATCCTTGTTCAAATGCAACTTTTCCCCAGGGCCTAGAGTTAGAGCTTTTGAAGATGGTGGGCAGATATAATTTGACATACATGAGGCAAATGGAGGGCAAGAATGGTTTAGGAGTTTGAAAGAAGACATGGAGCAACTGTTTCTTAGCTATTAAAACCTTTGAGTGGAGGTTTGTGACATAAATAGATCAGTCTACTGAGAAGGGAGATAAAAGCTCTCTCTTTTTCGTGTAGCTAGAAAAATAATAGCCCCTATCCAGGAGGACATTCTGAGCGTGTCTCCTACTGACACCATGATTCTGCCATGTTCTGAAATATTTATTGAAAAAGATTAGAATCATCAATAATAGTTACTTGATGGAGGTTTGTGGAAATATGCTCTTTCATCTCTGAGAACCATGTGCTTCTATTCAGCTAGTTATTATCACAAATAATTAAGGTCAAAAGCACCATTGACACTTACTTTGCCACAGTGCATTAAAAATAATATTCTTTGTCTGAAAGCTGCTGAATCTGATACACCACTTTGAATCCTCCTAGTGCATTAGTGGGGCAGACTTATGTGATGGTGGCGCTATGTTTGAATGACCTTTGTGCATAGAATTAAGTGATGGCAACAGGCAGAATAATCTCAGCCCCCGTGTTCTAGAATTATAGATCTGTAGAAGGCTGTAGGAACCGGGACATTGAGATAACTTAGCGAAATGCAAGAGGAATTTTCATCTGAAAGGTACCTTTCTTTCTGTTTCTTCGTGTCCAGTTAGGGTCTACAGTTGCGGAGGAAGGTAAACAAAGTACAGGAAGAAGAACACGTTGCAATGACTTTCTCTTCCTTTGACAAAGCCCTCGACTTACCTGGCTGCTTTTTATCAGCCAGGCAGCTCAAGCTGAACAAACCAACATATTTTCTGATTTTTATTCATGAATTTTATGTGCTAGTTATTCTCTATGCAATTCGTCTTTTTTCCTTTCATTTCTTTTTCCTTCTCTTCATCTCCCTCCTCTTTCTTCCTCTTAGTTTGTTCATAGTTATTTGCTCATTCATTCATTCCACACGCACACATGGGTGATGTTCTCTGCATAGAGCACCATGTGATATGGTAGATACATAAATGGATAACATAGGGTTCTAATCCTGAAGGACATCATAGCTTAGTTTGCGAGGCTTAGAAGAAAAAATATTTAGAAATTACCTTTGTCTCTTCAGTCATTTTGGTACTTTGGAGGTAGAGCTAATCTTTTGTATATGTGGATTCCCACCCTGTAAAAATACACAGATAGAAGTGAAATAGTTAACTTCACTGAGGTTAACTGAGGTTTGTAGTGCAGACTCTGGTCCCACCACCCTTGGTTTCTCCATAAGCTCCTCTCCCATCTGTGGTCATAAGTAAGACACCTCTATGACGCCTCCTGGTTTCCTCTGTTTGAAAGCTCCTAGTTCAGAGCTATTGTTAAATAGCTGTCTATTTTTTTTGGTGTGGGGGGGTGTCAGTGTCCTCCCATATTCATTGGATTTATTTCTATCATTATTTAAACAGGGCAGCTAGGCTCAAGGCACAGACTGAGAGAAAAGAATAAATGGCTAGAGAATTTCAATTCTGGCTTTTACAAGTTTTCTCAATCATTCTTTGCGAAAGTACAAGATGGATAACACCCCTCGATGCTTTCTGGATCTCTCCTGTTGAAAAAAGACATTCCTTTCTGACACTTAAAAAAGTGTGTCTTTTGGTGGCAAGAGACTTTTTATGTCCTATTCCTGGACGCTTCTAGGCGCTCTTGGTTGCAAAGCTTCCTCAGAGTGGCTGAGCGAATCCCCGAGGCCCTGGCTTAGTGGGCTCAGTGCGGGCCGCTCTGGCATTCAGCAAAGTGACTGATGATGGCAGTGTTCATCATGCCAGCCCTCTCCAGAGCATAAGCAGAAAGGCACCTCATGTTCAGTTCAGAACCACAGAATCTTCATGCAGATTTATTCTGACATGACTTCGACAGCAAAATAATTTTCAAAATGTTTTACGACCCCAGGCACCTCTAAAATAGCTTCACTTGTCACTTCCGTAGCCTCAAATCAGAATTAGACTAATATCAAGGGGGATGGCAACAGCACATTAGCCTGTCAAGCAGGAAGGTCTGAACTTATGGGGAATGCTGCCTGCTCCGCAGAAAGAAACTGTGGAGGAAAGTGCATTTAGCTACGCCACCTTCGCTGCTAGGTTAATATGGACTTAGAATTGGAAGAAAATTGAGAAGGGATAAGAATTTTATAATCCTGATTTGCATAGCACTTTACTGTTTATAATATATCCCCATATACGTTTTCTCTTTTTATCTTCATCATAGACCTCTAAGTAGGGGCTTATGGTCTCCACATTAAAGAAACAGCCTCAGACAGGTTTAAGACCTGCCCCAGACTCATTTGGAATCATTTGCATTCCATGAGGTAGTTTTCACTCACCTTTGCATCCTGAATAAACAAATAGGCATACATGGTTGTATTGCATTTCACTTTACTGCCCTTCGCAGATACTGCGTTTTTTACAAATTGAAGGTTTCTGGCAATCCTGCATCAAGCAAGTCTCTTGGCACCATTTTTCCAATGGCATTTGTGTCTCTGTGTCACATTTTGCTAATTCTTGCAATATTTCACACTTTTCATTATTATTATATTCGTATGGTGATCTCTGATCTTTGATGTTATTGTTGTAATTGTTTTGAGGCACCACAAACCGCGTCCATATGTGACAGTGAACGTAATCGATAAGTGTTGTGTGTGTTCTGATTGCTCCACTGACTGGCTTTTGTTCCCCACCTCTCTCCCTCTCCTCAGCCCTCCCTATTTCCTGAGACCCAACAGTATTGAAATTAGGCCAATTAATAACCCTATAGTGGCCTCTAAGTCTTCAAGTGAAAGGAAGAGTCACATGTCTCTCACTTTAAATCAGAAGCTAGAAATGATTAAGCTCAGTGAGGAAGGCATGTTGAAAGCCAAGATAGGCTGAAAGCTAGGCCTCTTGCACCAACCAGCTAGCTAAGATGTGAATGCAAAGGAAAAATTCTTGCAGGAAATTAAAATCGCCACTGCATGTGAACTCTGAGAAAGAAAAGCAGTCTTAACTGCTGATATGGAGGAAGTTTTAGTGGTCTGGGTAGAAGGTCAAACCAGCCACAATATTCCCTTAAGCCAAAGTCTAATCAATAGCCAGGCCTTAACTCTCTTCAATTCTGCAAAGGCTGAGAGAGGTGAGGAAGCTGCAGAAGAAAAGTTTTGAAGCTAATAGAGGTTGGGTCATGAGGTTTAAGGAAAGAAGCTGTCTCCATAACATAAAAGTGCAAGGTGAGCTGCAGCAAGTTGTCCAGAAGATCTAGCTGAGGTGGTTAATGAAGGTGGCTCCGCCAAACAACAGATTTTCAACGTAGACAAAACAGCCTCCTTTTGGAAGAAGTTGCCATCCAGGACCTTCATGGCTAGAGAGGAGAAGTCAGTGCCTGGCTTCAAAGCTTCAGAGGACAGGCTGACTCCTTTGTTAGGGGCTAATGCAGCTGGTGACTTGAAGTTGAAGCCAGTACTCATTTCCCATTCCAAAAATCCCAGGGCCCTTAAGAATTATGTTAAATCTACTCTGCCTGTGCTCTATAAACAGAGCAACAAAGCCTGGATGACAGCGCATCTGTTGACATCATGGTTTACTGAATATTTTAAGCCCAACTCTTAAGACCTACTACTCAGAAAAAAAAGATTCCTTTCAAAATATTACTGTTCATTGACAATGCACCTGGCTACCCAAGAGCTCTGATGGAGATGTACAATGAGATTAATGTTGTTTTCATACCTTCTAACACAATGTTCATTCTGCAGCCCATGGATCAAGGAGTAATTGTGACTTTGAAATCTTATTATTTAAGAAATACAATTTGTAAGGCAATAGCTACCATAGATACTGATTCCTCTGATGGACCCGGGCAAAGGTCAATTGAAAACATTCTGGAAAGAATTCACCATTCTAGATGCCGTTAAGAACATTTGTGATTCATGGGAAGAGGTCCGAATATCAACATTAATGGGAGTTTGGAAGAAGTTGATTCCAACCCTCACGGATGACTCTGAGGTGTTCAAGACTTCAGTGGAGGAAGGAACTGCAGATGTGGTGGAAATAGCGAGAGAACTAGAATCAGAAGTGGAGCCTGCAGATGTGACTGAATTGCTGCAATCTCATGATGGAAATAATGGATGAGTAGTTGCTTCTAATGGATGAGCAAAGAAAGTAGTTTCTTGAGATGGAATCTGCTCCTGTTGAAGATACTGTGAAGATTGTTTAAATAACAAAGGATTTAGAATATTCAGTAAATTTACTTGATAAAGCAGTGGCAGGTTTGAGAGGATTGACTCCAAATTTGAAAAAGTTCTACTGTGGGTTAAACGTTATCAAACAGCACTGTATGCTACAGAGAAATCTGTTCCTGAAAGGAAGAGTCAATCAATGCGGCAAACTTCACTATTGTTTTATTTTTAAGAAATTCCCTAGGAGTTCCCTGGTGGTCTAGTGGTTAGGATTTGGTGCTTTCACTGCCATGGCCCGGGTTTAATCCCTGGTCAGGGAACTGAGATCCTGCAAGCCACGGGGCATGGCCAAAAAAAAAAAAAAAAAAAGTTGCCACAGTCATCCCAACCTTCAGCATCAATCAGCAGCCACAAATGTTGAGGCAAGACCCTCCACCAGCAAAATATTATTGCTTGCTGAAGGCTCAGATGGTGGTTAGCATTTGTTAGCAATAAAGCATATTTTAATTATGTACTTTTTTAAAGACATAATACTATTACACACTAATTAGACCAAATAGACCACAGTATTGTGTAAACATAACTTTTACATGCACTGGGAAACCAAAAAAATCGTGTGACTTGCTTTATTGCCATATTTGTTTTATTGTGGCACTCTGGAACCCAACGTGCAGTATCTCTGAGGCATGCCTATAGTTGGTACTTAAATAGTTGCTAAATAACTTACATAGTAGCTGAGGTAGAACTTAAATCTAGGACACTTCTATCTTGAGGTGGAGTGTTGATTGCCTTCCTGGGGGGAAAAGCTAATTTAGAAGTACAGCATTGCTGTGGATGGCACTGTGAAAATTTTGCTCTAGAGCAGTAGGGGGCCTAGTTGCTCTCCAGGGCTGGGATGTTGGGAAACAGAGCTGGGTATGTGAGTGAGATAGGCCAGGCCTGTAGATGAGATTCAGGGATAAAGGTGGGCTTGGGTAGCAGAGAAACAGCCTGGGGGAAAGAATCCATGTCCAAGAGTCCAAGGACTCCAACTAGAGTCAGCCCACCTATGCAGTCAGCATTTAAGCCATTTCTCCCCATTTACACATGAGGGACCTGAGGCACAGAGAAGTATTTTCACTAAAATCACCTTGAATTGAGGACTGATTTCCTTTAAAGCCCAGGTTCTCATTCACTACACTCTCCTGCCTCTGTAGGAAACTGTGTTCATCATAGTTACATGGAGATCAGCTAAGTGAAATCCAGCTCATCTTTTGAGTCTTGTCCGACATCTAGTGTGGGATACAGATGCGTGAGTCACACCACACCCTGTGATTGATGCCGCAAGATGTGAGAGAGGAGCGTGCAGTAGGGACCTGTGACGAGCTGACACGAGAAGGAGAGCGGGGACCCCAGGTAGGAAGAGAGCATAGCATGAGCAACAGGAGAGGGACAAGCCCAGTCTTCGGAGCGATTGGAGTGCAGCTTCCCGGGAGGCTGGAAGGTGGATTAGAGCTAGATCAGGAAGGGCTGATGCTGTCTCAGGCTGGGGTTCGGACTTGACAGTGAAGCATAGGAACAGCCGCTGGAGAATTCTCTGCAGGGAGTTGCTTTGAAAAAGTGTACATTTTATTTTATTTTTAAAATTTTTTAAAAATTTTTTATTTATTTTTTTTAACATCTTTATTGGAGTATAATTGCTTTACAATGGTGTGTTAGTTTCTGCTTTATAACAAAGTGAATCAGTTATACATATACATATGTTTTCATATCTCTTCCCTCTTGCGTCTCCCTCCCCCACCCCTCTAGGTGGTCACAAAGCACCGAGCTGATCTCCCTGTGCTATGTGGCTGCTTCCCACTAGCTATCTATTTTACGTTTGGTAGTGTATATATGTCCATGCCACTCTCTCACTTTGTCACAGCTTAAAAGTACATTTTAGAAAGGCCTCTCTTCATAATTTCTTAGAAGTATTTGCAATTTTTGAGGGGGGCTTTGGAACTCCCCATTTTACAGAACCACTATATGTCACAGAAATATTTCTAATCTAGAAGTTGTAATACCTGGAGAGACATTTAAATACATATTAAATAGTTGTAAATGAAGGAGGACAATGCGTATAATTAATGTGGATAATGCTATATATGTTAGGGGGTTCTCTTTATCCCCGAGGGCAGGGACTGCAGCCCATTTTTAACCTTTTGCCTTTAAAAATCCTGTAGGGTGTTAAACGCTTCAAAAGGCCGTAGCAGTGTATTTGTCTACAATAGGGAGGAATACCACTTTCTGATCCATGTAAATATCCCTTATTGATTTAAAAGATTCAGCCTGACAGAGTATAAAGTAGATATTTAAAATGTGCATAGTGCATGAAATTACCTCACATTACTAGTAAATGCATGCCTTGTAGCAATTATGTCACTTATGCTTACACTAATTAAGTGTTGATGTGTGAGCGGTAAGTTGCAATGATGTCGTTAACTAATGTACATAAATATTCCCTTTAAACTGTAATTGCACTTTGCCATGATGGTAAAAGAAGGCAAGCTTAATTTAGGAATTAATAGGACTGTTCTTTGAGAAAATGTTAAGGAACTCTGGAAAAGGGAGAGTTTGGTTCCAGAGTGCTGTTTCAGTTATAAGAAGGGGAGGAGAGGTAGGGAGGGGAGAAGAAAGGCCTCCAGGAGTCTAACATACAAATCTATGGAGAACATTTACATATTCTCTCTTTTTTTTGCGGCACTGGTGATGTCCAGGCATGCAGTATCAGTGGCACAGACTGAGTTTATCAAGCTGAAGGAGCCGACTTCATGCCCACACTATCCCCAGCAGAGAGACACTGTACTACATTTCTGTCACAAGAACTTAGCTGATCTGCAGGAAATTTGTAGTGATGTACCCAGTTGCTGAAGTGAAGATTTATGACGCCCAACCTTGATGTGATTTTATTTTTAACTCTAAGACTGCAAGCCCTGTTTGTTCCCTAGGAACTGAGGCCCAGGTAGCCTGAGAGGGGAGGCGTCATCCTGAATTGCTTCTGCAACCAGAGCTAATACAGAATGGTGAGCCTTCTGTGGTTTGGAGTCAGAGAGGTCGGATTCAGTAACTGGGTATCTGAGCCCTTGGGACACACATTCTTCTTATTTTGTGGCTGATAATGACCCCCCTCTGAAAATAGTACACTTATTTTCTAAAAATATTCCTCCCTCTACCAAGAACAAAAGAAAGGCTAGTGCCCCTACAGAGCTTAAAAGGAAGTTTGTTGACTCGTGCTAAGAAGGAAAGGAGGAAAGCGGGGTGGGGAGGGAGGCCTGGTTATAATTATTAGCAACAGCATCTGGGGTAACAGCAGTCAGCAGGCAAACCTCAATTATACTGGCAGCCCTGGCCCCTACTGGGGCTAGAACGGGAAGTGTATGGTAAAGGGTTTGAGCTATTTTCACTTAGCTTTGGCCTCTGATTTTAGAGTCTAGTTTGTCAGTTGAGGTTTTAACATTAAGTGAAACGAGAGGCCATTTTCATGCTGTTTGTACTTAAAATTTCTTCCCCTCCTCCAGCTTCATTGAAATATAGTTGACACATAACATTGTGTAAGTTTAAGGTGTACAACATGTTGATGTGATACATTTATAAATTGCAAAATTATTACCGTCTTAGTATTGGCTACCACCTCCATCTGGTCATGTAGCTACCATTTCTTTTTTGTGGTGAGAACATTTGAGATCTTCTCACTTAGCAACATTCAGGTATATGATACAGTATTATTAGCTGTAATCACCATGCTGTGTATTAGATCCCCAAATTTGTTAATCTTTTAACTGGAAGTTTGTACCCTTTGAGCAAAGTAATATCTCCCCATATCTTGAAATTTCTTAATTGCAAGAATTGTGTGACATATAATCTTTTCTTAGTACAATATTACCAGTATCCAGAAAGATTACTTTTAGGTGAAATCACTTTATCAGGATGTATTTTTAGTACCTGAATGACTTCGATACCTTGGAGGGATTATATTACATTTGAATCAGTCAAGATAGACTTAAGCCTTAGTGGAGTAAGAAATAACCTGGTACTGTCTGAGGCTTTAAATAACAAAGGTTTATTTCTTGCCCATGTTTCATATTCATCATAGATCATTAGAAAGTTCTGTTCAGCATAATCATTCAGGGGTCCAGTCTGATAGATCAGCTAGTCTCTACGTGGGAGGATAAAGAAGGCTCTGGAGGGTCTCACAGGGGTAGTTAAATGCTCCAGAAGTGGCATCTCTTCTTCTGCTCACCCCATCCAACCATAAGAGTGCAAGTAAGGATAATGCCACTGGGGCTGGGGAGAGATATTTTGGAGGCAAATAGCTACCACAATATTTATTTTTCTTACACTGAATTTTATCTTTGAACAAAACGTTCACTGTGTGGTTCCTGTATGACGGTCGCTGTGCTCGTGCTTTCTCATACTATCCTAACCATCAGCAAAGAGGATAAAAAGGAAGATTCCTAGGATCAAACCACTTTATTACCAGTTAGCTAAAACAGACTTCAGCCCAGTTCCCCATCTGCCATGCCTAGCGTAAGTGAAATGTCAGTGCCAAAGCACATAGGCTGAATTTCATAATCACTTTTTGGGGCTAGTCGAAGTTCTGCATTGAATTTTTAAAAAATAAATTAAAGATGATACTATATTAGACAAATAGCTTCAGTGAAATTACAAAGAGGAGTACATTAAAAAAAATACCAGCAGTAGAATCTCTTCAAGAATTAAAATAACAGGATAAAATGAAAAAATTCCCTTTAGAAAATACTAATTTGTTGCTGGAAATCTATACTGAAGTTTTATTTAAAGTTCTGCAGTGAAACTTAAATCTCATGTAGCTCAGACACTTTGGGAATGTCTCTCCCTAATATTGTTGGGCATCTGGGCAAGTAAGTGGTTAAATTTTGGATGATTTATGTCTTAGATCCTTATGGTTCTTCTTGTTCATCTAAAGATCTGTTCAATAATTCTTGTAATTTTGAACAACTGACTTTGAGCTTTATTGAATGGAAAAGAAAGGAATGGATTTTACCTTTTTAATTTCTATTTTATTGAAAGGATAAAACAGAAAACAAAATACTTGTGGAGAGGTTAGTGGGGAGATGGAAATGTGGGAAAAAGCGGACTAGCTGGGAGAGAGTTTATTTCACCTACTTGAAAGTTACCATGTTCATTATAGTTTGAGTATGTTTTTAGGTCTCTCCATAAGTAAGACTATAATTTGTTAAAAGGAATCACAATTCCTAAGACCCTGGACTCAAATCTAAAAGATAAAAGCAGAATTTATTTCTTGCTGGCTTAGAGAGCTGCAAGTGCACCCTCTTGAAAAAGCAAAGGTCAGGGTTTATGAAGAGCTTAGGATAGGGATAGGGTTTGTTAGGTTACATTTAAAGGAGGTAGCATTGTGTTGGTGAAGTAATGATTTGGGTGAGTTAATGAAGGCGAATTAACTAGGGTTTGGCAGGAGGTCTACTGGGTGGTTTGCTGAGTCTGAGTGATTCAGCACAAGGGTCAGGTGTCTCAGGCATGAGTAGAAAGTTCTTTTTTACATTCTCGTAAGGATTCAGATCTTATCTTCCTCAAAGCTCTCTTTCCTTCTCCTGCTGTCTATAATATTCACTGGAGACTTCCACTATGGAAGAAGTCTAAAGCTGATCCTTTCCATATTTTAGCTCATAGATGAGATACAACATACAAGAAAATTTTGGAGCCTTTACTATGTGACAGGGACTTTGCTTTCATTGGCATTTATCATCTGGGTCTGGTAAGGGAGTCAGAATTGAACATAAGTAAGTTTGAAAAAGAATGACAAGAGCTATGACAGAAGTCTGTATCATAATGGGAAGGAAGCATGATGGAGAGGCTGCTAAGTTGTACTCTTGGCTTCATAACCTCATCCTTTCACTAAGTCTTGAAAGGTGGGACAACATCTGTAAGGCCTGAGTCCTGGTGTGGGCATTCTGGGCAGAGGAAAGGGTATGTGGAAAGACAGAAAACTGTTTACCGGCCCTTCTTTTCAGGGTACCACGAGCAATTTGGTGTGCAGTGGAGTGATGAGATTTTCCCCTTCCCCTACTACTCACTTTCTTTCTGGCTTTCCCAGGACTTGCTGCAAAGTGAAGTCAGGTTAACAGAGGAGACCTTTGGGAGTGCAATTCAAGTTGACAAAAGACTAAACGTTTTTAACATACTAGCTGTGCTGGAGATATGGAGAAGAAAAGTCTAATTGTCGCTAACATATTTAACCTTGAGATCAGTGCACCAGAAGAGCCTCCTACCTCCTGTCCACAGGGTCAGAAGCATATATACACTTCTAGGTCCCTACTGGCTCAGAGGAAGGAATTGAATTCTGACAGCCTCTCCTGAGACCCAGAGATAAAATAGATGAAGTGAGGGTGGGGAGAGGAAAGAATTTACAAGGAATAGGGGACTGTGTTGGAGAAGGAAAAGAGAGAGGGTATAGGATCAGTTAGGAAGGTTTAGTTGGTAGATCTGGGTTTAAACAGTAAAGAGAAGTTATTGGCTCATTTAATAAACAACCTAAATGTCCTCAATGTCCTCAGGAATGAAGCTCCATTTTTCTGAGTGATTATCTGAGTATTCTGCCTTGCCTCCCCACCCACATATGTATTGGATTTATCCTTCGTCTGACTTTACTGTAGTGGCCAAGTAGCTGCCAGCAGCTCCAGGCCACATGCTTCCTTCTTCACAGCCAGGGGAAGAGACAGAATGTCTCCCCACATTCATCAAAGTCCAGAGCTTCACGGTGATGGGAGCATCTCAGATTAGGTACCTGCCTCTGAAGCAGTCGTAGGGGCCAGAGGAATGCTCCGGGCTGTTTGGATTAGGGCCCATCACTGATCTTTCCCTGTGGCAAGAGGGATGCCATGGCCGAGCCTGCTTTAGACCAGTCAGAGAGAGCCTCCTGGGGTCAATGCAGCTCAAGCCTCGAAGTTGTTTCCCAAAAGGAGGAAGGAGAAATTGGAGAATTGAAGAAATATCCTCCAATAGGAAAATATTTATGCTGGAGAGGCAATCACAATACCCACTTCACGTAACCCTGTGTGATACCCCAGAATTCTAGACTGAGGACCTCAGGCCTGTTGAAGGACCTGATTGTCTTCTCTCTTAAGACCTGGAACATAAAAGACTTCAAGCTAAACTAAACAATTGCTTGGATTTGCTTCTAGACCACCTCTGCTGGCTTCATGTGACAAGAGTAAGTTCTTTCAGTTGTGGACTGCATCACCCCACCCTTCACCCTGGGGCTAGAATTACAGCTAAGTCATAGGTGATGAGAGGGGACCATGTTAAGGAATTTAACATGTATCTTGAAGAATTTAAAAATCATCTTAGATGAGTGTTGAGGTGGGCAGGTTTATAGAAAGACAATGCTGATTATTCCAGTGGAGAATGAATGAAAGAGAGGTTTGGATTGTTTAAGGCAGGAGCAGTGAGGATGGAGCCAAGGGGCCTATGTGATAAAACTTAAGGAAGTATCTAAGGACTTAATAAAGGGATCAGTAGTAGCCGTGGTGAGAGTGTTTGGTGAGGGAGGATGGAGCATCTGGGAGGAATGGCAAAACAATGGCACCTGCTTGCAAAAAGAAAGTAATAATTACAAGACGCTCGATTTCTGACACATACTAGAAAAGTAATAATGGTGGCTTTTTTTCCCTGTTTGTTTTGTTATGGTGAGAGTAAAGAGTGAGATGTCACAGAATAAAGAGTCTGGAATGGTCTGAAACTCCATTTCCTTTCATCTGCTGAATTTCCGACCACCAGCGAATAATAGAGGTAGACGTCTTTTGTTTGTTCTCTCTTCCTTAGAGGAGGGAGCCTCTGAATACTACTGTTTCCTCCAGTGTCATTGATGTTAGCAAAGGTGCTAGTTTTTTGTGGGCTTTAATATCTGAAAAATAAAGGCATACTGTTAAAAGCACAAGGTCTCATATTATTGAAAAATTCCAATATTCCTAACTAGTAGGAATAGTTAGGAGTCCGAGTCTGGACAGTGAACTCTCTCTCGGTTAGAAATTTTAAAGGTTAATGATTGTAGAGAGACTGACTTTCTTTTATTCCTTAATCGTTTTGAATGAAGCATTGTAGATAAAATTGAAACATAAAAATGTAGAGCAAAGTAGACTTGGATTTAGAAGTCTCTTTGCTCAGGAAAGAATGTGAATTTCATTCATTGCCAACAAAGGCCAAGACAAGCTGATCGTGAAACTAATTTGTGATACCTCATTGTCAGGATGTCATGTGGGTTTTTCCACCCTTAACCCTGATGTGTGCTTTAGCCATCAGAGTCATTTACTGTTTTTTATATGGACAATTGGGATATTGTCTGGTTAAACAAAGGTCACAGACAGATGTATTTTGCTGAAAAGAATCATTTGGAAAAGCTTGGCATTTTTAACCGACCCCACCCACTTCTGTTTCGTTTCATTGTTGTAGCATGAGATGTAAACTTAGGTGTATGAGCTGGATTGCCTAGAAAATATTTATTGTTTTTTGTCTCTATAGTGGAATTCCAGGGTGCTGAGCAAAAGGACTTATGAAGTAACTGTTCTCTTTATGTGTGTATGTGTTGAGTGGCTCCTCAGGTTGCTTAGGCCCGAGAAGACTACAAACTTGTTGAGTCCTAGCGACTACATCTCTAGACCTCAGTTTCCTTATTCACGGTGGAGTAACAGTACCTTCCCTACTTGCCTTGTGAATTTCTTATGAAGGTTTCATACTTACGTGTGATAAGTATGAAATGTCTGCAACTTCAGACTTCATAATTGCTCCCCTCTTTCTATCAAGACGAAGTCCAGGCTATTTTCCATGGGAAATAAGGCTTTTATGGTCTGGCTCTTTCTTCCCCCTCCAACTCATGTCCTTCTACCCACGCCACTCCCTACACCTTCTACTCTACCCAGCAGACATGATGTCATTTTGAAATACTCCTCGTTCTCCAAAGACTATCCTCTTACCCCTGGCTGTTTTCTCATGACACCCTCTATGCCTAAAATGCTTGCTGTCTGCTGGCATTTTAGTCACTCTCTAGGTTTCTAGACCCTTCTCTCCATCCTCCTCAAACCAAGTTGGTACTCAGGGCAGATATCCATGGTAAGATCGTTAGTGTTGAGGGGAAGGACGAGGAAGGATTCTGAGGCTCCCTGTTCTCCCTGATGACGGAAATAGAGGCATTAAGGAGTCAGGACTAACTCTAATTTTATGAATGGGGCACCTGAGTCACAAAGGTTTAAGTAATTTGTCCAAGGGGATAAAACAAGTAATTTGTAGACCTGGAATTTGACCCCAGGCAGTCTGACCTAAGATCTGGGACATTTACTTTATGCTACATGGAGTGTGGGCTGTGACTGTTTGCTTATTTCTTCCCTGTCCCGCTGTACATTTTCCTTTGCGCTAATCTAGCTCTAATGTTTTATAAAACTTTACTGAAGGCTTAAGGATAACAGGAAGGACTCACATGTAGAAGATAAAAGTTTAGATTAAAATAACCACTATCTCTCTGTCTTTCTTGCATGCGTGCCGTCTTCTCTCTTAAATCCCTGACTGCTTCCACGGAGTCCTGCCTCCTATTAGTGGGAAGAGTGTTACACCAGACCCCAGTGTCCTACCTTTCTTCACTGTCCGTATTTCCCTCATGTCCTACCTTATATCCACTTCCAAGGCAATGTCTCTGTTCTGGCTGTTTACTGCTGAGTAACGACTCCAAACCTCAGTCATTTAAAATAACATTTTTTGTTGTTATCATGATTTTGAGGGTTAGCATTTGGGGCAGTGATCAGCTTCCGTTCCACTTTGCATTGACTGAGATCACTCAGTGGTATCCAGCAGAAGGTAGGTATTATCTGGATGGTCTAAGAACACTTCTCTTGTTGCCCTTGGAGGCGCTCGCTGGAAGGCCGGATTAAACTGTTTCCTCCCCTTCTCCACCTAGTCTCATAAAAACCGCAGCATCTCTTCATGTGGTCTCTTCAACAGGGCAGTCTAATCTCTTAATGACATCTTAGGGCTCACTACTCTTGAATATATTCCTTATGACACATGTTTGTCTTTGACTTAAAAAACTCAGTAGCGAGTATTCCAAGAGAGAGGAGGTGGAAGCTTCCAGTCTCTTAAGACCTAGAAACTGGCACACGTCACGTCTGCCATAATCCGTTGGTCAGAGTGGTCACAGAACCTGCCCAGCTTTGGAAGGAAGCTTCACAGACCCCCACCTCCTGATGGGGGTGGTGTCACATAGTTAGTGAACATCATTGATCCACTGTAGTTACCTGCAGAAAAGCCACACTGAAGGCAGGGGCAGCAGCATGGAGCAGTGGTCAGGCACCCAGGCTCTGGTAATTCTGTGAGTTAGGAGCCTGACCCACTGTTTACTTGATGCGTGCTCTGGGGCATTTCGTCTCTCTGGGCCTCAGTTTCCTCATTAAAAAAAAAAGCAGAACTAATACTCATCCTACTTCATAGAGTGGGAGAAGTCAATACATGTAAAGCACGTAGGACAATGCCCAGCACATGATGGAGAGCTGTAGAGATGAGCCGTGTGCCGTTGTTAGACAGCAGCAGAGAAGTTTCATTA